>NC_056745.1:506039902-506199902 GCF_019279795.1 Protopterus annectens
AATGACATAGAAACCTGAGTGGTGACTTTTGAATGTTTTGCCATCACAGAGAACTGTAAGAATGCAGGTTGGTAAACTCCTGTCATCTCAGGAGACAGGAAAGATAATAAAATTGTATCTGGACTTCAAGGGAGTTGACTATATGGACCATTCAAACAGAAAAAGAATGTTTAGCAAGGACTAGGCTTACCTCTGAAATGCAAGCAATACAATTTTATCACTGAACTTTTAATGTTTGCAAACCAGTAAGAACACAGATGCATGATTTCAAAATTTGGTAATGCCACAATTAGAACCTGGTAGCAAGAATAAATTGAAAATGCTAGAAACTTTAGCAGAGGCAGGTTTAAAAGAGTTTGGCCCAGTAATATCAGAAAATAAGTTTTGCAAAGTAATTCCAATAACTCTGGTAAGGTAGTAACTTCAGTAGTTGATGACAACAATTAAAGCTGAATTATAATCATAACTTATAATTCTGAAAATGCAATAAAAGTGTAACATATTCTGTGAAACAATAGGCAGCAAGTAATGTATTAAGTTGTTTTAAATGCTGAAGGGACACATTCAAAGTTCTGCATTACTAATACTGAAGAGAATATTACCAGTAGAAATGAAAAAAACTGAAATGCATGCTGTAAATAAAGTGTTCATATCTAGGATAATTGAATCAGCACCATGCCATTGTGTTACAACCAAGTTAGTGAAATGTATTGTCTTGTATTTCTAAAAATGTATGTAGGTTCAAGATCTACTAGATTCCTGAAGTGTGACTACCTTTGTCAAGCATCCCTGGTTTGTAAACATAAGAATAATAGCAACCAAAAAGTGGAGGTAATTTGTACTTATGGTGGCAGAAAACAGTATCTCCTGATATGTAGAAATTCAAACAGTTTTAGGAAAACTGTTACATCCTGTGGCTGTAACTCCTGTTTTGACTCAGGATGTCATATTAGGAAAATAGCTTCCTCATTTCAAAACACTATGGAAAATGTGCAAGGAGGGACTCCACAGACAGTGCAGCAGGGTGATATATCTAGCAAAAAGGAGGTAGAGGAACAGCTTGCTATACACTTTCAGTATAAGAAAGGAGGTTAGTCAAGACAGCGGCACTCATATAAATGTCCAGAAACAAAGCTACAAAGAGAGCTTGAATTTGGTTATGTTTAGACAGCAAAATGGATTTTGGCTATTATCAGAAACATGCACTAGTAGTGATACATTAGCACAAATCTAAAACTGTTAGCGATATCAGTGTAGGAACTGAATGAAACTGACAGAGCACTCTGTAATAAGAGTCATTTAAAGACAGAAGTCTGCTGAGAGACTTTCAGTATGTTATTGCAGAAACCAAGGCAAAACAATAGAAGCAGGGTACCTATATTGGCACCTTCAGGAGGAAATTATTGCTAAAAGTGAACTAAGAAGGAAATTGTAGAGTTCAGAGCCTGCTTCATCTGATGTCAAGCAGGAAAATGCAAATAAAAACTGAATCTCAGCAACGGATATCTGTAAGCCGAGAAAAAAAAGTAAAATTGATAATTTACTCTGAGATAACCTTTACAGTTGGAGAGCAACATATACAAGGAAAAGAAAGTGAGAGGGTGATAGCCACTCACAGTAAGGTAGAGGGAGAGCAACATAAAAAGGAAAAGAAAGTGAGAGGTTGATAGCCACTCACAGTAAGGTAGAGGGAGAGCAACATAAAAAGGAAAAGAAAGTGAGAGGGTGATAGCCACTCACAGTAAGGTAGAGGGAGAGCAACATAAAAAGGAAAAGAAAGTGAGAGGGTGATAGCCACTCACAGTAAGGTAGAGGGAGAGCAACATAAAAAGGAAAAGAAAGTGAGAGGGTGATAGCCACTCACAGTAAGGTAGAGGGAGAGCAACATAAAAAGGAAAAGAAAGTGACAGGGTGATAGCCACTCACAGTAAGGTAGAGGGAGAGCAACATAAAAAGGAAAAGAAAGTGAGAGGGTGATAGCCACTCACAGTAAGGTAGAGGGAGAGCAACATAAAAAGGAAAAGAAAGTGAGAGGTTGATAGCCACTCACAGTAAGGTAGAGGAGAGCAACATAAAAAGGAAAAGAAAGTGAGAGGGTGATAGCCACTCACAGTAAGGTAGAGGGAGAGCAACATAAAAAGGAAAAGAAAGTGAGAGGGTGATAGCCACTCACAGTAAGGTAGAGGGAGAGCAACATAAAAAGGAAAAGAGACCAGTCAATAGGCCTGTACCAACAGAAAAGACAAATAAGAAGAATGTGATTTTTTTTTTTTTTTTTAGAATTACTCTTTGCAGGGGAAAACAGAAGAAGTTGCAGTGCCAGTGTTTTTGGGAATAAAGCTACATCTTTCATCTCAAAACAAGAGATAAAAGAAAGCAACCATGAGATAGTGAGCTTACTAGTAAACCACATCAATTGTAAAAGAGCAGAATGGAAAGGTGATTCTTTAAGTAGAGCAAGAGAGAATACAATCAAGGTTGTAGGGCGGGATTGTGAACAGGATGTTCCCATTACTTCTTACTCCTATTCTGAGTTGAAAGATGACCTGCTGTATAGAGTGAGTAATGATAAGGACGACATTCTACACCAGTTGCTTGTACCAAAGCCATGCATCACACTACTAATGAAGCTAGACCATTGTCACACATTATGAGGTCTCCAGGGGATGGACAAAACCAATGTAAGAGTACTTGTCAGATTTTACTGTCCCAACATAATGAATGAGATAAAATAACATCTATGTGTCTTGTCCTGAATGCAAGAAAACTACACACCATCCTGGATTTAAAAGTCTACTTATTTCAATGTCTATTATAGCAGTACTATTTGAATGCATTCTTATGGGCATTGTGGGGCATTGTGGGGCCCCTAGTAAAATCTAATAATGAGTGTCAGTGCTTTCTAATAATATTAGACTATGCACCAAAGTCTCCGGAAGCAGTGGCATTTTGCACATCTAATGACAAAGACACTGCCAGGAAAATAGTGCTGTTATCCTCCAGAGTAGTAATCCTTAGAGAGAGATACCTGCTGACCAAGGTACTCCTTTTATGCCAAGGGTCCAGCATCAGTTATGTCAGTGCTTTACAGTCAGTTGAAGGCATCTGTCTGCCATCCACAGACTGATGGGTTAGTAGAAAGTTTCAATAAAGCATTAAATAGCATTTCAAAATGTGATAGCTATTCCATGCCCAGAACTGATGAGTTAATCAAGAATCTAGAGAATGCCAGATACTTAACAACAATGGACTTGACATAGAGGTTTGACCTATTCTAGATTATATAATGCAAGCCAGTTTGACTGTGAATGCTAAAAAAAGTAAATCAGGTATTGTAGAAGTCAAATATTTGGGTATATCTCATAGGGAGAGGTGTGGTAAGAGCACAAGCACAGAATACAGAGGTCATAAAAAATGTTCTGTATCCTTCACTAAAACACATGTGAAGGCTTTTCAAGAAGGAAAACACCTGTCTATTTGCAATAGTCTCTTGAGGCAGAAAAAACATTCAATGAAATAAAAGGGATCCTATGTTCTAAACCTGTGTTAGTGACTCGAGTTTAATAAAGAAACATTACAGTTACGTAGATATGCATCAGAAGTATGCTTAGTGGCAGTGCTTTCCCAAGGCATTCAAGGGGAGGAACTCCCTGTATACTATTTCACAGAAAACAGAGCAATAGTGCAAAGACATACAAAGCCAATGAAAGAGAATATCTAGTGAAGTAGAATTTGTTGGAGTATGTATATTAACTCATAAATGGCCATTTCCCTCTCCAATGGCTGAATAAGCAGTACAATAGCAATATGATATTATGTTGGTAGTGGGCTCTCCGTCCAAACTTTTCTGTGTATAGTGATCTACAAACAAGGCCTAGCCACAGCACAAGTGGATAGTTTGGCTAGACTTCAAAAACACAGGGTCTTTAAACCCAGCAAGTAACCATAAAGGTTAATGTACCTACAAAATATCCCAACTAATATTCCAACCAAAGGGTAAAAAGGTCTCACAGACAAACCTTTCAGTAAAATCTGCAAGAAAACCCCAGCAAAGCTAGAGTTTTTTTCTGGGTGATACCTTAAACCTCCAGTAGTGGAAGCCAATGGGATATATGCAAACCCCTTAAGAACACCAGGACATCAAGTATTTCAGTTACATGGCTTCTGAATGTCTGTGACATTTTTACCCTTTGTTTTATATATGTATATATATATATATATATATATATATATATATATATATATATATATATATATATATATATATATATATATATATATATATATATATATATATATATATATATATATATATATATATATATATATATATATATATATATATATATATATATATATATATATATATATATATAGAGAGAGAGAGAGAGAGAGTTTTATGTTGCATCCCCTCCTGTAAGAAACCATAGAGGTTTTATGTATACTATTTATAAACTCTTTAGACTTCAATAAAATAACCCAAAAATACTTAATAATGTTAATAGCTTGCTCACTGAATACATCATAAGTAGTGACTACACATACTTTCCTACGTGCACTCTCCCCACCTCCATTACAGTTTCTATATTTATATCTCATAAACCCTTTACTTCACATCTGGGTTTCAAAATTTAATCCATCCAAAGACTTCCTGACAACTTTTCTATCATAACCCCTTCTCAAAAACATATTAATAGTTTTCCCTAACTCTTTCTGTAATCCATCTCCATCACTGCATAATCTACAAATTCTTAATAATCCACTGTAAAACTAAAGTTCATAGGAAATTTGAAGATGGCAGTCATTTTTTTGGATGACTGTAGCTGTCACCCGCCCCATTTTCTGGAGGCACTCCCTTATGGCGAATTATTACGAATTTTTAGATTATGCAATGATGGAAATTAATTAGAGAAAGAGTTAGGGAAAACTATTAATATGTTTTTGAGAAATGGTTATGATAGAGAAGTTGTCACTAAGTCTTTGGATGGATTAAATTTGAAGCCCAGATGTCAAGTAAAGGGTTCATGGGATATAAATGTAGAAATTGTAATGGCGGTCAAATCATTCAGGCACAATCTCTCTTCCTTTGTTAAATTACTAAATTTTGTCCATTTTTAATGCTTGTCTAAAATCATTTTCTACCAACTTTTAATCAGGGGGTTGCTAGGAGGTATAAAAATACTTTTGCATTTAAGACTGTTTGAGCTATTGTCAACCCCATTGTTTCTGTCATAAAAATACAATCTTAAATTCAACTGCCTTGTAGATAGTTTAAGGTCAATTAACAAGTTTGCTATGTCTACCTTGAATTCAGGTACAAAACAAAATCCTTTCCTTAAAACATGAACACGTTCATTTTTCAAAGTAAAATCTGTTAAATTGTAAATAGTGCCTGTACTGATACCTGTTGAGTTCACTTCTAAGTTTGCACTAGGTATTAAACCTGCATCATTAAATGCTGTTTCTGCTTGTGCCTGTGCATTCATATTGTCACCTTCATAAGCATAAAAAGTATCAGCTTGTAAAACACATGCTTTACTTATATCTTGAAAGACTCATGGCATTGCCTAGATTTATTGAGAACAATACCTAGTGACAAGAACTTTGTGTTTGTCACAATTGATGTAATTAATCTCTTTTATGTTATACCCCACGAGGTAGGCTTGGATTATTTCACACAAAGCTTGACACAGAGTGGGTTGTTGGACCAAACCAGGATTAACTTACTGGCGGACCTGGTTGAAATGGTACTTATCAACAATTTTCTATGTTTTGAGGGTGGATACTTCAGGCAACAAACAGGTGTGGCTATGGGTGCAAAGTGCGCCCTGATTTTTGTCAACCTTGTTTTAGCTGAATGGGAGAAAAGGAAGGTCTTCACCTCAGTTTACATGAACAAACTTTTATCTTATCATATATTTTTGGCTGATATCCTTATTCTGTGGCTAGGGGGTTCTGAAGCGCTATTAGAATTTATAAATTATCTGAACACAACAAATGATTTTTTGATTTACATATAAGATCAACAGCAAAAATATTGATTTCTTAGATTTTTTTTGAGCAAAAACAGTTTAAGTGGAGAACTCTCTTCCAACATTTTTAGGAAAAGAACTTATACAAACACACTCCTACAATATCATAGGTGCCATCCTTTTCATCAAAGACAGAGTGTCATTAAAGGCCAAATGGTTAGACTCTCCAGGTTGGTCAGTAATGATGATGATTTTTTACGTGAGATGTATACTTTGATTCGAATGTTCAAAGAAAGGGGCTATCCCATTAATCTTCTGATATCAGTTAAAAAAGAAGTTATAAAAAATCATTCTACAAGATTTAGCCCCATTTTAAGAGGTGGGATGAATACTATAATGATGGTGAATGTAGAAACACCTAAGAATGATGTTATGGTCTTGCAGTACAATCATTTATTGCCAGATTTGGCAAAAAAGTGTATGTAGGATATGGGACAGCTTGCTTGATGCTGAATTGAAAAACAAATTAGGTGCAAAACTTAAAGTTGTATACAGCAGGGGCAGAAATATCAAGGAAATACATGAACATGACAATGAAAAGTTTAAAAGACATACATCTCTAGGATGAGTAAATGCGGGGCATGCAGTAGTTGTAGGTTTATTAATGATAGTCCTTATGTGATTATTGAAACATACAACAGGACACTGCAGTGCCCTGGAAGCTGCAACTGCAGTACAAAAGGAGTTGTATATATTGCTACGTGTGAGTCATGCCCTGCGTTTTATACAGGCAAGACCATCAGGAAGTTGCATGACAGAATTCTGGAGCACAATAGGGATATAAGAAAAAGAAAAGAGAGCAGTGCTTTATACATGCACACTAGAGAATGCAATGAGTATAAAACATTATATTTTTGTGATAGATAAAACAAAACTAGAAATGAGGGGGGTGACCCTGAATTAGAGCTTTTAAATAAAGAGTTATAATGGCAACTTAGATTAAATGCCAAAGAGAAGCCAGGTATTAATGACAATACATCTCTGTTGTGTGTTCCAAAAAGGAGAGCAAAAGATGTTTGAATTTATTTATGTGAAGTTTATACTTGATGGATATGTTTTATCTGGTTTAAGTGTTTATGATCTACCTTTTGCAAAGTTTTGTTTCATTTACCATTTTTACAACAGATTAAAGTTGCATTCCAGATATCTCATTTTTAACTGTTTTAACATTTTTACTATTTATTTATTAGAGATTTTTATTCTTCATATTACTTAATTTGACATGGCAGGAAATGATGTAATGAATGACTTTAAGATCTGGTGTTATTTAAATAGAGCTTAAAGATGGTTTTACTGACTCTGATGATGCCTTAATATTTTATCAGGTGAAAGCGCTTAGTCCGTGAATTTTGTATGGTAATTTATCTTATGTTTTCATAGTGTGGAAACAATAAAGTGAATATTTTTTTCTTTACCACGGGCAGTGGTTTTCTTAATTTTCCATTATTTATATCATAGAAGTGATCCTGAAGTCCTTAAGGGCACTATTTTGGGAAATATTATTTTACATGATGAATGTTTGGATATAAAAAAAAGATTGCTATGCAAAGAAACTGTTTTTATTTTAAAGTATGGAACTCTGACCCCTACTGGTTTAAATATTGATTGCAATTGGACATTTTTAATTTAAAGATTTAATTGATATGTTCAGATGTATGTATCAAATGGTGTTTAAAGTTGTGGTCTGGCTTAGTTGTTATTACTCCTTGAAGGTATTTGTACCCCAAGCGCAAGAGTGAGCTTTTACGTATAATAAATTGGTGTGTGTTGTTATATTATTAAATCTTTTTGTCTAGAGCAAGACTGGGAGGAATTTGAGTGAAGTGTCGAGGAGGGGAATGTGAAGAAGTGAGTGTCTATGGAGGTTGAGTTTGTGGAATAGTGGTTGGATTGTTTGGTGGTAATTGATGGGAGTGTCGACATAAAGATATGCTTAGGTGTAGTGGGGGTGGGGGAAACTGGGGGTAGGGTAGGTGGGTGGAGTAAGACCAAGCGTAGTTTGGGGGAACGGAGCGGGTTGAAACCAACCACCACTGAGGTGCTGCATGAACTCAGCAATTGAAAGTTTTAACAGGTCAGTAGCAAAAGTATTTCGGTGGGCAGGTACATACATAACACCAGAGGTGTGTATTTAATTTTGTTAAAAACTCTAAGGAATATATGCTTCAGCTGACTACTACCATGTGTGTGTTATATTACTAAGATTCAGGTAGTAAAGCAGTAAGTGCTGGGTATGTTAATGACAGTTCTGTTATGGTAGAAATATTAACTAAGGCAGTCTGCACATTGGTGTGAGGAATGAGGAAGGAGGCTTTAGGGTGATATACCACTAAATAGTATATCTGTTCTGTATAGGCTTAGCATCTTACTATATGCTTAGGTTGATATATCACTAAATAGGGTATTGATCCCATATAGTCTTACTATCTATTTGGTGTATTTAGCTCTGGGAGTGAACGATTACGGGCTCGAGGTGACCAGCAGCATACCAAGATGTAGGGGATAAGAAGGCGGACACTACTGATAATGGCCTGGCTGGTGTGCACACCACTGGATATAGACACATAAAGTAGTATTAATTAGCAATATAATTACTGGAAAAATGTAATTACCAAAACTGAAGATCTTGTTCAGCAGTAACAATGTTACTTTACAGGACTCAGGAGGGTGTCCACAAATAGAGGGCTACTGGCCAGGGAGTAGGACTGAGCACAGGAGTATAGACCCCGAGGAGATTAACAAAACTAAAGATCTTGTTAAGCAGTAAGGTTGTTACTTTGCAGAGGTCAGGAGGGTGTCCACAAATAGAGAGATGCCAGCCTGACTGAGCACAGGAGTATAGTCCCTGTGGAGATTAACAAAACTAATGATCTTGTTCTGCAGTAAAATTGTTTCTATGCAGGGGTCCAGGAGGGTGTCCACAAATAGAGGGCTGCCGGACAGGGAGTAGAACTGAGCACAGAAGTATAGACCCTGTGGAGATTAACAAAACTAAAGATCTTGTTCTGCAGTAAAGTTGTTTCTATGCAGGGCTCAGGAGGATGTCCACAAATAGATGACTGCCGGCCAGGGAGTACGACTGAGCACAGGAATATAAACCCGAGGAGATTAACAAAACTAAAGATCTTGTTAAACAGTAAGGTTGTTACTTTGCAGGACTCAAGAGGGTGTCCACAAATAGAGGGCTGCCAGCCAGGGATTAGGACTGAGCACAGGAGTATAGACCCCGAAGAGATTAACAAAACTAAAGATCTTGTTAAGCAGTAAGTTTGTTACTTTGCAGGACACAGGAGGGTGTCCACAAATAGAGAAGATCTTGTTAAGCAGAAAGGTTGTTACTTTGCAGGACACAGGAGGGTGTCCACAAATAGAGGGCTGCCAGCCAGGAAGTAGGACTGAGCACAGGAGTATAGTCTCTGTGAAGATTAACAAAACTAAAGATCTTGTTCTGCAGTAAAGTTGTTTCTATGCAAGGATTAGGAGGGTGTCCACAAACAGAGGGCTGCCGGCCAGGGAGTAGGACTGAGCACAGGAATATAGAGCCCGAGGAGATTAACAAAACTAAAGATCTTGTTAAGCAGTAAGGTTGTTACTTTGCAGGACTCAAGAGGGTGTCCACAAATAGTGGGCTGCTGGCCAGGGATTAGGACTGAGCACAGGAGTATAGACCCTGAGGAGATTAACAAATCTAAAGATCCTGTTCTGCAATAAAGTTGTTTCTATGCAGGACTCAAGAGGGTGTCCACAAATAGAGGGCTGCCAGCCAGGGAATAGGACTGAGCACAGGAGTATAGACCCCAAGGAGATTAACAAAACTAAAGATCTTGTTAAGCAGAAAGGTTGTTACTTTGCAGGACACAGGAGGGTGTCCACAAATAGAGGGCTGCCGGCCAGGGAGTAGGACTGAGCACAGGAGTATAGTCCCTGTGGAGATTAACAAAACTAAAGATTTTGTTCTGCAGTAAAGTTGTTTCTATGCAGGGGTCAGGAGGGTTTCCACAAATAGAGGGTTGCCGGCCAGGGAGTAGGACTGAGCACAGGAGTATAGACCCCGAGGAGATTAACAGAACTAAAGATCCTGTTAAGCAGTAAGGTTGTTACTTTGCAGGACACAGGAGGGTGTCCACAAATAGAAGGCTGCTGGCCAGGGAGTAGGACTGAGCACAGGATTATATCTCCAAGGAGATTAACAAAACTAAAGATCTTGTTCTGCAGTAAAGTTGTTTCTCTGCAAGGCTCAGGAGGTTGTCTGCAAATAGAGGGCTACCGGTCAGGGAATAGGATTGCACACAGGAGTATAGACCCCGAGGAGATTAACAAAGCTAAAGATCTTGTTCAGCAGTAAGGTTGTTACTTTTGCAGGACATAGAAGGGTGTCTGAGAATAGACTGCTGCTGGACAGGGAATAGGATTGAGCATGGGAGTGTAGACCCTGAGGAGAGTGGCAAACACACCACTTTTGTGTCGCGTAGGATCCCAGTGCAGGGAACAACAATTTAAAAACATGTGATTTATGTTAATACGCTACAGCGTTAGTATTCATTTTGGAACTGCATAGGACTTTGGCAATGTGGTCTCTACTGTGTATCAGCACTATGTAATATCATGCACTGTCTATAAATACTACTTGAAGGTAAAAGAAATTGAAATTGGCAATACAAACAAGAACCCTTGTAAAAATTAAAATTGAGCCAAAATAGCTCAGTTGGGAGAGCGTTAAACTGAAGATCTAATGTTCCCCAGTTCAATTAAAATTTTAAGTACTAGATACATTCATAGATGGGCTATCAAAATATCTAAAAAAAATAATAAAGTCTTTTGACATCATTTGTTTTATTCTATAATTTTTATTTTGAATTTGTTAACTAGGGTAGAGCACTGATCCCACTGAACCTATATCATATTGGTTCTGGTCCAGCACAGCTTGTCTGCCACTATATTGTGTATTAATGGAATGCAGGAAACTTGTAGAGTTAAACAGAGGTGTAGAGTGACCTTCCAGACTATTATAGCCGGCCTGCACAGAGACCTGGTGCCCTGCTGCTTGTTTATATACAACATCACTGTGGTGTTGTCTGTAATCATCTGCAGATGTCCCAAGGACCACATAAACCTTAAATTTTAAAGACAATTTAGTCTTTAACATAGGCATACTCTAACAAACATTAAGTATTTTTTACTTTTTTGAAAATGATGACTATTCATATATTTAAGATTTGTCCACATTATAGATGTATAGTAATTAACATCAAATGCAGATATTGTTATTCATGTGCAGATCTCTGATTTGAACACCCCAGTCACCTAACAGAAAATGAGGCCACTCTATCTATAACTGGATAAAAAATATTTTATAGAGCTGATACTTTAGAGAAGGCCATAGACAGGTTTCAGTCTCAAGCCTCCAAAATATGTAAAACTTCTACAATTTTATGTTCACAGAATGAAAGTGAAACAGAAATAGAGAAAATGCCCACCACTCTAGAAGGAGTGGATATGTTTTATGTGAAATTAGTAATGCAGAAAACATAGCGTTATTGACTCAGTGATTGACTTAAAATCCCCTGCTAATTTACCCCAAGGTGTGACTATCCAGCATAACTGTCCCAGATAAGTATAAATCTATAAGAATTTGAAATAGAACATTTGCTACAGTTTAAAAACTCCAAAAGATTCCAAAATAGATTAACTGCTTTTGGTCATTTTGCTGTCAGAACATATATATTCTTAATTACAATTTAAAAACTACTCCAAATCAAAATATAACCAAATGGAGAAATTCTTCCTATGCAACTATAATGAGATGAAAAAGCCAGAGACTGTATAAAATCAAAAACGTTTAAACATTCTAAAAGGGGAAATAATTGTTAGTAATTACAGTAAAATATAAGGGCTGAATATAGAAGGCTAAAATAATGGATGTATATCGCATCATCGAAAGATGAAAATATCGAATCACTTAACATCGAACTGAATTAATCGAACCATAAAACATCGGAATGGAAAAATAAAACAACCTGTGGAGTGTAGATCAAAAACAAATTACTCCAGGTGGGGGGGCAAGACCCCCTGCACCCCCACACCCCCAGCCACTTAAATATACCACTTTGGAGATCGCACTTCAGTGCACTACAGTGCGGAAACGGAAGATTTCTGTTTCCTACACTGTAGCACGATCTCAGAGTTGGTATATTTAAGTAGCGGCGGTGTGTGGGGGGTGCAGGGGGGCTTGCCCCCCTGCCTATACCCTTAATGTTTCATGTCTCCGTTGGAAACTGCCATTCGCATAATTTCGATGTTTTCATGGTTCAATGTATTCAGTTCGATGTTAAGTGCTTCGATGTTTTAAACTTTTGATGATGTGAGAGAAACCCAAAATAATTTAAAGGCATCTAGGAAACTGGTAAATGACAAACTCAGTAGAAAGTCAGTAACTAACTTTTAGATAAAAGTAGGAATATTGAATTTGTTTAAGATATCCATGTAGATAAAAGTCAAAGGGAATGAAATATCTGTATATTTTAAACCAGAGGTAAACTGAACATGACACTAAAGAGTAAGCATTAGAAACAAAGTCAGCAATCTGCAGGCTCTGAAAGTAAAATAGTAGATGTATAGGTGAGGCATTTTCAGACCACACCACCATTAAATTTAAACTAGGTAAGCATATTATAAAAAAATAACAGTTTTAGGATAACAAAGAAATTTAGAAATTTCAGAAAGCAAAGTGTGAAATAAAGACCTGGGAACCGGAAGAAAACACAAATTAAGATAAAATAACAAAACTGTTAATTTTTAAGACAGCAGCTTTTGAGAGAAATAAAAATGATGAATTTGGCCATCTTTTACTAGCCTTTTGAATGATTCTCAATGGTTTTAAAAAAGTTACAGTCATAATATGCTTGATCACTTGTTAAACAGTGCTACCTAAATACTTAAAACATGTAACTAGTTTTATAAATGAGAGATAGAGAAGTTAATAATATAAGAATACTTATCATCAATAACCTAATTAAAATATTTTGATAATTGGGAACCTCAGGAGACTTATCCAATTCTTGTTCATTTGTAGGAAAGTTAGCATTAATTACTAAATGAGTGCCAAAGACTCTAAACCTAATAAACTTGGCTAAATAACTTAGGGTAATTAAATAACTATCTTTTGGAAAGAATGTTAAAGAAATTTGCAGTATATTAACTAAAGAGATAAAGAGACAGCAGGCAGCTGTAGCTAGTTACAGATCTTACCAGATGAAGAGAAGAATACCTTTTGATAATACAAAGAAAAGCCAAATAATTACAATGCACATTTTATGGAATTGATAAAGAAAGTTAGAAACCCAAAATTTTCCCTTGGCTGTAAAGAAACAAACAAAAAATATGAAAAAAAAAAATAAAACAAATACATTAGCTGCATCAATTAAATAGCAAATGAAGAATAATTTTAATGGTTGATTCAAAAGCAGAAGAGACTACAACAATAATAATTGATCAACCTGTCTACTTTACATTAACCTATATTAAACTTTGATAAACTAATGAAGGTGCAACGTGTTTACCCTATTTGCAAAAATATATTGAAAATGTTTGCATCATAGCAATTAGATAACCATTTTACTGGGATCAGTAGATTCTGTGCCAGATTTGTCAATCACTCATTTTTAGATTGGTTGAGATTTTTAAAAAATCCTGTAAAAAGATACAATTTTAACAAGATGTTAGAAATCAGGAGGAAATCTGTTAACAGAATACAGCAATCAGGGCATCTTTATTTTTTTTAATTGAGCAATATCAAGAGAACTGTGGTGGAGTAGTGAATGAGTGGGTAGCATTGTCAGCTCACAGA
Source organism: Protopterus annectens (assembly GCF_019279795.1). Taxonomy (NCBI): domain Eukaryota; kingdom Metazoa; phylum Chordata; order Ceratodontiformes; family Protopteridae; genus Protopterus; species Protopterus annectens. Next base: position 506,053,781 of record NC_056745.1, read on the forward strand.
AAGAGGATCGCCAGTTCAATTATCAGCTAGGGTGCCTTCTTTATGGAGTCTACGTGTCCTCTCTGCATTTCTGTCATTTTTTTCTGGAGAGTCAGGTTTCTTCCCATTTCCTAAAGGCATGCAATAGGCTGCTTTGTGACTGCAAATTCTCTGTCTAGGTGTGTGTGTCTGTGTGTGTGTGTGTGTGTGTGTGTGTGTGTGTGTGTGTGTGTGTGTGTGTGTGTGTGTGTGTGTGTGTGTGTGTGTGTGTGTGTGTGTGTGTTTCAGTGTTATGTAAGAAAGGCCTGGCAGTCTACTTCCATTCCCTACTTGCCCAAGTAACTATGTGAATAATGGCAGCTGTTTACATGGTCTCTATAGGACTGGGTTATAAGTATGGAGGGATGTATCAGGAAAAATCTCATCACTTGTAATCATTTGTTCAAACATAAACATGTATTCTTGATCAAACAGTTTTAAAATAAATCCCAGAATAAGAGGAGTTGTTATCAAGTCTGTTAGAAGCAATAGAATAATATCTGAAAACAAATCAGAAAAAAAAAACTTCAGAATGCCATGCATATTAGAGAAAGATTGTTCTTGGAAATTTTAAGTGGAATAATTTTTTTAGGTTTACCTATAATTTCAGCCAAATAGTGGGTTTTAGCCTAGTCAGAATATCTTACCAAATTGTCAGAATCAAGTCCAAATTGATGGAATCAAGTCAAGCCAGATGAGTGTGATGCATAAAAGTATGTTTATTCTGCAGCAACTTAATTGCCATGGATATTTCATCTGAAAAGTTTTCTAGCTGAAGTATTTCCAGTTTCATAATTTTGCTCTTATTGAATCACACCTTCAAAACTTTAGGCTTAAAAAACGTTCTTATAAGATCATCATACATCTGGGTCTTATCTTTTCCTTACACTGGATTTAATAAAGAATTTCTCACTAATAAAGTAACAATTTCAGGCCTCCCCCCTAGAAGATATAGGCTAATGTACTAAGATGGAGAAGTGGGCTCCTTCATTAGAGAAGTAATGTAAAGATTAACTGTGGAATGATCAAATATATCTTACATTATACTTAAACTCTGCAACCAGTTGAACAAATTTCTGAAAGATCAAACAATATTTGATTCTAGTCCATAACTGAGGAGGCTGTTGAAAAGGTGGTTACGTATATTACAGTCAAATCCCTAGAGAGCAACTCCAACATCATTGTACAGAAACTATAGTGAAGACTACTCACTGATTCTGCAAGTTATCATTAGGAAAAATTGCTTACTCTGTAAGTTATCATTAGGAAAACACCAAAACAAGAAACAAGAAGCAGAAAATGTATGCAAAAAATGAAAAAAGTGAGGAAAATAAGTAAGTAAATAAATAAACAATCCCTAGAACCTCAATCATTTACCATACTACTGTCAGCTGTTATCTAAAGGCACTAAGTATCAGCAGTTGTATACATTAAACGTGTCAGGCCTCTACCACATTTACTGCATAAATAAATAAATAAATAAATAAATAAATAAATTGCAATCATAATCCTGGATGGAGCTGTATGGTTTCAAAGCATAAAGCTAATCCCATTAAAGTCTTGAACAGCAGACTTTGTGTTTATCAGGCTATTTCCTTAATTGTTACACTAATGAGTCACTGCAGTGTCTGGGCTTCCTGATCTCTACTTTGTAATATAGCTATCATTGTGTACTGCTTCTTCATTAGCTTTCTGTTGAGTGTCTTTCAGTGTTTGTCCTAATGATAACTTGCAGAGTCAGTGAGTAGTCTTTATAATAGTTTCTGTAAAATGTCATTAGAGTCGTTCTCTAGGGATTCAACCATATCGTATGTACCTGAAAAAAGTACATTCTTTCTTGTGGGGATACAAATATCTAAAAGAGACTGTCAAATACAAAGAAAGCATTACATCGAAGATGGTCACTGATTCCATGGATAAGAACTTGTAAGGACTAGGCATGACTAGATTGCAGTGCCTAGCAAAGATAAAGTAATCATTTGAGTGTAAGTGAAGAAAGGAAATCAACATAGAACACAAAACGGATCTTTATACAGTGAAAAAATGTTCAACAATAAAATAGGATAAAAGACAGAATCATAAAAATAGTATAATAAACATTTCCATACAGAACAAAACACGTACATGCTACTGAATAATAATAAGAAAAGAGGGCTTAAAACAAGATATTGATCCCAGAACTAGAGCAAGATGTAGCTCAAGTCATCACTAACTTAAAACATTGGCAACATTAGGAACAAAAGGCAAGGACCATGAACCTTAGAATAAATTGCTTAACTGAGCCAGTTTATGACCTGAGGGGGAGCACTGGAGATTTCATATCCAAAAAGCAGTTGTTAAAAAGGAAAAGTGATCGTACCTGTGATGACTTAATCCAGCATCCTCAGCATATATATCCAAAATAGCAAACACCAAAAATTTCAAGTCTAAAGTATCAGAAGTAAACAACCCACAAATCATAGTGTTACCCAAGCTCTGGATACAGAGTAAAGAAGCACACAAAGATTTCAAAAGGAAAAGAAGGTATAGTAACACTCTATCACAGGTAAAAACAAAACATTCACAAAAACACCATCAGAAAAATATAAGAAATCATATCTAGTCCCAAAATACATCATCTAAAAGGCAAACAACTTTATAAAACACTCCTACAAAATAAAATCAGAGGACAGTTAATAAAATACAACTGAGTTTAAACAATACAATGTAAACTGGAAAAAGTAGAATGAAGGCACAGAGTCAGAAGGTAACCTAATGATATCAAATGAAGTCATGGCAGACATGATCAAGATTTTTCGTAAGTCAGAGAAAAATAGCTGCTGTGGGGCTCATCGCATTGTGGAGAAAAATGCATATCCCAGATGAATGGAGAATAAGCTTTCTAGTACTAGTGTACATGAACAAAGGGGGCATTCACAACTGTGAGCAGTAGAGAGATATTGATCTCCTCACATTGCTGAACGTATTGAGAGGGTAATGACTGAATGAATATGCAGAGTTATAAAATACAATCTGGAAGATGAGTGGTTTGAATTCAGATCAGCATGCAGCACAACTGTCTTGATATCTGCAGTGAGACAGCTAGTGGAAAAGAAGCTAGAGACCAGGAAACAGTCCAACTGGGCATTGTTAGACTTGGAGAAACTATATGACAAGGTTCCATGAAAGCATTGGTAGGTCTAGTACAGGCAATGTAGAAGAACCCAATGACATAAGTGTGAGCAGTGTTTGGGCTCACAGAAGGGTTCCTAGTGGGAGTGAATGTGCATCAGGGTTCAGATCTGAGCCCACTGCTGCTCATACTGGTGATGGACTACATTAGCAAACAGGTTGGATGGACAGATCAGCAAAGCTGCTGTATGCAGATGATGTAGCACTGCAAATAGACTCTAAACAGATACATCAGCAAATGATAGTAGGATGAATGCAAAACTAAAGACACATGGGATGAAACTGAGTTGTTAAGATAAGACAGCAAATGGTGGGAATCATGGCAACAAATGGGGACAATCAGAAGGAGATGGAAACTGAGATAGAAGGGAAAATAGTGGAACCGTTTATCAGTTTCAAGTATCTGAGAGGAATAGCTGAGGGCGAGAGAACTGTGAATAAGAAGGTTAATGCTAGAGAGAGGGAGACGGAGAGAGAGAGACAGAGAGAGAGAGGTACTGCAGCCAACTGGCACAGAGTGTGAGGGGTAGTATGTGGCAAAAGAACGCCAAAGAAGCTAAGGGAGGTATACAAAACAGTGCTGAGACTAGTGATCTGTATGGCACAGAAACCTAGGCAGTGAAGACAGGGAAGTTGAGAAAGCTTGAAGTGATGGAGAAAAGAGCCAGAGATGGGTGGTAGGATACACACTATGAGACAGGTAAAAAAATGAGGACATCAGAGCAGAAGCAAATGTGCATTCAGTTCCAGAGAAGGTCTAGGAGACTAGAATTTGGAGATTGGTCACATATGCAGGAAAGTAAAAGATGATTTTGGAGAGATAGGAAGAAGGCAAGAGGAAACAAGGACATCCAGCACAGAGATTGCAGGATTGTGTAAGAAAAGATGTGCAACATTCAGGAATGACTGTCAAAGAAGGTAGGAAATTGGCACTGAATCAAAAGAGGTAGTGACAGCAGACACAACACCCTGTCCATGTGGAAAAATGTGAAAAAGAGGATTGATGATGACAATTAGCATGAAACAACACAATAAAATTAACACAATAAATATATACCATTTTTTATTTCACCAGACTTTGAACCATACTTCTCAACTGTACTGAAGTCCTCGGTATTTACCGGTTTTGAGGGCAAAATAATGGGGTGCCACGAATTCCCAAGTGGCCCCCTCAATTCCTGATTTTTCCAATTTTTCATTTGTCCAAGTTTACAGTTCTTGTGTATCCGCAATGTCATCAACGGGGTGTACATGATTACAGCAGCTCAATAACTTCTACTAGTGATACCAGCAGGAATGAGCAGAGGAGCTAACCTGTGTACATACAATTTCAGTTCCAAACTTTCACTTCTTTGCCTTCCTTATCTTCTGCTGCGGAGTCCCTAGTCTAGCAGTGTGCCCAGTCTACCTGTGTCAGGGTTCAGGACTGGAAGGATGACAAAATTTACATTCTCTGAAGGCTCAAGTCGCTTGACCTCCAGGTAAGTGACAACTGACAAAGAATTAAAAAAAAAAACATGTAATGTATGCATTAGAGTGCCTGACTGCACAGTTGGAGCTCTTTTAACAGCAAGGTATCTGCGTCTAGTAAGAGTGAGAGAGAAAGAGAGTGTGTGCGTGTGTGTGTGTGTGTGTGTGTGTGTGTGTGTGTGTGTGTGTGTGTGTGTGTGTGTGTGTGTGTGTGTATGTGTGCGTGTGTGCACAAAAAGAGAGGAGAAGAAGGGATATTTTGTTAGTACAGTTCATTCATTGTGCAATGTGACAGGACTTAACAGAGCATCTGACTTCCCCTTCTCTTTTATTTCCTTGTGTGTCTTTTTGCAAGTGGCATAGCTGAACAGCAGATCCATCAATTGTCTGCAGTTGGCTTAAAAAATAAATAGCAAATTAATGTTGTTATAAAACAAGCCACAAGAGAGTTAGGCATGAACTTAAGTACTTTCCTTCAGCAGTGATAATAGTCTAGAGCAAAAGTTCACACCACCAGGTGGTGTATATTTTAATAACTATATATGTGGTTCAGTTCATAGGTTCATAGGTTCATAGGTTGGTACTAGGCTATCGGCCCTAGGCCTGTACAAGCCTAGCCATAACAATTCCCTGACTATTTCTTCCCACAGTATTTACTTCCCTGGACCCCTGTCTAGCAGGACGACTGACATGATCCCCGGGGTGAATTTCCTATCTCCCATCCAATCATCAAGGTTCCTTTTGAAGAGTGCCAAAGAGGTGCTCTGCTTGACATGTATGGGCATCCTATTCCAGAGTCTGGGGAGTCTCTGGGTCAGGAACCTATCCCTCCAGCATGTTTTGTTCATTGTGATGACAAGGTTTAGATCCCTGGAGTTTGTGTCTCTGTGGGATTGGGATTTCTTTAAGTGTAGCATGTCCAACAGGTCTGGGTTTGACATGGCCTTGTATATTAAGCAGAGATCATCTCTGAGTAGACGATATGTGACAGAGTATAGGTGGATTTTATTTAGACGGTCAGCATAGGGCATCTGCTTTAGGCCTGTGATTCTTTTAGTGAGGTATTTCTGCAGCCTTTCCAGTTGTTGCAGATGTCTTGAGAGGTACATACCAAATGGGGCATTGTATTCTATAATGGGTCTAATGAGGGATGAGTACAGTGGGACAATGACCTCCTTTTTTTCTGGATGAAAAGCCCTTAGTGATGAGGTGTGCCACATAGAAGGATTTCCTGACTGTTGTGGTGATGTGGTTATCGAAGGTGAGACCACTGTCCACCTGTGTCTCTAAGTCTCTTATCACACTTTTGGTGTTTAGTGTACTGCCCCTTATGTGGTAATTCGTGGGTACATGTTTTTCCCAAAAGGGATTACAATACATTTCTTGGCATTGAGCTTGAGCCCATGGCTCTCACACCAAGCTTCTGTTTCTGTAAGGCCCTTTTGTAGAATATCCACATCATTTGGGGATTCAGTAATGGCTCCCAGTTTGCAGTCATCTGCAAACTTTGCTAGCCAGAGTGCTTTAGTGTTGGCCTGTACTTCAGAGAAGTAGATGCCAAACAAAAGCGGTCCCAGGACTGAACCCTGAGGTACTCCACTTGTCACTTGTCTGGAGCTGGATTTGGAGTCGGCTACTGTTACAGTCTGGGTTCTGTCAGTAAGCCAGTTGGCAACCCATTGAGTAATCTAGGGATTAATGCCCAGCTTAGTAAGTTTATCTATGATTCCAGAGTGGGGGATGGTGTCGAAGGCCTTGGCGAGGTCCAGATAGGCTGTGCGAATCACCTTACCCTTGTCCACAGCTCTGGAGACTGATTCAAAGATGTCAGTCATGTTCAGGAGACAAGATCGGCCCTTCATGAACCCAAACTGTGTGGGGTCTAGTGTTTGAAGATTGCCAATGTCTTTGTTTATAAGTTCCATGATAATACATTCCATGGCCTTGTAGATCAGGCTCGTCAGACTGATGGGGCGGTAGTTCCCGGGATCCAAGGGGGATCCCCCCTTGTGGAGTGGGATAACTGTAGCTGTGCGCCACTCAGTGGGCACGAAGCCTGAGGTGAGGTTATGATTAAACATGACACTTAGGTGAGGTGCCAGTTCATTTTGTAGTTCATGTAGTACACAGCCCGGGATGTTGTCTGGTCCCATGGATGCTGTATTCTTAGCTTTGGAGAGTGTGTTTTTTACCTGTGTGGCTGTTATTACTGGACTTTGGCAATCTTTCAGTATTGAGATGGGCCCTTTAGGGGGTGAGAGGGGGGTGAAGTTTGCACTGAATCGGTCTGCCAGGATATTGGCAATATCCTTGGGATCATTATATTTAATGCCATTCAGTTGTAGCTCAGAGCAGATCCGAGCATTGCCATTTAGATTCTTGACATAGCTATAGAATGCCTTGTGGTTGTCTTTGGAATCTTTGGCAATTTTATTTGCGGAAATAGCTTTGGAGGATTTTATGAGGGATCTCAGCTTCTTACTGAGGCTGGTAAGGGAGTTTTTTGCATCCTGGGATTTTCCTCTTTTCTGCAACAGTTTCTTCCTTTTGTTGTAAAGTTTGTTTATGGCAAGGGACCACCAGATTGGCTTCCTTTTTTTGGATGCGAGCGTCTTGGTTCTATTGGGGATGGCACGATTCATGCACGAGGGATGTGCTCGTATAGTGCCTTATTTCCTGGAAAGATGTAGTCATGGATTGGTTCCTGGTGGTCTTATGAATTTCTGTAGTATATCAGTATGTTTAGTACGTTTGGGATGGTGCTAGTCTAGCAGACTTGAAATTAGAGTGCTAGTGCTATGGTAGAACTGCAGTTTCAGTAATCATTAGCTACATTGTAACTCAAACATATGTCATTATTTAGTGGCTTCAAATTCAGTCCTCAGTGATTTGCCAAAAAACCACAAATGTTATGAGGACCAAGTCAAAAATATGAGGTAAAAATCTGAGCATTCTGCAAAAATGTGGACAGTTGAGGCTTTTTCTGATGTGGAAAGACATACAATTTAATTCTACCAGCACACGATCCTCTTTCCTATTTTACAGTTAAAGTTGCATTATACTGGTCTGTGAATAACACATTATTTCAAAAAAATCTTTCAGTGCTGTCATTTGGTAATAATGATGTACTTTTGTGGTATGTTAGCCACGCGCAAGTTTTTCCTTGTTGGCATATAGCTGAAATATCCATTATGGCAACACTGTTTATTATTTTAGCGTGGGGGTGGGCAGAAAGAGAGAGACATTGCAGATGAAGGAAATAGAGAGACAAAGAGAAGAGAAGGGAGTAGTAAGAGATGGAGGGGTGAGAGGGGAGGGATGGAAAAAGGGGTTTATATTAGATGCGCAAAGTTACTGAACTTCAAATACGATATGATCGACATCATATCGTCGAAGTCCAGTAACATCGAACACCTAATAAAACATCATAAAAAGTCAAAAAATAGGCCTACTTGCTTTAAGCAGGGGGCAAGCCCTCCTGCACCCCCCCACACCCCCCGCTACTTAAATATTCCAACTCCAAGACCGCACTACATTGAAGTAAATGGAAATCTCCCTTTACAGAGATTTCCATTTACCTCTTCGGTCCTGCAGTTTCACTGTTTACATGTCGACAATGTCGGATTCAACATTGTGAACATTTGCGATTCTGATATAGACCCGAAAAAAGAGATATGATTAACAGAAGCGAGAATTAGATGGGAAAGAGAGTGTGCAGGTGACTGAGAACAAGGCAGAGCAAGCAAAGAGGGAGCTACAAAATTAAAAACATGTTGCAGGTGAAATGTATAACAAATCAACAGAGAAAGATAAGAAAACAGTGCCAGACTGCAACAGACACAACATCAATGAATAAAAGGTAACTTTATACACACAAACAAACCTGCCTGGTGCTTGAATCATTTCTGGACAGTTATAAATAAATCCTTCTCTATGACCCTTCTGTAGCATCAGGTTACAGCTTTGTCAAGGCTTTATTTAGGGAAAGATAGGGCTGTGATTGCTTTAGTGTACCTTACTGGCTTTTGGTAAAACCTGGAAAACATCTTGCTTGAGAGTATCTGCTTAAGAAATGCTGATTAGGATTGTTTGTTCTTTGCTGTACTGTCTGGAGTCTCTGTAAATATTGTTTATGTGAGCAAAGAAGCAAATATACAAACAGTAGTTTTATTGTTCCACTACAGGATTGTAGTATGCAAAGTCCTGCATTGAGGCTAGAAGAAATTGTCCGTCTTACAGTAACCCTTTAATTTCAATTTTCAGGGAGCTTCCTGTTTGAGAATAATACTATGCCTTTGGGAATTGAAATGCAGCAGAAGTAGAAATGGGATGCAACAGCCGTAGCATTGTTAAAATATGAATAGCTACTTGTGCACCAAATATTATTGTTATGCAACGATTAGTATCTCTATAGTGTGTGTTTACTTTTTATGGAATGCTGCGAACAGTGGATAGAAGCATGTAGCAGATAAGGTGTAGCATCCTAAAGAGAAACACGATCCATGCATTACTGAGCTAAAATGCCACAAATGTGAACATGGTGAATGAAAAGTCTTACACCCTTAATGTAGCTTAAAGTGCTTGAAAAGATCAAGGGAAGAAGCAATGAGCAAAACTGGGTTTGACTTAAGTAACGTCTGCATGTATAATGTGACACTGTGCTGAAATCAGTTGCACTTAAATACTGTGACATACACTGGAGTTAATGTGATGGTTTATCTTCCCATAAAAATAACTTTCCAAAGTAATTTTGAAACCATATAATGGTATACCACGTAAAACTCCACTGCCAATCATGAGCAGACAGATGATCCGTTGTGGCGACCCCTAACCGGGAAAAGCCGAGAGAGAGATAATGGTATATGTCTTCCTTTACATTTCCGCAAAAGGCATGTAACCATATATATATATTTTTTGCATGCTGATGTGCCATTCATGCATTCATTCATTAATTCACTCTCTTTTCAAACCCCAATGTGTTTTGTGCAGGTTTTTAGGGATGATGGAACCTTTGCGTTTTAAGAGTTGGTATCCCACAATTACAATGGAGTTGGAGGGGTTGCATAATTATGCATGTAAATGTTTTGTTAATCAGTATACAGATTTTTCACCAGTAATACCTACTTTCCATGGGCCTTTGCCCAGATTTTTGATCACTCCAGGTTGAAAGGTATGCTATGAACAATAAAATAAATAATGCACTTATAATATAACATTCTAAAACAATGGGCACAAATCAAAGTCATACCACAGATGACGCTGTTAACATCTAAACATTAGAACCAATAGCACGGAGATCAAAACGTCACACAAGACAGCTATGCCCCTCAAAAAGAAATAAGTATATAAAACAGAAAAGAATTTGAAGTTGTTATACATCTCCGGTTAAAATCTATGTTAGCCATAACTATAGGTTAACACTAAGATGTTTATATGATTGTCAGGATTCAGTAGTGTTTCACATATGCGTTATAAATCCTCAGAATGTTAATATAACAGACAGTGCTTCCAAAGATGCCCATTAAACACACACGCACACACACACACACACACACACACACACACACACACACACACACACACACACACACACACACACACTCGCAAGGACTGCATATTCACATTGGTTAATATAAACCACTGACATTAACTTATCAAATAAAAGAAAAAAGTAATGATTCAACTTAAATTCACATTACAAATCATATGAACAGCAAAAATAATAGCCTAAAATGAAGCAACTGCATGTTTAACTGTATAAACCGAAAATTAAAACCAGTAAATACTGCATGTTAAAACACAGATGTTTACTGGCAGGTTATGAACAAAATTTCCAAGTTATTTTCTCTTCTGTTTTCTTTCAGGTGGTAAAAATCTTGCTTAATATGAATTTTATGTCTCATTTTATAGTAACAACTTTATTTTTGTCTCTAGACTTAACAGCAGATCCTGATAATCTAAAGCTATGCTTGAAGCAGAACAGGCCAACAAGCCTAGCCATCCTGTGTGATGTTTTCATGGGTATTTGCCCCATGATTTTGTATCATTTCAAAATAAAATAAATCAGTACCTCGGCTTCCTGTAGAAGAATGAGGTAGCAAACTTGTGGATGACAAAAGAACAACATTTTTCCTGCAGCTCTGTACCTTTTAATCAGCAAGATTTCCCTTGCCAACCAGAGATCATTTGTTACCTGGTTGGGTGGCAGTCCAATTCTCTAAGCCAGAAATGTACTCTTCAACCTCTTTGTATATTTTATTAATAGAAAAATGTTACTCAGTTGTATGGATTCCTCAGATAACCCTAGTAAAATGTCTTTAACAGGTGATATGATGACCTTCAAGTCATGCAAAGTGATTACAGAATCTGCAGTCACCTTATGAAGCTTTTATGGTATAGATTTGGACACAGGCAGACTAGCAAGTGAGTCTCAGGGATAGACAGAGAGATAGATGGATATGGGGTAATATATAATTATCAACTATGGATAGGTAAGGCCAATCCATAACAAAATGGGATAGGTATTTTGGGCACAAAAGGGGAAATTGTCTAGGCTTAAAATGACGTGCAAGGACAGCTAGCTTGGTACTGACCTATGAATCTCTCAGGAACGTGGTATGAGTTTGATTGCTGAGCATCTCTGAGTACCTTCATATTGACTTAATTCCCTGTGGTTATTAGCAATGATGGGACACTGAACTAAAATACCAAGGTAAAAACAAAAGGAAATGTAAGCATGATAATAAATGCTAACAAATCTAAGCATGTAAAAATAAGACTTTCTAAAAGAATTACACTCCCAATAGTAAGCCAAAAAGTGTTGCATTTGAAGTAGCAAGTCAGACATTCCCCTTCATTCAGATGCCAAACTGAAAAGCCAGGAGCTTAAGGGAGCTTACTACTACCAAAATGACAAAGTTCCAAAACTGAAACAGGCTACTGACTACTCAGTGCTATGTAGCTATAGTACTTACATTTACTACGTGTGTAACATGTACAGATCATTTTGAAGCATTAAAATTACATCATTCAAGATCTAATGCATGGAAAAAGGTAGATGCCCAGTATGTTTTTTTAATAGGAGTATAAAAACAAATAATCAGACAATCCATTCTGAGACTTGTATTTAAGTATTTAATTCCAGAAATATGTTTTTAGTCCAAATTATTGGTTGCAGACAAAATAATATCATCATCAGTTATTGTCATTTCTGAAAAAAATATTCAAGTAATAGATTCTAGGAAAAGTTTTAAGAAATATTTTAATATTACTTGAGTTGAATCAAATGAATGCTTAATATCATCCACATTGAATAATAACATCGTTGTGTATCTTATTTCATAACATAAATTTTCCCTAATGATATTTTCCTAAATCTGGAGATCTGCTGGCATTTTTATTTGAAATGTGAAATATTTTTATTTTACTTTTTAGTTTTAGTCCCTTGCTTATATAATCTTCTTTTTTACACTTCATTACCTTTAATATTGTAGTTGCAGCCTGCAAATTATCATTTTAATATAGGCCAGTCTTGGATCTTTTGATATAGCTGAGCTTCTAGGAACACATTGATGCTTTTTTATAATAAAGGATTATGTTATTCTCTCATTTCGCACAATGTCTGATTTTTATGTGGCTGGTTTCAAACAGTATGATATGACTACAAGTCTTAGGCAGACGTCCCTATAGTAATCTATTCATCATGAGTCATAAACATAAGTTCACATACCTTGTGGTACAAGATATTTCATGTATCACATGAAATAGATTTCCACATATTCCATTTGTCATTTACCCTTCTTTTTAATTTGAACTGCTGTTTCTCATCTATTTCATCTACAGAAAGAATCATCCCAGGCTTGAGAAATGAGGATATAGGTAACCTGGACCTATCACAGTCCAGCTTTTTTAAAGGAAGGTCATGACTATTAAATCACATGGAAGGTTTGAGAGGGTCACCAAAGCACTGGATGAAGGCAAGACTGTGCACACAGCTTAGCTCAGCCTGACCAAGACTTTTGATACAAAACCCCACTCACTAATTTAGGTGTAAATCCTTTTATCACCTGCTGGATAGCCAGCTGGCTCACTGACAGGGCCCAGGAGGTCAAGATAGGTGAGGCCATCTCCACCAACAGGCCAATCACTAGTGAAGTCCCCCAGAGCTCTGTACTGGGCCTGCTCCTTTTTGGCATCTATTTCTCTGAAATGGAAGCAAATGCTGAAGGTCTATGGCTGACTAAGTTTGCAGATGATCACAAGCTGGGAATTATCACTGACTCCCCTGCAGACACTAGCATTCTTCAAGAAGGCCTATCTTTGACTAACAAATGGAGCCAAGGTCATGATCTTAAGCTCAATGCCATGAAATGCATATTTGTACCCTTTGAGAAGTCAACCATCCCAGCTAATTACCATGTTGATAATACACCCCTAAGAGTTGACCCATGGTCAGAAATCTGGGTACACATGTAGACAGTCACCTTACCTTCGATCACGACATGGCCACAATGGTAAGGAAATCCTATTATGTTGTGCAACTTATAAGTAAGGGCATGGCATCTAGGTCAAAAGAGGTCATTAACCCACTGTATTCCACCCTTATCAGATCAATCATAGACTATAATGATCTCTTTGGTATGTACCTGACCAGGCATATGCATCACTAGAGTGACCTTAGAGGTTCCTTACCAAAAGGAGTACAAGGCATAACAAACCTGTCTCATGCAGAATGCCTTAAATCCCTTTCCTTCTACTTAGTCTCCTATACCTTGCTCAGGGGTGATCTATGCCTGGTTTACAAGGCATTCACAATCCCCAGACTTATGAATTTGCTGCATATTCATAAGTCAAACAGTACCAGATATACAAGGTATAGGGACCTGAATTATGTCTGTGACTTAAACAAAACATGCTGGAGAGAAAGATATGTGTCCCAGAGACTGCCCCTTGTATAGAATAGGCTTCCCATCTATGTGAAGCTCAGTTTGTCTATTATCTGGTTTAAATGCAACCTAGACCAGTAGATGGGGAAAAGCAAATTTACACTGGGGCTGGCACCCATGTCCTTTATGGCAAAGGTAACTTATAAATGCCGGCCCCTCAATGTCCTGTCTGGATACAGGATATCATTATTTTTTCAGGAAGACTTGGCTAGGCTTAGAATGGCCCCGTGTGCCATTAGCCTAGTAACAATATATGAATCTATGAATTTATAAATATGTTTTATGTAAACTTTAGTGCCATACCTTCCATAATTTACTACTATCTTTTAGTTGTAATCATTTTTTTACACTGCTCTACAATACATTCATAATTTCCAAATTCAATACCTAAAATAGTCACTGTATGTAAATTAAACAGTATATTCATAATACTATGACATTTTCCCAACCCAGTACTTTTTTCTTTTGTTAATCCATAAACCTACCCATTCAAGGCATCTATCTAAAAATTGCACCATAGTACATATCGTATCATATGTTTTGTGATTTTCGTGGACTACCACTTCCTTCTACAAAGGGGGAGGTCATCCTCCCTATGAACCAGGACTAACCCCATTATAGGAATGTTTATGTGTCTTTAGGATTCTACAATGTCATTTTTTCAGTCCTGGCACCAGTATGCCTAATCATGATTGGGCACTTTTTTTATCCTGGGACTTATGCACCCAGCTGTCTTTTTTTATTTTTTAACCTACTTCTGTCCATGATATATGTTATATAAAATACAGCCTATATATCAGCATTGTCTTGGTGAGATTTTGTAAAAACAGAGTTCACCTTGTGAAGGTACTCACCAAGACTTGAGGATAAATTCATTTCCATCAATATTACTCTCCTTTGCTTGCTGATTTTATCATCTCTCTATTCATACCCCTGTCTCTCCATTCAGACCCCAAAACATTGATTTGCACCTTTGAGGGAAATTTACTAAGCTCAAAATGTCCCACAGGGGCAGTTAGCTTAGTACTTACCTATGAACCTTTAGGAAAGGACCCTTTCTCAGTCATGACCTAAATACAAATGAATCAAATACACCAGCATTACAAGATAACACAGAGCAATATAAAAATACACTTCAATATATGCACATACTCAAATGATCAAATATTCAGCAAGAAGACAACTGAGAAATTATACTGATTAAAGTGAATGCAAATAATAGCCACTATCAGATGATAACTGAAACTGGACAACTGACCATCTTATCCAGGAGCAATTAGCTAAAATAAATATGTACAACAGAAAGGTTAATAGATCATCTATATGATTTAAACAGCATGAAGTTATGTGCAGTCCTGAAGTATATCTATATTAGATTTTAACTAACAGTCAAACAAGCTGTGACGACTGGGGAGAGATGAGTGAAGGCTGCCAGCCTAGTCAAATAGAATTTGATATATAATTCTGGCATTGGTAAATAAATGTAAAAATATGGGCATGTTTCTTGAGTGTAAAAGAATACTGTGAAATGTGGAACTGCAAAATATGTGACAACATTGCACTCTACTAGCCCAGTGAAGCATGTTGTGACCCTTTAATGTTAGAATTCGGCTCCAGTGCATCTGGATGAAGGTTTCATGCCCATTATTTTAAGGCTAAAGTTTATGACCAGAATTTAGATGTGGAATGTGCTTTATTGCTCTAGTTTCTGTTAGACTATACATGTGAAATGCCTTGTATTGTAAGTTTCTGAGCAGGTGTTAGATTGCTAAATAATGCAGTTTGTGACCTGAGAACTCAGACCAGGTGTTAAGATGATGCAATATGAATACTGGGAAAACCTAAGTGTCAAAAATGATGTAATTTGGGAGGACTTTAGAGACATGTTTTTTAGTAATGTTTAAATACTATTTCTCACAAGAGACTAGGGAGCATTTTGATCTTGGATATTGAACTCAGCACTCTGCATAAGCTCACATGTAAGTTTTAGCACTGTGATTTCTTGTAGGAATAATTAAAGCTAGTAAAGATTAATTAGGTATTGTTCTTTGAAATCAGACCTGTCCTACTGTATTATTTTAAGTTTCTGTGTGATCTCTGAACTCTTAGATAGCTCTGTGGTATAGTAGTTTTGTCTTGTGTTTTAATTATTTATTATTAAATATTTTTAAAACCTTCTACCTGTGGCTGGTTTATGTAGAATTAAAGTATGCTTTAGATTACATTATATGTTTATAGAGTTTATTGTAATAAGCCCTTCCAATAAGCCTAGACCGTATAGTCACATTACCAATTGGATAATAATATTGCACAGTAATAATGGGACACCCTTTTAAGGGCCTTTTAGTAGCTGATATTATTAGCTGGGTGGTGGCAGGGATTACTACTGTATGGTCTGGGTAAAGGGGCACAGCTGGAGAATCTGTGTCAGCCATTCCCAGGAGTGTCTGAGGTGCTGGCAGGGGAAGTGTCCCATCCTGCAGTTAAGAGGGAGGGACATGTACTTGGGGTACATATATCAGTTCAGTTTATCTGGTGGAAACCAGGAAAATAACATAAAAGTACTGTCTGGAGTGGGTGGAGCATCCTCCTGACATCAGCTCTTTGCAGAAGCTTGAGCTGGTCTAGTGCTGATGCCCACTGCATTCCCTGCCTGTAGAGACTTACTGTATGTGTGTGTAGGGTGGTCCAAAATAAAAAAAAAAATGCTGTGATGCCTGAAACATGATAGTTCTCTGGAATGCCTTGATCTCCTTGCAGGTCCCAACCCTAACATGGACTTAGTCTGAGACATTTGGCGTGGGCAGGCTTAACCATCAATCAAGCAGAAGCAATGGGGTCAAGTGTGTACAAGGAACATATAGCAAAATGAGAATGATTTTAATGAACTGTCAGGATTAAGATGGAGATGTTTTGCTACACAGAGCTTTCCGAAAGAAAAGGCTAGTTTCATGTTCCATTGGCTTTTACCCAGCCAATAAGATGCAGTGAACAGAGGTAGCCAAACCTTTTAAAAAAGGAAGAACATTTTAGTTAGTATATCCAACAGCAATGATTGCACAATATTGGCTAAAGCTGTATTACTCATATTACACCCTGTACATTCACAGTGCACATCAGCCTGAAAAAATATAGGAATGATATACAATTTAAAACAAATACAATTACTTAATACCCAGGATGTGGCAACTCCAAATCATTCAGACAGTCTACCATGTAATCACTTAATGCCTCACAATTATTCAACAGAACTGGTTTTAAAGAAATATTTTAACTTGTATGAATTGGTATATCATCCTTAAAACTTTCTGAAGAGCAAATTTTTGAGACATTAGTTAATTAGTGGGACAAACTTTAATTAATAATTGATTGTTTTTAATATGTAAAGTGTTTGATTTCAGGTCTTATGTCTGAAGAAGTGTGCTACACACAAGCTTACTATCATGATCATTTTATATAAAAGGGCTCCATATTAATACCTGTTTATTGTGTGGGGTATTGCCATGCTCTAGGAGTTTATTGTATGATACGAATCAGCATGTGGATGGATAAATGTCATGATGTCTGGTCTGTGTGCATATCATCTGCTGCAGAGGAAGACAAATGCATGCATGCATGTGTGCACATAGAAGGTGACAGTGTGCACCAGAGAAGTATACCAGCAGAATCTACAACGCACAATAGATACTTACGCTGCTCAGAGTCTCTACAAAGGTAGCTCATAATGTTACTCCATAGAATGGCATGTTAATGAATCCAGTTATGTATGTCATGTGTAAGCCAATCAAACACAAATCTAAAATATTATTGGCCCACTATAGATGGAATAGGATCACCAAAGACATCCGTCTGCATACCAAACAGTTGGAGGAAAGGTAGTTGCAGAGATAATAAAAAGACAAAAATGGTAGAACAAGCAACAGACAGGGAATTAAACACACCGGTGGTTGGAAATAGTGATTGGGACTAGTTATGCATGAGACAACAGAATGATCTGAAAAGGGGGGAACAGGGTCATGTGTGAAGAAAAAAGGGGATAAAATAAATCCCAAAGCAACATTCAATTATCATTTGAATATGCAGACATGGTGGAGCAAGACAAATTAAATAAGATACAATACCAAGGAATCTCTGCTAGCCGCAAGTGTGACTTTAAATAAACTATGATGGGAAATGGCTTCTTATAATGTTATCGCCCATTTAACATTGTAGATACCAGGCAAGTGGAGAATACATGATGTCTATGAGCAGGATGCATTGGATATTTAAAGTGTGCCCACTAATTTATACTTGCTTCAGAGTAAGGTGCTATATTTACACTGATCCTTTGGGTATTCTATGTATTTCTATACACTGTCATGTGGTTATAATGGCACTTATGATGGCTTCTATGATTCCTTATTTAGATGTCTGCAGTGGACAGTCACAATGGCCATCTTCTGAAATCATTTGTGTTTCCGGAGATGTTGCAAGCTTGGAGTAGCATCATACACTAGGATTAAATTGTTTTGAAATCTTACCATCCCTTTATTTGTTGAAGTTGTGATCATATCCATTGTGACATATAGGCTTCACATCAGTATGTATACTCATCCCATTTTTACCCTGGTTTTTAAGAGCCATGCACCAAATGTATTTTTTATTCTATTTCTATGTCCTGTAATTGAGAGATCACCTAATTGTTTATCATCAGCTTCCTAACTCTAAATGTTTCCTTATCCAGTGATATTAAAACCTATTTAATACTATTACACTGTTGCCAGACTACTTTCAGAGTTTGAGATAGAGAATTTGGTAAGGTTACTGGCCAGGGTCAGTAGTCACATTGCATAGTGCAGAGGATTCATTGCTCAAGAATCAGCAAAGTTCAGGTTGATGTTGACTAGTGGTGACTCATATTCCTATGCTCTGCTACGTACAGTACAGTACAGTACAGTGAGCTCATCTCTGTATAGTGACATGCAAATGAAGCTGGGTAAGGAACTGAGGTGCTAATGATGTTTGAATGCATGTGAGAAGAACAGAGTCAAGATTCATAGCAACATGCAGGTGAAATCATGCAGCAGTTTAAGCTTAACTCTAAAAAGATAAAGCAGGTTGAAGATTTCACAGTGGCAGGAAGTAAGAATGCTTGGTACTTCAGCATCAATCCTGTCTGCTTTGGAGAACCACTGTGGCCATCTTTTGAAATCACCTTATGGAGACATTGCAAGGTTAGAATAGCCCACTGCAATGAGTTTAGCCCCACTATTTCAAGATGGTATGTGTGAGGTGGTATATCTGGTGCCACTGGAAATGTTGTCATCAGTGGATGACATACCATAATTTCATCAATCAAGAAATCGTTGATCATGCTACAGTATATCGGCGCATTGTATGGTTCTTGGTTGACTCCCCCCAACACACATGATGTGTTGGAATGAATTGCCTTTCCATACTTATGAAAACCAAAGAATATATAGTGCTTTCTATTCTAGCTACAGGGACCTCTCAAAGAAACTACCAGGAACACACTGGTTGTTTCAAACACCTCCACCTCTACTGTACTCAACAGATACCTAAACTGCAGATCCTGATGTGCATGTAATCTGCTTAAGAGGTGCTAACACACTGTACACATCTAGACACTCAGGTGAGAACTGTATACTGCATACCCTGATAATTATCCTACCGTGACCTTGGACAAAACTGCCATTGTGGCCAGTGATGGGATGGTGGCACTGGCAATCTTCAGCATGGTGGAAGGACATAGAAGTGATGTGTGCCACCATAGACCCTATAAGACTGATCATTACATGGTTCCTGGAGGCTGTGTTCTCACAGAGATGCTAGCTGTAGTGGGCAGTATCCTCATAAGTGCCATACAACTCTGCAATCAGCTCCATGTTGGCTTGGGTAACAGCAAGTTGTACCTAGATGATACTCTGGTATACCTTTTGATTGCTCCTGATTGTTTCCTCATGTTAGGAGCCAACTGAGACAGCATACGGTACCCCTCGGAGGTTGCACATTGGTGGGTATACCTGCATCAGATGCTGTACACTCCTCTGTTAGCAAAGCTGCAAGGGAAACACTACTGGTACTCAGAGCCATGGCAGACTCCTCCTCCACTTTGCTGAACATCCTCACGCTTGTCTTGGAACAAAGTCACACCTTCACTCTGTGCTGTTGGTGGATGCCTACCCAGAATGGAGGCAGACACTGATGCTATGTCATCAAATAGTGAGTCATGTTTCTGTATCTCATTGTAATTGTCAGGCCTTGCACAATTGTTAACGTCATACTGCTGCCCTGCCACAGTTTCTACAGGTGTCACTACAGTAGTGCTGTACACAACAAAGGACACACCAATTGAGCATACATACATGTGTGAAAACATTGTCCCTGTGGCATGTACACTAAGAAAGGCCAGACTTGTTTGAACACCTGATATTCCTAGAATACATACAGGGACAGATATGGGAATATATACAAGACAAGTACTTGTCACACATTGGTAATATGGGAATATACACAAAACATGTACTTGTCACACATTGGTAATACAGGAATATATACATGAGCTGTATTTGACACACATTGGTAATATGCACTGTGGAGACATTGTGATTGAAGTTAAGGTTGACAGCAACCTTAACTTCAATCAACATGTCTCCACAGCAGTAAGAAGAGCATTTTATATTGCTCATCTCATAAGTAAGGGCATTGCCTTAGGAAAAAAAAAGGTTATAATCCCCCTGTACTCATCATGCCAATAATAAAGTACAACGCTCCCTTTGGTATGTTCCTTTCCAAACACCTGCAGCAATATGAGAGACCACAAAAGTTCTTTACAAATAAAATTCAGGGTCTTCAAGATCTGTTATATTCAGACAGATTGAAATCATTGTCACTATACTCTGTGTCGTACAGTCTGCTCAGAGGTGAACTGTGTCTTTCATACAGAGCAATCTCTGACCCAGCTTTAATGGAAATGCTGCACATTCACAAGTCAAATGGCACACGGGTCACTCGCTCAAAGACCTTAACCTGGTATGTGATATCAACAGAACTTACTGGAGAGACAGATTTGTCTCACAGAGGCTGCCCCAGTTTTGGAACAAGCTTCCTATTCATGTTAAACAAAGCCCCTCATTGGCCCTATTTAAATGGAATTTGGATGATTGGATGGGTAACTGGAAATTCACCCCAGGGGTTCCACCTGTGTCCCTCTTTGACAGGGGCAATAGGTGATCATTTTAGTGTCTGCTTGAACTAGATACCCTTGGGAACACTGGTTGAACTTGGCTAGGCTTGAAGGGTCTTGGGGCTGTTAGCATAGTAACCTCCTATGATCCTATGATCATCACAGGGTTCATCCATTTTGTTAGGATCCACTGGTATAGATAGAACAAAGAAGTCATGCCTGCTGCCCCCATTCAGTAATACCTTAGTAAATACTATTCCATGGTCTTGTCATATTACAGCGGAAGAGATAGACATTTGTCACATTTGTAGGCATAATTTTATTTTTATTTATTTTATTTTACATTTGTTGACCAGGCTAGTCCAACTGGATATATGTCCATTTTCAGTAGAGGCCCGGGGAGAAAAGCTCCAATGGTTATTACAAGTTTAAACAACAATAGGCAATACAATACAATAGGCAAAACGGAGTTAGTTAATATATGTAATATACAAATATGATAGGAGCAAAAACAAAAGAGAAATAATAAAATGTTTTAAAAAATGAAATAAATTTTTTTTTTTACAATGGTCATACAGTATATATGAGATAACATTTATCTACACAGATGTTATGTAAAGGGATAGCTATCAAGGATATACAGTATATATGAGATAACATTTATCTACATAGATGTTATGTAAAGGGATAGCTATCAAGGATATAGGGAGAAGAGAATGAAAGTAATTATGGTATAAGAAAAGAGAGAGGAAGAAGGAAAGTTAATCTGGGTTGGTACAGGAGCAAAGCCAGTGATTATTGAGATGCATTTTCAGTTGTCTTTTAAAAAGTGGTAGTGCGGTCAAAGATGAGATATCAGAGGGTAGTTTGTTCCACATTTTTCCAACAGAGTTGGAAAAGAGGCAGTCACCTGCAGAGTTATTTGGTTTGGGAGTATAAATCAGTAGTTTGTTTGAAGAACGTAGGTGTTTCATGTTATTGTATGGTGAAATGAGGTTAGAGAGTATTGGTATTTTAGTTGGTTGATATAGAATTTTGTGAGCTATTAAGAGCTGTTGAAGTATTAGTTTGTTGGGAAGTTCAAGCCAACCTAGTTGTCTTAGGTTCAGGCAGTGGTGAGTTCTAAACTGGGATCCTGTAGCAAATCTAGCAATATTATACTAAGATGTAGCAAGTTTCTTGAGGTTATTTTTGGATAGATTAGTGTAAATGGGGGAAGCATATAGAAGAGTAGAGATAAGATGAGATCTGGCTAAGGTGGTTCTTGCTTCAGGTGTAAGGAAGGGTTTAATTCTGTAAAGGGATCCAATTTTTTTGTTAACTAATTTTATTGTGTTGTTGATGTGAGAGTCAAAGCTTAGATTATTGTCAATAGTTACTCCTAGTAATTTTGTAGTTGAATCTGGAGAAATGAGAGTGCTATCAGTGGAAGTGAGAGTGAAGTTAAGTGGGGTAGATTTACGGGTAGGTGAGAACAGTAACAGTTTGGTTTTCTTGGGGTTGAGGAGAAGGCAACGTTCTGAGAACCATTGTTCAACAGTGGTAAAGGCTTTTTGAGTAAGAGACTGGAGTTCAGTTTGAGAGGTAGCACTGCAGATTATAGTAGAATCATCTGCATATTGTATGCAGGTAGTGTTAGGGATAGCTGATTGGAGGTCATTAATAAAGATATAAAATAGAAGGGGGCCTAGGATAGAGCCTTGAGGTACACCTAAAGAGGTAGGAAGGAGATTAGATAGTGATATTTTCCAGAGTACTGCCTGCTGACGGTTTTCTAGGTAAGATGTAAACCAAGTTAAGGAAGGGGTATCAAGTGAGCGAGATTTTAGTATGTGCAGAAGACGTTTATGATTGACCACGTCGAAAGCTTTAGATAAGTCAATGAAGACTGAAGATGATAGACAATTGTTGCAGTTGTAGTTGATGGAGTTGGTAAAGGAGAGTAAAGCAGTGGTAGTACTGTGGGAAGGTCTGAATCCATGCTGACAGTTAGCAAGTAGGTTGTTATGGAGAAGGTGGTTAAGTAGTTGTTTATGGATACATTTTTCCATAATTTTAGCTAGAGGTGATAGAAGTGCTATGGGGCAAAAGTTTTCGAAGTCATTAGAGTTCCCCCCTTTGTGTAGTGGGATGATGCGAGATATCTTCCAGATAGAAGGGAAAATTCCTTCATTTATAGATCTGTTTATCAGAATAGAAATGGGATAGGCAGTGGCTTTGACTCCTATACTCCCCAAGATAGGTCACCATATAAATTAGACAGCCAATACCCTTATCATATATCATGACATGCATGTAGAGGGAGAGATTGTTCTGATACTGTGGGTTACCTTGTTACCAGCACAATTTACATGCAAAATAAACATGCAGCTACACATGCTCCTGTTCTTAATGTGAATTGTAACGTGAAGATGCAAATCCTTTGGAATGTAGATACGCTTAACTTACCACACACTTTCAGCATACAACATGCTTCCTCAGGACTGTCTGTAGGTCCAGATAGTGCTGTTATTTCCTCCAATACTGTTGCCAAAATATACGGATTAGTCTCCCAAATCTCCATGACCTATCCTACAAAATATTGGCATGCCTCTAAAACAGCAGTTTTATACCTGTTTGCATGACATATAGGCTAATTAGGCCAGAGAGCATGGATGTTTGTAAATCACTTAAAGCACAGCTTTCTGCTTATCTCCCCTTTGACAGCTTGTAGTTGTGATATTTTTTTCCAACTTATATTTTATTGCATTTTCAGATTTAAATGTTAACAACAATGACAAAAAAAACAGTATACAATGAAAGAAAATGAAAAACATTATACAGACATTTAACATAAATCGCCTATATCATCCTGTCATGACAGAAGAAAAAAGAACTGGTTATCTACTGTATAGTAAATGACATTATCCAACACAATAAGACATTTATCTAAATAAACTGAGGTAATATAGACATAATATTAGGAAACAAATGGTGACCAGTAGGTAATATAAGAAGTAAATTAAATCTTTGAACTCAACTATTTACAACTGTACAAATAGTGCCACTAATAGTCGAGAGATAAACTTTTACTAATCATGTTATTTTACAATGAATTATGCTGCTTAGAGATTTTATTTCAAAGTTATTAGAGAGAGGGTCTTCCATACCAAATAATGCAGGTAATTACATAGTTATAACATATATGTTTATTATTCTAATATGTGGTCTAAGATATTTTTCCATATTTTTAGGAATTGTATTTGTTTCTTTTTATCATTAATCATGAGTTTGTGTGAGATTATGTAAGTGTGGGCCATATTCGTAAATTCTCCCCAGTTTAATTTAGATCTGTCTATCCAATTTTGAGTAATATATAATCTGACTAGTTCAAATATTGGGATCAGAATTCTTAAATCTGATGTGGGTACGTGAAGTGAGTTAACATGTAGAATCACAAATTCCTAAGATAATGTAGATTTCCCATAACTCATTTTGTCAAGTTTAATTCTTAATGAGTCCCAGAGGTTATGTGCAAATTTGCAGTACCAGAGGATATGTAATAAGTCTGCTATTGTTGATAGACAGAAGGGGCAGAAAGGTGAGTTATTTGGGAAAAACTTATTTAGTTATTCTGGCGCGTAATAGGCATTATTGTTGACCATTAACTGGGTGTAAGTCAATTTCATGTAGAGAGAGTATTTGTTTGCATTAAACCATGCTTGTGAGAGCTGAGGATTAGTTATTTCTGGATTCTTGTCTTTCCAGTATTGAGCAGATGTAAAGGTGGACTGGTATTTCATAGAGGTGCTTAACTTGTATGTAGCTGACAGCATTTTTTGGGAAGTTTTAAGAACTTGACTAAGGCCTGTGTGTTTATTACATTTTCTATTTATTGTGGGATGTCTCTGAAGATAGATCTCTTTTCCACCAATTGTCTCAATATTATTGTGTATTTGTTATTAAGGTTGAGATGATGTCTGATATCCTTTAATGTCCTGTTTTTAAGTCTATATAGATCCCAGACTGTAAGCTCTTTGATTTGTGGATATTGATCTAGGTTGATCATTTAATTTCCTATTTTTAAATTTGGGTTCAAGTGTATTAGCTGTAATAGGGTTAAAGCACTTTTTTATTGTAGGTCTGACAGAAGCGATTGAAAGGTTTTGATTTTGTGTTTAATGGAGGCATGAAGTTTCATATCTTTTAAGCTAGATCCATCTATAAATGGTATAGATTTCGGATTCATATTAGTCTTTAAAACATGAGTGTACCCTACATTAACCCATTTTGGAAAGGATTCCGCATATTTTGGGATGTGGTCGGCTATTAAAATAAGTCTATTTGCGCATATTAGATCATAGTAAAGTTTAAAGTCTGGTAACCCCTGATCTCCTTTGTCTTTAGGGAAAATAAGTTTTGTTATATCTATCCTTGGGTTTCTTGGAAACCATATGAACTTACTATTTTATTGATTTTTTTAAAGAAGTTGGTAGGAATAATAGCATTGGTAGCATTAAATTGGTATAATATTTTTGGTAAAATATTCATTTTAATTACTGCCACTTTTGATAGAACTCAAAGTTTCATTAGTTTCCATCTGTCCAAGTCATTTTCTATGTTAGTCCAGGCTTTAAGAAGATTATTTTGGTAGGAGTCTTTTTAGTTATGTTCGAAGTTAATTCCTACGTAGTAGAATGCTTTTTTAACTTTAATTTCTGTGTCTGGGAGAGGGAGGAGATTTTGTCCTAATGGGTTGATATGAAATATGAGGGATTTAGATGGATTTACTTCATAGTTGGAGGCTTTTGAGAACATGCTGATTGTTTTTATAATATTACCTAAGTTCGTGTTAGGTGTTTGAAAATAAATTATCAGGTCATCAGCAAATGCTGAGATTAAAAGTTTATTATTAAGTATTTTAGGTATATGGTGAAATGTTTTTTGTGCCAGGTAGATGAATAGGGGCTCTATATATAGATTAAAAAGATGGGGGAAAGGGGGCATCCCTGTCTTGTACCATTTACTAGTTTTATTTTATTGGAGACAAGTTTATTTATGACCAATGTGGTGTAAGAAGACTTATATAGTGCTCTGATTTTTTCTATAAATGTATTTGGGATATTAAATTGTTTTAGAGTCAAGAAAAGGAATTCAAGGTTGACCCTATTGAAAGCTTTAGTAACATCTAATGCCAAAAGGTATCTAGGAGATTTGTCTTTCTCAAGAAGATGTATGGCTGCATCGAGGGTCAGGGTGTTATCCCATGTTTGTCTCCTTGACATAAAGCCAGACTGATCTGGGGATATAATTTTAGGTAATAGTTTTTTAAATTCTATTTGCTAGGACCAGGGAGTAGATTTTAATGTCAACATTTATGAGGGAGATAGGTGTATAATTAAATGGGTTGGTATTGTCCGTATTTTGTTTATGAATAAATATAGTTTTAGAATTGTTTAGGTACAAATCCTGGAAGCCATGCTTGCTTATATGGTTAAAGATTTTACATCGGATGGGGGTCAATTTAGGAGCAAATGACTTGTAAAAAATTGATGTGAATCCATCAGTGCCTGGTACTTTATTACTTTTTAGGCCTTTTATTGCTTCTGCAACTTCCTCTGTATTAAAAAAAGCTTCTAAAAGCAACACTTGTTGGTCTTCAATCTTAGGGAATTTAAGATCTTTGATGAAATTGTTAAAGTTCTCTAATGAAGGGGTATTATGAGGTCCATACATTTCCTTATATATTTTTTCAAATAAATGTATTATTTCTTGAGTATCCGTGTAAATTTCGTTATTATATAAGATTTGGGAAATTGTTGTGGGAGTATAATATATGTTAATTAATCCTGCCAAAAGCATGGAGGGTTGTTGTGCCCAATGTGAATAGTTAGTTAGAAGCTTCATTTTGTGGAATGATAAGTTCTGAGAATGGAGTGTGTATAGTTCTTTTTGTTAGGCAAGGAGTTTTTTTTCCAATTCCGGTGAAAATTTATGTTGGAGCGATACTTCAATTTTATGGATTTCATCTTTTATCAAGTTTTCTTTTTCTTTAGTAAGTTTTTTATAGTAGGAGGCTTTTTGGGTCAGTAATCCTCTAATTTTGGCCTTATACGCCAAATGTCAGAAAGGGACAGATTTGAATCTAATTCCTCTAATTCTTTGTTAATATCATTTATCACTTCTTCTTTGTCTAAGAGGTTAGGGTTTAATGTCCAAGTGAAGGATTTTTTATTCTTTAATGGGTTGGTTACTGGGGTTATATTTATAGTTAGAGTGATCCGAGAGGAATCTTGGACAAGATGAGTATACAGTTTTATCATTGATTAAGAAATTAGAAAGTAATAAAAAATCAATCCTAGAGCAGGTCTTATAACATGGAGAGTAGTATGTGTATGTGCACATATTGCTGGAATGGACTTTTGTATAGTAAGGATCACACAGGCAATAGTTTAGCCTCAAATCTTCTAGTGCTCTCAATGCTCTCTTATTATGGAATTAGTTTTTGCTAGTTCTGTCTTTTGCAGGGTCATTGACCATATTCCAGTCACCTCCTATTACATATTCAAGATTTGGAAATTTTGATAGCAGGTTGTATATTTGTATAATAAATTTGTGTTGATTGGCACAGGGCCCATATATATTCAGGAAAATTGTAGGTCTATTTGATATGGAGTTGATGGTTTTAAAGTAGCACCACCTACCCTCTTTGTCCGTACCCAAATCTATTACCTTTATTTTAAAAGACTTTTTAATCAGAATAACTACTCCTTTTGAGTTAGTCTCCCTCCCTGAGGCAATAATTGAAGATATTTATCTTTTATCTCTGTCTTTATTCCAACTCACATCTAGCAAGTGTGTTTCTTGTAAAAAGGTAATGTCTGAGTTGGACTGGTAAATTAAGTGTAATAATAATTTTTTTAATTTTTATCCTGTAGGCCTCTGATATTCCAAGAGCTTATTTCACACATTTACATATAGTGAGTATAAGTTCTAGAAAAATAAATGTAATACTTGGAAGACTCTCTCTCTCCAATATGAATGTGCACACATACAAGTCGTAGATTAGGATTACTGAATCTGTTGCGGCCCTAGAGTCTCTCATTACCCCTACTGTGCCTAGCCACATACCTACTACATCCGAGAGACTATTCAAAAGAACAAACAGTATTCTAAGTACTAGAGCAGGAGCATATTGGTTTGTATGAAATAGTAGCAACTGTAAGAAAAAACATATATACATAATATACATAATAAACTCAGCAATACAAGATGTGAAAAACCACTCCAAAAAACCCACTCTCAACATCCTTGCCCCATTTATCAGGATAATTAATTGCTCCTGATTCTGATATGGTAGGACCAGATTTTACATATCTTGAAAAATAAAGATAGTTATTAAACAACATATACCTTTATCTTATATCTGTTGATAATTAGAAGTATTAATGTCAGATACCATATGGATTACGACCTTAGTAATAAGGGCAGCAATTATTTCATTAAGCGACACTTAATGACATTGTAACACAACTAACTAGACTAGGCTATACCATGCCTCAGTTCTAAACCATGTTGTATATTCGTTTTGCAAAAACAGAAGCTGTATTCTAGTGAACATGCATCAACAGCATCAGAGAGTTATGTTGGGCATATATACATTATCTATTATATGCCTAATAGTACTAATGACAGATAGCATATGGATTATGACCTTAGTAATAAGGTAAGCATTAGTTTCATTAGGCACCCCTAGTGACATTATAGCACAACTAACTAGTCTCGGGTACATCTTGTCTCCTTTCTAACCCGTGGTATATATTCCTTTAGCAAAAGCAGAAGCCGTATTCTAGAGAACATGCATTACTATCATCAGAAAGTTACTTTGGGCTTATACAGATCATTTATTATATGACTAGTAGAGGATTATACTGTAACCAATTTCAATTACTGTGTAAGAAGAGAAAGAGAGGAAAAAAAAAAAAAAATATATATATATATATATATATATATATATATATATATACATATACATACACATATACACAAATATACATTTATAATATATAATATATATATATATATATATATATATATATATATATATATATATACACACACACACATATACATACACATACATATACATACATACACACACACATGTACATAAATCTTAACTCTGTCTGATATATGGTATGTATTGTACAGTAAAGGTCACGCTCTATTTTAATTAATTGGCCTTACATATACTGGTGTGGGAAAATATACAACCTGCTGATTACATTCATTATGCAGTCAGACATTCAGAGCCTGATAGCATTTGTTCCCACTTGTTACAGTACAATCAACATTCCTCTGTAAGATGTTTATTTCTATCAATATTAAAATGCTTTTTAACAATTTACAGAAGCAACAGTGACTCAAAGTTATAAGTTTTACCTTTTTGATATCCTAATTGGAGAGAGAGAGAGAGAGAGAGAGAGAGAGAGAGAGAAAAGCTGTGTTAGTTTGTTGGCAGCTACAATAAATCACCCCACCATCTTTTATTTTTGATTTCCATCCTGTTTCCTTTTATTTTTTTCAGAAATTAAGCAGAAAATATTCCATTTTATTTTCTCCCAGTGTAGAGCTCCGAGGATGCAAGTGGCAAGAAGTCAGCTTGAGAGGTGTGTTACAGTTAAATCTTTCCCCTATTTAGCCATGGATTTGAAATAGGACCAAAAAGCTCAACTTGCTGTTTACATGGACATCTCGATTAGATGTTACAATCCTTTCTTTGGAATGTTGCAACTATGGTTATGGCTTGATTTAGGCCTTCAAGTTGCTTCCAGTCTGTTTGAGATGGGTACCACAACTTCAGTGAGCTTTTTAGGAAATGGGTAAAGTGAAAATAACTCAAAGTTAGTTATGGCTCCTTTAGAATAGCAGAGATTATATCAGAAATGTGAAAGTTATTGTTCTTTTTTTCCTTTTTTTCTCTCTCCCCTCCTCTCCCTTGCTACTTCTTTTCCCTCTCCCTCCTCCTTCTCATTTTAGAAGTTAAAGGCTTGGAAGTTCACCAAAAGATTTAGAAAAGGCACTTTTAGCCTCTGTTGGTGTATTAGCACTATATTTTTGCTCTTTATAAGTGAAAGATAGCGCATTGGGTTACCTCATCTGGAATTTTATTTTTTTTTTTTGTGATGAGATAAGAGCAAAAGGGTGTAAGTGCTTGTCTTGCTTGCTTTATCTGCATAGGGAAATCTTGGGCAAAAGTGAGTTTGTTTCCTTTTCAGTTCAGGAAGCCTTTTTGTTTTGCTGCTTTTAACATTTCCTGCACATGCTGATAGTTTAGTATTTTGGCATATATTTGTCTAGGATTAGCAGGGTTTTGTGACCTTCGAAGAGCTCTGTGAGATCTTTCAATTACAACGCCTTTACTTGTAGGATTATTGTCTAGTAGGGATGAAAATATTTCCATTAAGGTTTTTGGTAGTTGCATTTGGTCTATTGATTCTGGAACTCCTCTTATGAGAATATTATTTCTTTTACTCCTTGCTTCTAGATCAATAAGGTTTTGTTGCTTGTCTTTTAAGGCAGTTTCTTTGTTATTTAGTTGTTTTTGTATTTCTTCAATTCTCATTTCATTAGCTGCTGTTTTTGCTTCAGCCTGATCTAGCCTCTCTACTATTTTTTCAGTTGAGATGCCAAAGTTAGATAGTTGATCTAAGAAACTTTGAATGGCACTTTGTATAGGTAGAAGTACTGATTTGAGGTCATCAAGTGTAAAAGCTCCTTCAGGCTTGTTTTCAGGATTAGGTTTGGATGGTTCTTGTGGTTTCAGTGTTCACTGTCTTTTAGAGGTAATCTCTTTTTCTGGAGAAGATAACTCTGATAGTTTGGTTTTTGTGGTTTGTAGATCCATGTGGTCTTGATCATTAGACATTTTTTTTCCTTTGTAGTATAGAAAATTATTTTGTCCCTTTTATTCTTGTATATGTTCTTTCCTTATTCCTTCTATTTCTTTCTGACTGTGTTAGGCCTCAAGCTTCCATGCGGTGCTGCAGTATAAGCTTTCAGAGAATAAAAAGCTGTATTTTCAGTAGAGAGGCCTTTTAAAACTCCAGAAGTGTAGCAGAGAGCTTGGTTGATATGTTTTAGTTTTTAGTTATTTGTAAATCCAGTCCGATGGCATTTGATTAAGACGAGGTAAATAGCTGACTGAGGAGCTACAAGGAGAAGGTGTTTACATGATATCCACCATCTTGGAATCTAACCAGCTTGTAGTTGTGATATTGTGCAAGAGACCTGCTTAAATACACATATCGCATGATTCTGCAGCTATATGATGTGTGACTTTGCATCATAAATCAATTTTAGGCATGATTCATAGGCTTCCATACTA
The DNA here is from genome assembly GCF_019279795.1 of Protopterus annectens. NCBI lineage: Eukaryota > Metazoa > Chordata > Ceratodontiformes > Protopteridae > Protopterus > Protopterus annectens. The sequence continues at coordinate 506,084,937 of NC_056745.1, forward strand.
TTCCCCACAAAAGTAGCACCATTTTCAAAGAAGGTTCAGGAAAATGGCAGCTTCTGCTAGTGCCCAGCAAGCAATGACTGCATGATTCATGAAGGGGAACAAGATTATTCTAAATCCCCCTTCATGGCCATTTCAGGGAGTGCCTATTGGGCTGCTATGATAATGTATTTAGAAACTCTGATACCAGGTATAACATGGCTGAGGGAGCTTCATCAGGATGGGGGAACAATGTAGACACTATCATGATCTGTGCAATAGAACCCTGAAGATCTGCTTACCTGGGAAGCAAATGCTAAATGGAGCAGCTCAAGAGCCAGTTGTGGGTCAGGAAGGAGAGCAAACCTTAGCTTCTATCCAGAAGTTCCAAAGTTTTCATATTAAATCTCTTCAAATCTTTGAAATAAGTCACCTTGAATCAGTATTCATTTAAAGAAACTTTATTTGGTTAAGCACTTTCATCTTATAGAATTGGTCAGATCAGGAACATTTTAATGTGAAAACTTCCAGATCCAGATAGATAGTAAGGTTTACTCTCATTCCTGATTCTCACTTTAGCATTTGTTCTGTTCATTCTGTCTGGGGTCTCCCTAATCCCCCGGGTTGGTTTGGCTTGGATTGGGCATTTCCACTACTTGGGACATTTGCTTTTATCATACCTGGGAAGCAGAGATTAAGCAACATTGCACCAAATGTTAGAGTAAATGGATAGCATTGTACCTTTTTCTTTTTTATGTTTGGGACTGCTCTTGCTGCAGACAGGCATTTGTGAAGATCAGTTTAGGAAGTGTGGGCATGTCACTGTGGAGATCATTGCTGTCATATGAAGCAGTAGTGGCACTTATGTAGTATACCAGATACACTGATAGTTTCTCTAAGGGCCTGTTATAAGGTAGGTTACACTCAGTAGGTTACACCATTTCACTCTGTCTGCACACTACTTGCTGTGTCCCTGCGTGTAACTGCTGTTTTCTGTGTAAGTATGTCAACATACGTATGCACAGGTGCTTGCTATCTGTCACACAGCTAAGGGAAATATGTTTGGAGCTGTGACTTGCAGCTGTTATGCTGACATCTTACGTTACACTTGTCATAGCTCCCTGATGTGCCCTTTTTCTTTCAGCATGAGTAGAGCATGACCATAATCTGGTCACCTTCTGCAAGAGCAGGAGAGCCTTGCAGCCAGCAGTGGTAACTTGCACTCAGTATTACAGACGTCTGTTTTATTTATCATCAGTCCATTGTCAGGATACATTCAGTTATGACAAACTTCCCATTGTGTCGCATCACTGCAGGTCTAGATAAGGCTGTTATTGTGGAGCATGAGAGTGATGATGTTGTCAATGCTTTTCTGAAGGACTATTCCTTGACCAGCAGTGACATACTCCATACCCACTGCATAATGTGGCCCATCCAAAGCTGCAGCATGTGGTGGAGGCTGTGGTGAGGAGGCCAATCAGCAGGTATATGGCACATATGAAAAGATTTCTGGAGCAGATATGAAATTCTCTCTCTCACTATATTGGCCCTACCATGAAGCTACCAGGGAGGTCATGGTCCACTCTGCTAGCCAGTGATGGATTCCAATAATATTTCCCTGATCCATGGTGGCATAAAGCATACTGTTGCTCTTATCTAACTTTGTTCTCAGCCACGTGTCATACACCATACACTCAATATTTTCCAGTGCTCTCTATCACCATTTGTCTAGTTTGTGTTTGTTTAACTCCATCCCAACTCCCCCTTTCATAATGTGCATACATCCACCCCTATTTGTCTGGGGATGCAATCATTTGAGTGAGGCCCATTAAGGTGAATACCGAAATTCTGAATTAATTTTGCTGAAAGTACTTTCAGCAACAGTGGAGATTTCTCTTTTCCCTGCTGTTGTGCAACTTTAGAGTAGATATCTATGTGTACATGGTATGTGTGACTGTCTCCGCACATGGAGGATGCAAGGGGAGACTTGTCCCATGCAAAAAAAAAAAAAAAAAAAAAAAGCTTTCTTCCAATGACTGCTGAAAGTACATTTGCTGATTTTGTTTTGGAATTCACTTAAAAGCATGGTTGCTTTATTGGCATAAATTCTTTGTCTGCACTGTTTTGTCTTTCACCCTCCTCCCTCTCTCTCTATAAGGCAAAAATTTGGCTTTGTCTCAATAAAAAGTGGCCCTGCCTCTCCCTATCCTATGCACTCCCATACCTTGCTGCTGTCTTGACCTTTTAGCGACTTTCCTATGCACTACTTTCATCCAATTTTAAACATCTAACAGGTGTCACATAGGTGGACAACATAGCAGTCCGGCTGTAAATACCTATAACTTTATAGCCTTCTTCAGCATATTGTACCATTCTGCCTAGGCATGCACTACCAAGCAAAGCCTAGTTACTATATGCACTGCTTTATTTTTCATGTTTCAGTCTGTGAGTTTTCATTTCTGGGACCTTGTAAGATTGCACAATGTGGTGCTAGCACAGTTGTTTTGTGGATAGTGTCTTGTACTTCTGGGTATGTGTTTCATGTGCTGAAGTATTCAAATGGCTAATTGCTGCCCTGATCATTTATATATCTTGCATTACAGAACTGTACTTGGTCATTGTCTCTCTTGCTTTGGATATTTAATAACTTTCTGTGTCACCATGCAGCTAGTATCTGTGGCATAGAGAGATAAAGCCCTTGTTAAGGCCCAGGTGACCCACATTTTAATAATGGATCAGATACTGGATGGTGTAGGCAGAGAGAGTACATGTATCCATCAGGGGTGTGTGTGTGTATGTGTGTGTGTGTGTGTGCTCAAAATGTGTTGCAGATGATCCTTGGTGGAGGCCAGGGATGAAAGAGAAGTACAGTCCATGAGAAGACAAAGATATAGCTGAGTCACCCACAGATGTGTGTACAATATGCCAGTGTGGCCTACAGCATGTTTTTTCCTGGGATGGGAAAAGTGCATGTGGGGGTTATTTAAAAAATAGTCCTTGACAGCAGCATAAGACTGTCCCAGAAGCCTCAGTCTCTTCACCACCCATGAATATGGGTTGGTGCTAGTCTGGAGGTGACTAACTAAAGTTTGGCAGACCCAGTTGATGAGGAGAAGCTCTGAGAGCAGTTGAACATCAATGGTGGGGTGCTGAATATGTTGCAGAATTCTTACTATGCCACCATATGCTACTACGTAGCTGGATAAGCAGTGTGTAGCAGTACAGCACATCTCGACAAATCCCAGACAAAAAGAATTTTGTGCTTTATTTTATGGGCTAAAGCTATTTTAGTGTGACAAGAAGTGAGGCATCTAAATTCAAAAGTAAAGAGGACCAATGTCACCAGGAGTAAGTCTGCTGTCAGCTCTATTAGCATTACTTTCAGGATGTACAGTAGTGTACATAAAACCTGACTGCACAATTCACATCCTCTGCTGGAAAGGGTGTTAAGGGATCCAAATAGTGAAAAAGCTATAACTCTGTATTACATAACTCATTTTCTAAAGCAAGGTTTATACTTGTTTGAGGTACATAATGAGGTACATAGGTTGACTTGTTTATATAACTATGCAATATTACCTCAGATATCAAAAGGTAGCTCAGAGATGCACTAGCATGTTATACTACTTATTAATATGTAGCACTTCAAATCTGATCAGCACTTTTTAAGTAAACAGCATTTTGCTAGTTATTACTGAGCTATTTTTTATTACAATAAAAAAGCATAGCATTTCAGTTCATGAACTGTCGGAATATATCACTGACTTTTTAAATATTCTTCCCTAGTAACGGTGTTCAGCCTTAGTCACCATACAGGTTTTGTACCTACTGAATAGAGAGTGGCTAAAGTCATTCCCCTCCATAGTGAGGACATTCCAGAGCCAGGCACTTACAGACCCAGAAGTCTTATCAGCTTCATAGGATAAGCCATGGAAAGGCTTATCATGGAACTAATCAATGAGAACATACGCAACTTCCAAACACTGGATCCATCTCAGTTTGGATTTGTCAAGGGCAGTTCATGCTTACTCAGCCTGGTGGACTTTTTTAAAAAGGTTACCAAAACAATGAATGAAGACAATATGGTACACAATGCATACCTCGACCTGGCCAAAGCTTTTGACTCTATTCCCCACTCAGGCATAGCAGAAAAGCTAAATAAATTAAGAACAAATGCCTATGTCACCCTCCAGATTGCCATCTGGCTCACAGATAAGTCACAGGAAATCAAAATAGGGGAAGTTACCTCCACAAAGAAACTAGTCACCAGTAGAGTCTCCTGGGGTTCTGTGCCGGGACCTCTCCTATTTTGCATTTACTTTTCTAAAGTAAAAGCCAATACCAAAGAGCTGTGGCTGAAAAAGTTTGGAGATGATTGTAAGCTAGGAGCAGTCATTGAATTCCCAAATTACTTAGACATCCTGCATGAAGTTGTTTCCCAAATAAATGACTGGTGCCAAAATCATGGACTGGAACTAAATGCCAAAAAATGCATTATTGTACCCTTTGGCACATCATATACCGTGTGGAATTACCACAAGGACAATATGTCCCTAAGAGTTGACCCAGTTGTTTGGAATTTGGGAATTTATGTGGACAATGGTCTTTCAACTTGCATCTGTCCATTGTCATAAGAAAGTCCTTCTACATTGCCCAGCTTATAAACAAAGGGATTGTGTCTAGATCTAGGGATGTCATTGCCCCCTATACTCAGTCCTCATTAGGCCAGTCATTGAACATAGTGCCCCTTTTAGCATGTATCTGTCCAGACACATGCAACAACTGGACTACTCACAGTGATATGTTACTAAAAGGATACAAGGCCTAAACAACATGTCCTACATGGACCGACTCAAAGCTCTGTCTCAATACTCAAGAACCAACAGACTACTATGAGGTGATCTGTGTCTATCATCTTCCAACCCAATACTAATGGATTTACTGCACATCAGGAAGTCAAGTGCCATCAGAAATACACAGTCTAGGGATCTAAACCTCATATGCAATATCAACAGTTTGGAGGAACAGGTATATCTCACAGAGGCTATCACTGCTTTGCAACAGACTCCCCATCCTCATAAAGCAAAGCTCATCCCTGTCCATATTCAAGAGCAATTTTGGTCGATGGATGGGAAACAAAAAAATTTAACCAAGGACTGCCCCATGTGCTACTAATGCTCAGAGACATTTCCTAAATGATTTATCTCATGCATGAGTTCCCTCAAATCATCTGTAGTATGATCCCGGTTATTCTCATTAGGGTTAATATATAATTGTCAATCATGAGATAGGTAGAACCAATCTTAACACCAAATGGAATAGGTTAATCTGAGCACCAAAAGGGAAATTGGCTAGGCTTAAAATGGACCACAAGTCCAGCTAGCCTAGTACTTACTTATGAACTTATGAACCAATATCTCAGGCACAAGCTTCTCTGGTCTCATTAGCTGAAGATGACAATGCTCTTGAACCTGATTTCTTCAGGAGACTGTTGACAGTCATATAAATAGCTATGTCAATGCCTATTCGAATAACACTTTGGGATCACTCTGGATGCTTATCTAGATACTTCAACCTCTTTTGAAGCCTCTGCAACAAAATTATATTGACTTACACAGTCACTCTCATCCTGCACAGATGTTTCCTGTTTCTTTCCAACTGCAGTTTGGGCAACAAAACACTTTGCTGACTTTCCTTCAGAACAACTGCTTCTATTTATTCTTCACTGAAACTCTTCTGAGTTTTCACTTTATCTCATTTTGTCAAATCCTAGCATGCTTACTGTAGTAGCATTTTTGTTTTGGGTGATTCTGTTTCAGTTTCACTTGAATTTAATTTTGGATATTAAGGGTTGCTTAAAAAGTAAACATAGGAATTATATTTAATCTATGACCCCTGAGTAACTGAGCAGATGATAGACCAATAACATGCAGCCAAATATTTCTGTATCTCAGTAATCTGAAGTAAGAGTCTTCTTAAAATCATTCTTACGCATCGTGGCTTTACTAAACAATTTACAATTTGCAGTTCCCATTTATCTTGACCATTAGACTCCAACTGAGACAGGATGTAATGTACTGAAAATCACATTGTGCTGGAAACTCTTGTTTTTATCTTACTACTAGTAAACTGAAACCGAAGGGTAAAAGGTGACACAGACAACTCATTCAGTAAAAAACGCAAGAAAAACCCAAACAAGCTAAAGTTTTAAGTGTGTGATACCTTAAACTGCCTGTAATGGAGGCTCATAGGATATATGCAGATAATTTTTAAGGACATACAGTGTTTAATTGCCGTGGTTTCTGAATGTCTATGACTTTTTACTTTTTAAGTCTTTTTGGGTACATTCAAGCCAATAAAGCCAAACCTCAGTATCTGTGGGCATGTACGTATCAGGCTTTTTAGTGACCTCATGACATACCTCTCAACCTCTTAGCACAAGAAATCTGGAGAAAGCCAAAATAATGGGGAGACAAAGGCCAAAAAATAGGGACAGATTTTAAATATTGTTCTTATAAACATAGAACATTACTGGAATAATGGATTTTGTGCTGGCATGCATTTTTTGGAGGATATGAAACCTGAAACTGAAATGTATGCCATTTTTAGTGACTTCAATCTACAGTGGTTTCCAAGAAAACCACAATTTTTATGAGGGTCAGACCAAAAATATGAAGCAAAAATCTGGACAGTTAAGAGTTATGCCTCATCAGCAAAGCAAAAGTACAGGCATTCTTTTACATATCTTTTCTGAGCCTCCTAAAATATTATCTGTAGGCTTTCTAAATAGTATATTTGTAGGTACCCAGGCATTTACTAACAGAGTTTAGTTATTTAATTATTGCATTTGTTAACCAGTATAGTATTGACTGAGTTAAGAATTCCTTTTCAGCAGAGTGCCAGGAGGAAAACCTCCAGATACTACAAACAGTAAATGAAAATAGTTTTAATATTTTTTACAAGGAAGAGATACATGCAGAAAATATTTACAACATTTTTAATCAATTATCTTTTTATAGTGTTATGTGCACTTTAATGTTTTCTGGATAAGTTTCACCTGTTAACCATGTATGTCTTTTCAGTATAATGTTTGAATTCCTTTAAGCACAGAAAGCGTAATTTGTCATCATGTTTCCAGTACTGGGTCATTACAGCCACTCACAAAGCCAAAACTCTCAACAGTCGTTGATTTGGAAGAACATTCCTATTTTCAGACCCGGTTTACCCATGCACAGTATGTCCATATTTTTGGAGGTATGTTCCTATTATCAGACTTAATTTACCACCTTCCCACAATTTTCTGAATACCTCTCATCAATTGTGATTTTTGAAGCTGTCTTGTTCACAACAAAAAAAAAAAAACACAGTACATGACCAACATACTAATGGCTCCAATCATTTAAAGAAAGAGGACTCACACTTTACATTCCCCTTTTTAGGAAGCAAAAAGGATACACTCATTACATCTCCCTTTTTCTGAAATAAAAATACATTTCCTTGTGTGGTAGAATTTTGCAATATAGTTCATTAAAGTCTGCAGATTTTGCACTGTCGCTTTGATAAAGTGTTTATCGTTTCCCATCATTTATGTTGCCTTCTGTTTTTTAAATATGGGGGTATTCATGAAAGTCTACACGATAATTTTTACCATGTGCATGCCATGGTGCAATGGGCACATGGCTGCGGCAAGTTTTAGATTCATTAAACTCCGTGTAGGGGTGCACACTCACGAGCAAACCGAGAACCTTTCATGGAATGCAAATGTCAGCATAAGTAGCTGAATTATATGCTAATGAAGCCAGCTAACACAGTGGAGTGATCCAACAGGCTGTAAGCAAACCATTTAGACTCCGTGTTCCTGTTACCCGTGTATTCAGAAACTTTTCGAATACAGCCACAGAAAGGAGTCTACATGGAAACAAGTGCAAGTAAAAGCTCTTAAAATTGTACAGAACTGACCTCAACATGTAATCCCACACATATTATGACCTAATTACACACTGTGGATGCTAGAATATCAGAGTTACAAAATAAAAAATTAATTTTTAAGGGCCATGACATAAATGCACCTTTGCTCTCCCACCCCAAAAGAAAATGTAATTGTATGTAATGCAGGCTGAAAAGTTTAAACATTCTGAAACAGAGTATTATAGTGTACTGTAAGCATATGTAGTATGTAGCAGATATATGGGCAAAGTAATATTCTCCCTTGTGTTTGCACCATTGTGCTCCCATGCAGTTTCTCAGCTGACACAGTTACTAACCGAGTAGATTCCAGGCTGTCAGCATGGTGAAGATGCAAATAAGGTAAAAACTTATTGGAATTGCTGATTCCCAAAAACGAGTAACCCTGTAGGGGTGTTCAGTTTCTGTAGGTACTTCCATGGTGCTTTTGTTTTCAATGGATGTCAACAGTGAGTGATGACATTGGGGGGGTGTCAGATTACACTTTCAAAGTTGTACAGGTCGGCCTGTAGAGGGTGACAGTGCATGTAAGCTATGCACAAATCACAGGTTGTGTGTCATCCTTGGAATTTTGTTGTAAAATGTGCCTTCTCTGTCCATTTCAAATAATGTTTGTACATTTTTTATGCCTTCATTTGCTCAATGGTGTGCATAGTGCACCCACTGGAAATAGAGGAATTAATGGTGGCTTTTGTTGTGCTTCTCATGTAAATAGTCCTCTGGCATCATGTGTATATACAGGGCTAGAGTGCAGATGGTCCCGCATTTGAGTACAGGGTGGGCAACCTTTCCTTTTTATGCTCAATGGTTGCATGATATCATGGGAATGAAAGTAAGTAATTACAATTTTGCCATGCTTTATTTATGCATAGCTGCATGGGGATGTGCGGGGATGCACGGAGGTGCACTTAGCCAACTGATGTGCAGCAGCAGATGTGTGTAATAGATGCTAATTACAGTATAAACAGGTGAATTCCATTTTCATGAACCAATTCAACACAGTGCAGCTGTTCAACATACTATAAGTCATCCATGTAACCTCCATTCTTGTTTTTCCTAAATACTTTAATACCATTGGAGTACACAAAATGAAATTTTAAAATGTTAGGGGCTGCTGCAGCTTTGCTACATATTTTTGTGCTACAGACTGAAGTCAGTGCTGCTGGTGCTGCTGACAATAGGCCTAGGCTGATAAGGAGAAGAGTGTTCAGTCCCAGGGTAAACTATCAGATGCTACATGACCTGGAGATTGTAGAGCGCTACAGGCTGGACAGGGACAAAAACTCTGTAAGCTCTGCCACCCTCAACTCAGAACCAGAACTAATTGAGGGGAACCCATCCCAGTGGAAACTATGGTGTATGTAGCCCTTAGAATATTAGCTACAGGTACCTTTCAAAGACCAACTGGGGACATGATGGGTGTGTCACAAGCATCAACATCCAGGATCTTCCACCAGTTTCTGGATGCTATGCTCATACAAGCCAATCAAAAAATCGCAAAGCTGAGCCACTTCTATTTAATGCAGAACTGCCTGAGGTTCTGCATTGAACAGAAGAGGCTCCGCTTTGCGATTTATTTTGATTGGCTCATATACTGGCATATGGGCCAATCAAAAATCGCAAAATGGAGCTACTTCTGTTTAATGCGGAACTGTCTAATGTTCCGCATTAAAGACCTTTCTTTTTTCTTTGGTCTTCACTTAGCTTGAAGGACCTTTTTTTTTTTTGATCCCTACCTGTCCCTTTACAAATCTGGCAACCCTGTGTGCACCATAGGTTTGTACTGGATAACCGTTAGAAAGTAATGAGACATATTGCAGTTGCTGACTTCACAACCCTTACAAGAGAATACACTATAAAGTAGTGCAATGATGATGCTATCCACTGTACAACTTGACAAGGCAAATAGTAATTCACAAGTACAATTATCATTTAAACAACACAAATGTAGATATACTAAACAATAATGTAGCTGCTAAGCACCCTGTGCATCAGACACAAAGCTTTAGTTTGTCTGAATCCAAAAGAGAAAAATCAGAGATACAGCACAGTCAGCATCACTTGCACAGGCTGTTGTGGGGGGGGGGGGGTAGGAAGCCTAGTCTGACAACAAAGGTTGTTGAGTGTGTGTGAGTAAGAATGGGAAAGCAGGCAGGATATACCATGTAATTGTTGTGTGTGTCTGTAAGGGCCTCCATGTGAAAGTGGTGTGTGACAGTGTGCATGAACACAACTAAGCTCACTACTAGCGCTATGCCTTGGTATGTTGGACAGATGTCAGCTGTACATGGTAGAGTTGTCAGTTCATTGCTGTTGCCCTTGACCACAAGACCTGGCTCTGCCAGGAGATGCACTGGCACCACCACATGCAAGGTCAGATGTGGTGCTACTACCGGAATGTGACTGCTGTCTACTGGATGTGCTCCCTTCAAGGGAATGCCCAGGACCATGACTCTGTGGTTGCCATGTCTAGGTGTGGACAGCACACTCCCTGATGTAGCAGGGGAATTACTGCCAGTATGGGAGCATGATCGGGCATGGCCACATTGGCTAGAAGCAGATAGTGTGGCTGACTTATGGCCACATGGACAATGTCCCCTTCCCAAAAGACTTGCCATCACAGATACTGCACAATCCATGATATAAACCCTTCGTTCCATGACAGACACTCCATATTCCAAAGTGTCACTCAACTGATCTATTGAATTGGCTACACAGTTGAGGCAGTCACAGATATCAGACTGTCCAGATCTCGAACCCTGAGCATTTGTAGCACCTTTCAGAATGTGCCTTTGCCTTGATGATGGCCCTAAACATCTGTTGAGTGACACTGGAGGAGACACCTGCACCAGGTGGAGGAGGGAAAGCAGGCCTCCTCTGATCACCCCTATCAACCCTCCTGCATGACACTTCACCAATACTTTGGCTACAGACAGATTTAACAGGCACTGAAGCCACAGTAGCCACACTACCTTGATCAATGTCCTCATCCTCAACCTGTCCAATATCTCTGGCCTCAGTGGACTGAGTAAGCATAGACCTACTGGCTGCATCTGGGGAAAATAAAGGGGGATCACTAGATGTCAACCACTGTGCCAGATTTAACTTCTACACCCAACTGTACCTCAGTTTTGGCCACCATCATCATCAGTATCTGTTGTGACACTGACATCAGGTGTCAGACTGTCCACACTCCCACTGTCACACTGACCTATGATAAAAAGAGAGAACCCCATTAATACCTGCACTACTATGCTGCAATACATGCCAACAAAGTACACTGCTGTCACTATTATAGACAGTACAGCAATACATACAACAGGCCTGAGAGGGCACATTATGAGGCTTCTTGAAGGTTATCTACAGTACTGACATGAATGTATTAGGCTTACCATCTGTAGGAGGCCTGCATCTCTGCATTCCTATCAGTCCTGAAATAAGTAAAGCAAGAGGTAATGGCAACATCATTACATTAACAGTAAAACAGGGGATAATTTATTTACACTTCTATATCTGCAGCACTTCAAATGTCAATAAGAATGTGGCTGACACCTTCAAATTAAGCTTATAACTGTAGAAATCCTAAATCCACCCATCCAACAAACAAATGACACAGACATATACATTATTAAAGTTAGTGCACTATGCCACAGTATTCTAATTATCGTCTAACAAAACATACCTGAAAGCTCCTCTTGGGATGCTGGAATTGTGCCCACATCCAGAACATACTGTACCATGGATTGCTGGGAGCTGTCCTGAGTGGCAATGTTCACCAGGAATTCCTCAGTGGCAGTGAGAGAGAGTTCTGCAGCAGGACCACCACTTGTGACTTGATCGCGTGCCATTACGGCTGCATGCCTATGTGCAGCAGTTATGTCTGTGGCTTTGTGATGCGCCTGCTCATATGTGAGACTGTGTCACCCAATGGTATTAATGTTGGCCACTAATTCATCTCAGAGGGCTGTACGCTCAGCTAAATTGGTCCAGCAGAGCAACATGTTGCCGTAAGGCATTAATTATCAGATTATTCTCTACATCTGTAAATAGGGGCCAATGACATATTGTGTCCTACAAGGCAAAAGAATGATAATACATATGAGTATCGCATAACTACAAATGACCTGTTTACAGATAAAGCAGTAAAGGAAGGCTGTCAGTGTTCCCCCTGGATAAACATGAACGAGTCTGCATATTTCAAAAAATAACATAATGGAAGATAAAAAACAAGGAGACTAGCAAGAGACCAACAAGAGAAACATATCCTTTTTTGTGCCATAGCAGTAAGTAAAATATGCTCACATACCGAAAATAACAGCCCGTCAGTTTGTTTGGGTTGGGGGGGGAACAAAGATGAGTTTGTGCTAGGGCACTAACTAGAATGGACTAAGGACCCATTGTGCTAGCAAAATATATCTGAAACGGTAAAAGTGCCATCAAAGGACCTGTCCATGTAACGTATACATATTTATAACACAATATTCCCTTTTCAGGTATTCTCAATGCTGCATACCTTTGAAATGGTTTGACAACCAAGGCCATGTCATCATTGCACTTCTAAGCAATGCATGCAGATCAAAGTGTGAAAGCCATTACTTCACATTTATTCTTTACTACATTCCAGCATATGCATTATGTAGGTAATAAAATGGGAACATACCTGCTGGAGTCATACCTCTCAACCTGGAAACATCAAAAATCTGGACAAGGCCCATGAAAAATAGGTACAAATCGGTATGCTCATTAACATCTAATTTGCATACATAATTATGTAACCCCACCCACTCCAATGGAATTGTGGGATATCAACTTCAAATGCAAACTGAAGAACAGACAACCAAAATATGGCACCACTGACCCCCCCCCCCCTGCAGCCATTCCAATGTCCCATTACCTGGCAGTTTCACCCCATTTACCATAAACACTAATGTGTGCATACTGCTTTACTTCTACAATGATTATTTGGATTTTATTTTGACATCTGCTAAACAAAGCAATACTGTATCAATGAAAATAGACTTGGCATTAAAACTTCTCTGTCCTTGAAACTCACATTCATTGAAATATCATTGAAACCCACACCACATCCAAAGAAAATGCATCTGGCCAGTGGTGTAGTGTAAGCCATACGCATCTTGCACAACTTCTCGCACTTATTATTAAGTTCATTTTTGGGGGGCAAAAGGTCAAAAACCAGGGACACATTTTAACCATTGCTTGTATAATTTTGTAAAGTTGCTAGAATAAAATATGTTACCACCATGCATTTCACTGGCAAGACTTGAACCCAGGACCGTATGCACTACAGACAGAGCAACACACCACTATGCCAAATCAGGAGGTTCCAAAAAATTGGAAGACTGAAACTTAATGGCTATCATTTAGTGAATTCAGTTCTCACTTCTTACCATAGTTCTCAACTTCTTAGCACAAAAAACTTGGACAAAGCCAGTATTATTGGACTATCCATCTACCAAAAAGATATGAACAACTGTAGAAAATGTAAAACATATCCTTTGTCCTCAACTATCATGATCAAGTGCGACAGAAAGTTTTAACCATGAAACATGACTGCTATTCTTCAACTGTCTTCTAACACTGACAAATTCAGATCACTTCCAAAACAGAGCCTTACAATAGTTTTGATAAGGATAAAATGTATAGCCACAAACCCCAGCAGAATTCAAAAGAAAAGTGCTGTTATGCACCCATTCCTTAATTTCAAACAACTGCAATTTAATTATTTCCAGTTTGGGATCCCTTGGATTCCCTTCTGTTCTCCAAGCATGATGTATCCTATTCAATTCCCAGTCCATCTCTGTAGGGACATTGATAGCTGGAAAAAAATATTGTAAAAATAAGTCAGGAGGTCTTGCTCTTCTATTGTCTGAGATATTCCTGAAAATCTATTGCTGCCTCATCTCTAATGGTTTTAAAGATCATCTACTTTGTCCTGCAAAGGGGATTGAAAATTATGATGTCCTGCAAATTATTTATCTCTTTGTCATGATTTACCAGTCACCCCACTTTCATCCTGCAAGTCTGCATGCAATTAGCTCAAGTCATCTGTAATAGTGCTATTATAGTCCTGTAGTCTGGATATCAATTCTCGCAGCCATCTGATATCAATTAACACCACATTCAACATATCCAACATTTGGGACATAGGCTGCTTTTTGGACATGTCCCTTGTTATAACTCCAATGATCTGAGAGTCTATACATTTCTTTGCCATGCCGTGAACAGAAAACACTTGCAAAATAACTCGAAGCGGAGACACTTACACAAGGACACACACACACACACACACACACACACACACACACACACACACACACACACACACACACACACACCTTAAATCCAAACCTGGTTGAAATTAACTGCATTTGTAACTCCAGAATGAGCGACATACTCTGCTTCAGTAAATCCAAACCTGGCTGCTGGTTGAAATTCAGAACGAGTGAGCATCCAAACTCTGCTGCTGTTCATGATTTGTAAATACAAAAATGAATAAGTTGCTGTTAATTCCTGGAGTGCTGTGCATGTAAATCCAAAAATGAATGGCTCTCTCAAAGAGTGAGTTGCTGTTAATTTCTGGAGTGCAGTGCATTTGTAACTCCAAAATGAGTGAGCAAATGTTTGTAAATCCAAATGGCCAAAGTTCGCATTTGCAGCCAGACCAGCCAGAAATGACAACGTGAGCTCATTTCTGACTGGCTGGTAGCCCTGATGGAGCTGACGTCATCACACACGTGATGATATCTGCTCCAACAGTGCGGTATTTAAAAAATTAAAAAAATAAATTTAAAAAATTGCAAATGAAGGGGTACCACTCGGGAATCATGGCACCCCTTCATTTGGACCCCAAAACTCAGTAAAAAATGAGTAATTCTGTATGGTTGAGAGGTCTGGCTGGAGTGCAATACTCCTCTTAGAGATATACTGTAAAGAAATGTGGTTGTCTTAGTGAGTTCATGTACTAACTCTCCTCAACATCAGTTTGGCTAGCTACACATTTGCCTTTATATAATGGAGTGCATTATTAATGGAGTGCATTTGTCCTAGTCTGTGTTCCAGAAGTGTTAATTACTGCATAAGCAGGTGAATTGCATGCTAATCAATCAATCTTGTGAAGCTATTCAACAAGATATAAAGCATCCATGCAGACTCCATAATGGTTTTTCCTTGGGATTTCACAAAGTGTGGAGTACAGACATTTACAACGTAAGTCCTGAACATGTATTATAATGTATAATACTATTATGGCATAAACATGGGTTTCAACACGTGGTACAGTAAGCAGGTAAAAGGTGGGAGATGTGTACAGAAAGTCAAGTAACATGTGACAGCAGAGAGCTATTTCACTTGTATGTGTCCATTAGAAGTAGTAGTCTTCAGCCATGCAAGATTCATACATTCATAACTTTCCAAAATACTGCTGATCAATGCATAGCCTCAGTTTAGCATCATATGTTTGTAATGGAATATCTTTACATAGGGAAGTTGTGTCATAACATGACCTCAGCTTGGCCCACCCCTGCGAAAGAACAGTGTGCCCTTGCATGTGCCATAACAGGAATTAACCTTTGCTCCCACCAGCAAAAGAGCAGTGTATGCTTTCTTGTGCCATCTAACCAGGCCTTCATTTGCTGACAACTGCATACCATACTATTCCCAGTTAATATACACACACACAATGTAAGGTAAATGAGGTAGACTGGCTTTCACACTGCATTCCTCTGAATACTGGTCAGATAACAGCTGAATGGCCAAGCAACACAGATTGGTATAATTTTAAGCAATAGTCCTAACAGGTTGTGTGATCACTAATGCAGTACATCTAAGTCTATTTCATATAATACATGTATAAATAACAGCTGATGGCATGATATCAGTTAAAATACACAGTGGAAGATTGTTGTGTGATGGATAACTTAACGTTCTTTGCTGCCAAGTTGTTTGTGTGGCAAAGAGGGATAAGGCACCCATTCTGTTTTCTGACGGTCGATTGGAGTGAGAGTCGAAATCCAGACCTCTGCAGACATACATCCTATATAGTAACAAACTGTATTTCCCCCTTTTCTTTCTCCTTCTGCCTTACTTTAATGAGTGATGGGGAGGCATTGTCTGCTCAATGTGCTGCTTAACACTAACAGGTTTGGTTATGCTAATCAGTTTTGCATGTAGAGCAGCATTGCACAAAATGGAGGACTGGACCACCCAGGTAGCAGTCAGGACCCAGGCAGCCAAAAATAGAAATCAGATGCTGTCTATTAATGTAATTGCGCATTGCGCAAACACACTAAGTGCCATTGCACTGTGGTTAACAGTGAGAACTTAACAATGAATACTAACTTAGGGAATGTTATGTACCTTACTCTGTGGCAGCAGGTGTTAAATCTAGGTTGAAGTCTAGATGTTCCTGAGTCTGAGTACAAGATGTATACTTTTTCATTTACTCTTGTGACATTGCAGTATATAGCAATGAAATGGCACATAGAAAAGGGGGTTTCCCAAATTTCCTGTGGCAATAGTTGTCAGTGCAGGACTAATATCCATATGGTCACTTATGTAATTATTTATTAATCTATGTATTTTCTAGTTAATGGCAAAAGAATGACTGTGGGTATAATGTGTACTATGTTCAGGCAAGTATATTCCTGCTATGTGTCTTGGCATGCACTTGTCATTGGACTAACACAGTTACAGAATTGCCTAAATCTCAAGTAACATAGAAATTGCATTAGTTACCATACTTCTGCATCTCTTACCATCACGCAAACATGTTGCACCCTTTGCACTGTGTTTGCATGATGGTAAGCAATGAGCAGCTTTTTCAAATGTTGCCAAATCAAAAAGTGCGCCCTTTGAGTAAATCCAATATGTGCAATTGGTGGGAAAATGTCATTCTACATTGGTCTTGCCCTGGAAGGTATTTCTGGAGAGGGTTTGAGATTTAGGGCTCAAAGGTGGGGTGTCCAGGAGTCCAAAGTGTTTGTTGAACTCTTAGTGAATAACCATGGGACCTGTCTCCTGCAGAGGGACCATCATGACTCATAATTAAGGACAGAGGCATGGAATACTCTGGCCCGGGCTCTGACCACTGCTAATGGTATCCACCACACTGGTGAACAGTGAACTACTGAGACCTCAGGATGAGGAGGAGGGATACCCTCAACCATTGGAAAAGGGATTTCAGACTGGTGGCACTCCACAGATGTGTAAGTATGACTTTCAGACATTACTTGTAACAGTTTAAAGCTGCATATAGTCAGGCTTGGTTTTCATAATGGTATTCTTTTCTGTTTTTTTCCACAGCTGAGGCAGATCAGGATCTGAATATAAGAGCCCATGATAGTAGATTGGCATGGATGCGAGCAGCATGTGGTATGTATGCATCACAACAATACTGTTATTGTAGCATTAAAAGTTAAAGACTGCTTCGTAAAACCTCTCAACTGTATGGTTTTGCAGAGTGTTCAGATTGTTGCCTTATAATTTTGGTTTGCTTCTCATAAATTGTGTTTGTCTGGCAAATCTTATCCAAAGCATTGAGGACTGCAGTCAGAAAATGACATTTGTGTCTCACACTTCAAACCTTTCAGAACATCTGTGCCAATGCAAAGCTTGTTGTATCACTTTTCTATGTTTGTAGAAGAATATGTACAATGTTTTGCTGTTTGTGTGCCTTTGTATCCCAATATTTATTGCTTGGTCCACATTTTTGGCATTAAGAGGTTGTGAGGTATAAGCGTAGTTGGTATGTAATGCAGTAATACCTGTCAACTGTACAGATTTCCACAGAATGTCCAGTATTTGTATAGTCAAATAACTGCATAAGGGTTGAGGATTGACATTACTAAATAATGTCAGACATGTGATATTCAGACCTCAGATCCTTCATAAAAGTCATGAAAGTGAAAAACATGTTACTTTATCATATCACCTTAATATGTTTGTAAGAGCAAGTATGTAAGAGTCATGCCTATTTTTTGGACTTTGACCCCCTATTACATATGACTTTGTCCACATTTATTTTTGTAAGAGTTTGAGGCCTATGAATTCAATACTATAAAACAGAGCATACATCTCACAACTGTTAAAGGAAAGAATGCATGCATGCAGTACTCTGTGGGAACATAGAACACTATGGTAGTAGAGAGTAGTTAGCAGTTGTGGGTTCAAACACCATGATTATCAAATGAAGAAGTACTGTTATGTTTTCATCATTATTGCACTGTATAGCAGACCTCTCTAGAAGTGGCAAAAATAGCCTATTGGAAAATGTAATTAGTAGAATTGGAGCCTGCATATGGGCAATATATGCACACATCAAGAATTGCTGGCTGAAATCTGTACTATATTGTGCATCTGTTATTAACTAGGTATTCAGAAATGTTATAAAATGTTTGTTTACAGTTTGTACAGTTTAAAGTAAAAGCAACTCCTTATGTTCTTTTTTTCCTTTTTTCCCACAGCACAGAGGGGTAGGCCTGTCCCATGGGAGCCACTTGCCCCCCACTCCACTGGCTATGGCACCACATTCCAGCACATCAGGGATACAACCTGTTTGCACACCTGCTGTCCCTCCACTACCTGGGCCGTCAGGTAGTTCTGCCCCACAGGATAGACCAGTGCATCCATCCAGAAGCAGTGGCAGAGTTGGGGATTTTATCACCCACAATGAACTGCCAGTGTTGGTGCATAGGATTGTGCGCCACACAGTTGGTGCATGCCTACGTTGGGTAGAGACACTGCACTCCATCGTTGTTCTGAATAATACAAGGAGATGCAGACATCAAACACTGCAGCCATCAGAGCAGTGAGGTGACAGTGATGACAGTCCACTGGGTAAGGACTCAATTCTCACTGTCTCCAAACTTGATGTCCATGGGCTCTTGATGTCCCCCCCAGACATGGTGTTCATCCCCCGGGTGCCCATAACCATCCCTGTGTCTCATTTTATATGTCCTGTCTGTCTGCCATTGCTTCCTCACTTACCCACCTTACCTTGCCCACATATACCTAGGTCCCTACCCCAACATTCCTCTCTCGCTGCCAAAAACAAAAAAAGGGCACCTGTCCCAAAAAAACAACATCTCGTCCCATACATAGCTCTCCATTTCACACTCATGTCTTCATGACACCCTTGATTTGGTCCAATTGACTATGCAGCATGATTGTGTTGTGGTGACCTCCCTCTCTGGAGGTGACAGTCCAAATTCGGCTAATATTCTTCATATATTATCATGTTTTGCTGTTGCAGGAATGGATAGCTATGGTTCTTTCCTACACCCTTCCTGCACATTCCTGTCCTACTTTCACTTTGCTTTTCTCCCTTACTTGCTCCCCATTTCAACACTTTCCTGTCTTTTTTTAGAGAATCTGTGCACAATGGAGTGTGATGGTGTGTATCAAGCAACAACGGGGGCCTATGGCAAAAAGCAATTACAGCTATTATATAAACCTGTATTTGAAACCACTACCATGTTCCACAAAAATGATGACACAGATTCATAAGTATCTCCATTTATAATTTTATTTATACTTAAAAGTATGTGAAACTGTTACATAAACCTGTATTTGAATAGAGTACCATCTGAACCAAAACAAGGTTGGGTCAATGCATTAACAGATGGCACTACAGTATCAGTTGATTAGCAGGTGTATTTTACACACTGAATGGAAAATTGCAGCCTTCACTGCTGTTGCATATACCTGCTACTTAACTGAATCGTTGGCTGCAGGTAGTAACTGACTTCATGCAGTGATACATTCCTTTTCTTGGCCACATAGAACTGGTTCCAAATAAAGCTGTAGCTAATGCTATTCACTACTATTCTCATTTCTGTTATTTATTAAAATTTTTATTTGCCTTTCTTAGCAAGGCTGCACAATGCACAGCATGGAGCACACATGTTTTATAAAAAATAAATGGGGGTTGTGCACTAAGACTTTATAGAACATTATCTATCATGCAATGATGCTTTATGCACAGTTAATGTTGAAAATATGACATTGGTGATATAAATAGCAAGCACTGGGGAGAACAATAGGAAAATATAAAGATAAAATATGACAGTAAATATTGATTGTATGAAATACACCTGCTTAAAGATCTGACTCTGTGTCCAGACAGGTTAATGCATTGTTGTTTGAGGCAGATGGTACTGGCCTACTCCCCTTCCCCTTATATCTAGGGAACAGGTCATCACTGTTCTCTCAAAGGCAAAACATACAGCCTCCATGGAACCCGATAAATCCCAGGCTGCATCCAACGTGAACTCAGGCAGGAACTTGCTGCACCATTAGGCACCATATTCAAACAAAGCCTGAGGACAGCCACTGTCATCCCTTTACACAAAGGTGGAGCGTCCACTGATCCAGGAAATTATAGACCCATCAGCCTAACTAGCCTGATCTGCAAGGCCATAGAACGGATTATCATGGACCTAATTAACAAGGACATGGGCAACCTCCAAACACTTGGTCCCACACAGGTTCATAGGTTCATAGGTTGATACTTAGGGTCTATACAAGCCTAGCCATAACAATTCCCTGGCTATTTCTTCCGACACTATTTACTTCCCTGGACCCCTGTCTAGCAGGGTGACTGATGTGATCCCTGGGCTGAATTTCCTTTTTCCCATCCAATCATCAAGGTTCCTTTTGAAGCGGGCCAAGGAGGCGCTCTGCTTGACATGTATGGGCAGTCTATTCCAGAGTCTGGGAGTCTCTGGGTGAGGAAGCTATCCCTCCAGCATGTTTTGTTTATTGTAATGACAAGGTTTAGATCACTGGAGAATGTGACTCTGTGGGATTGGGATTTCTTTAAGTGTAGCATGTCCAACAGCTCTGGGTTTGACATGGTCTTGTATGTTAAGCAGAGATCGCCTCTGAGTAGACGATATGCGACAGAGTATAGCTCAAGTTTTTTAAGGCAATCAGCATAGGGCATCTGCTTTAGGCTTATGATTCTTTTAGTGGGGTATTTCTGCAGCCTTTCCAGTTGTTGCAGATGTCTTAAGAGGTACATATCAAATGGGGCATTGTATTCTGTAATGCGTCTAATGAGGGATGAGTACAGTGGGACAATGACCTCCTTTTGTCTGGATGAAAAGCCCTTAGTGATGAGGTGTACCACGAAGAAGGATTTCTTGACTGTTGTGGCAATGTGGTTATTGAAGGTGAGACCACTGTCCACCTGTGTCCCTAAGTCTCTTATCACACTTTCGGTGTTTAGTGTACTGTCACCTATATGGTAATTCATGGGTACATGTTTTTTCCCAAAGGGGATAACTATACATTTCTTGGCACTGAGCTTGAGCCCATGGCTCTGGCACCAAGCATCTGTTTCTGTAAGGCCCTTTTGTAGAGTATCCACATCATATGGGAATTCAATAATGGCTCCCAGTTTGCAGTCATCAGTGAACTTTGTTAACCAGAGCCCCTTAGTGTTGGTCTGTACTTCAGAGAAGTAGATACCAAACAAGAGCAGTCCCAGGAATGAACCCTGAGGTGCTCCACTTGTCACTTGTCTGGAGCTGGATTTGGAGTCAGCTACTTTTACAGTGTGGGTTCTGTCAGTAAGCCAGTTTGGCTTTGTCAAGGGGAGGTCATGTCTGCTAAATTTTGTTGACTTCTTTGAGACAGTCAACAAAGCCATGGATGAGGGGAAGATGGTACACACCACCAACCTTGACCTGGCCAAAGCCTTTGACGCTATTCCCCACTCGGGCATAATAGGTAAACACTCTCAACTAAGCATCAATCCATATGTTACCAGACGGGTAGCAAACTGGTAGACCTGCAACAAGCAGCATACCACAAGGTTCATCTTGGAGTCTCTATTATTTGGGATATACTTTTCTGAGGTGCAGGCCAAAACCAGTGGGCTATGGCTGACCAGGTTTGCAGATGATTGCAAGCTGGGTGCTGTCCTCATTTCCCCTAGTAATGTGGACATCGTCCAAGAGGATCTCACTCAGAGAAATGACTGGTGCCAGAAACATGACCTCAAGCTGAATACCAAAAAATGTATCATCATCCCCTTTGGGTACAGTGATGTCCCCACAAAGCATCGCATTAATAACAACATCCTAAGCACTCAATCAGCTGTGAGGTATTTGAGCACCCAGGTTGATAGCAACCTGACTTTTGACCATCATGTTGCTTCCATGGTATGGAAAGCCTTCTATATGACCTACCTCATAAGTAAGGGTATCTCATCCAGGGACAAGGAGGTCATAACATCCCTGTATTTTTCCCTTATAAGGCCCATTATTGAGTACAATGCACCTTTCAGCATGTACCTCACAAAGCACATGCAGCAGCTGGAGAGACCACAGAGGTTCCTAACCAGGAAAATCCAGGGCCTCAAACATCTACCATGCGCAGGTAGGCTAAAAGCCCTATCCCTCTACTCAGTTTTATACAGACTCCTCAGAGGTGACCTCTGTCTGGCATACAAGGTGATCATAGACCCCACCTTGATGGGTCTGCTGCATATCCGCAAGTCAAGTTCCACTCGAGTAACCAGCACGAGTGTCCTCAACCTGGTCTGTGATATCAACAAGACTTTTTGGTGGGACAGATATGTATCCCAGAGACTCCCTCATCTATTGAATAGACTCTCTCTCTCTCCACATCAAGCAGAGTACCTCTTTACCCCTTTTTAAGTACAACATGGGTTACTGTTTGTGAAACAGAAAATATACCCCTGGGATTCCAACCATGTCCCTGCTGGACAGGGGCATTGGATGCTGATTTGTCTAAACATGGGCTAAACTCTTGGCTAGGCTTATAAGGGCCTCAGGGTCAATAGCCTAGTAACATCCTATGACCTATGGGTTTGAAATGGGGTGTAGACATGAATTTTACAATTGTGCATGATAATTGCGCATACATTTACTGATACTACTGCCTTTTACTGTTGCTTAGCAATGGTGTATCCAGAAACGAATAAGATAAGAAAACTCACTTTATTTAAAACATAAAACAAAGCTTTCGGGGAAAACCTTTCCTCAGTGTTAGTTAACTAACACTGAGGAAGGGTTATCCCCGAAAGCTTTTTTTATGTTTTAAATAAAGTGAGTTTTCTTATCTTATTCATTTCTGGATATTCTACTGGCTCTGAATAGAGAAGATTTAAACCATGGTTGGAGTATTTCCTTACTTGCTTAGCAATGGTGCTCATCATGCATCATTGTGCACTGATCCTTTAAAGAAAATAAATTGGGGAAGATAGGAAAGTGGTGACATGGGGAGCAAGCAGGGGGAAAACCAAAATGAAAGGAGGGCTGGAATGTGCATTGATGGTGTAGGAAAGAACCATAGCTATCTATTTCTTCAACAGTAAAAACAGATCAGATGTATACAATATTAGCTGAATTTGGACTGTCACCTCCAGAGACAGAGGTACAACAACATAATCATGTTTTATAACCAATTGGACTGAATCAAGTGTGACAAGTAGACGTGTGCTAAATGGAGAGCTATGTATGGGATGATTTTGTTTTTTTGTTAGGGAAGGACATAGACATGTCTGGGGCAGGCAAGTTGTCAATGTGAGGAAGCAATTTCTGACAGACAGGACATACAAGGCAAGATACAAAGATGGTAAATGACACAAGAGAGGGTGAGCACCATGGTTGGAGTGAGGGTGGGGGAATCGAGGTCTCATGGATGTCAGGATGGGTGACACTGGGAATCAAGTCCTCATCCAGTGGACTGTCACCCCTGTCCCCTCACTGCCCTGATGGCTGTAGTGCCAATGTGTGGGTCTTAAACAGGTATTCTGTACCAGGATGGACAGGTATTCTGTACCAGGATGGAGAGCAGACAAGAGACAGTGAAATAACAAGTAATCTTTCTTTAACAATTAAAGTTACAATAACAGTACTTTTTATATGCATGCATACGATATGCTTCTCTCATTTTTGCCAGGCATGCTCCATGAGACCTCACATTCAAGCCCCTTTCTTCAGTAGCTGTGGAAAAAGAAAAAAGAAACAGAATGGCATTATGAATCCCAGTCTTGACTATATTCAGCTATAATTTTTACAACTGGTCAATGCATTTTGTACTTACACATCTGTGGAGTGTTCCCTGCTCTATATTCTCTGATCCACTGATCAAGGGTATCCCTCTTCCTCCTATGGAGATCATCATAATGACGATGGCAATGATCACCAGTGCGTGGGATACCTGTCTTCCTGGTCATAGCCCTAGCCAAACTAGTCCAGGCTTCAGACTTATACTGAGAATCTGAGTAGTCCCTCTGCAAAAGGCATGGACCATTTTCCTTAACTAGAAGCCCAACAAAGACTTTGATTTCCTAAACAGCCCAGCATTGCACTTGGAAGCTCACACCCTTTCCAACACCAGCCATGTAACCTAAAGATCAAGCTGAATGGATAATGAGCATTTCCTGCCAATTCCACTTTAAGTATATGTTTTCCCACCAGTTTCACTTATTTTACTTACTAAGAGTATGCACTTTCTGGGTTTTGCTACATTTGAAAAAGTTGTGCACCGCTTACCACCACACAAATACAGTAAGCCAGGGTGCATCTGTTTGCACAATGGTAAGCAATGAGCAACAATGGATAATAAAAAAAATTAAAAAATAAGTAAATAAATAAATGAAAAGCAATGCAATTCCAAGGATATTTGATATACAGCCACTTGTGTAGCTCTGTTATTCAAATAGGGTTGCAGAAATATACTTACATGAACATAGTACACATCATAGCCACAGTCTTACTTTTAATAATATATGCACAATACCCATATGAATGAATAGGTAAATAACTGGCATAATATTAGTGTGTCAGCCCTCATACATGTGAATATTAATATCAGCTACACTATGTCAGGTGTTATGAATGAGATTAAATATGACATGACATGGAACAACATTAAAAGGTATATGGAATATGTGGTTTTTGAACCCAGAACAATGTGTATAGTATTCCTTTTACAGCTCTTGCCACAAGAAGGCTGAGGAAACATTTGTCTTTGTTGCACTTCATTTGTATAATCTGCAATGTCAACACAGTAAAAGAAAAGTTTGCTCACCCTGTACTAGATCCCAGAACCATTTACACTCCAGACCTAGACTTACCACCTATTGCCACAGGATTAGTTACATGACATCCTCTATATTGGTATTCATTGTTAACTTGACAGTGTTAGTGCAGTGCAGCCTTGCTTACTGGATTTGCGCAATGCCCAGTGGTATTAATTGAATGCATCTGCTTTCTATTTTTGGCTGTCTGGTACAGTCGAGCATACAAGCTAAGCATCACGCAAACATGTGAAAAACAAAAAAACCTGTAATAAATGTAGAATGCGCAAATGAGTTAAGCATCATGCAAACATGTGAAAAAATTAAAAAGAGAGGGAAATGAAAAACAATAAAATATATAAAATTAATAAATGCAGAATGACATATCCATCTCAGGGTCCCTTGTATGATTTTTCTCAATTTAAATGCATTTGGGAACCTGACAAATTTCAAACAAGAGAAAGCAATTGCCATCACACCTATCAATTGTACAGATTTCTGCAGAATGTCCAGATTTTTGGTCTGTTTCTCATAAAATTTTGTGGTTTTGGCAAATCACTAGCATATCATTGAGGATTGAATTCAGAAAATAATGACAGATATTCGAGATTCAGATTTCATTCCCTTCAGAAAATTCATGCTAATGCAAAACCTGTTATTCTATTACATTTTTAAGTTTGTAAGAGCAGTTTTTAAAATTTACCCATATTTTTGGACCTTTGTTACTCCATTATTTATAGCTTTGATCATATTTCTTGCTGTAAGAGGTTGAGAGATATGATTGCTGTGCTGCAGACAGCAACTTTACATGTCAATGATTTCTGCATTGGCAAAGAAGTTTTGCGGCCAAAAAACACTGTTGTGTGATGCAAACCCTTGTTTAAGCTCACCATGCTTCATTAATATGCATTGTATGGCATCACCACAGGCACAACTTCATGTATATGGAAACACTCCATGTAGGCTCTACGTGAACCCTACATGCAGTTTCTTGAATCCTGCAGCATGTGTTTCTGAGTAATACTCATCATTCATATTGGAAGTGTGAAGAGTAATGTGCCATTTGGTATTCAAATTTTATGTCCAGATTTTTAGGGGGGGGGGTGTATCTATTTTTCAAGGGGCTTTACTTGTATTTTCAATGTCTGCAAGTTGATAGTTGTGATTTCAGAGGAACACCCATAAAAAAGGTTTGAAACCCAGTTATTGCAAAGAAAAAATATTTTACAAGAGTCAAGAGAATCAGCAAAATTTGTTGAGTGTATTTTAATCAAAACACTCAACTGTCCGTGTTTTGGAGTAATTTTCTTAACTTCAGGCCTGGTTTACTACAATTTATCAATTATTTATCAGTAATGTAAACACAAGGTCTTACCGGGTCTAATCTCTTTCCCATCAAGTAATAGACTACAAGCTGTTCACATGGGATTATTATAAAATCAAATAGGAGTCCAACTTGTTTTAATAGCAAGTGATACCTCTCCTGGTACTGACCTATTGTCATTCTACACCCAGAAGAGAAAATGGCAACCACTGCCAGGACCTTCAGTGGTCCTTAAAAAAAATAATACATTCTCCAGTGTTTTACTCGACTATTTCTCCATATTAAAATAGGTCCTTCTTCACAGCCCAAATCACAAAGATTCATCATCCTGCCATCAGGATCTTCCTGAAAGGATGTTTTATAGAAACGGTAACTTATATTAGAAAATATTTTCTCTCACAATTTGAGGATCCCTAATCTGCAAAACAGAGATATTTGGAGATCATGCCTCTTAAATGGGAGCCTGTCAGTCAATCAACAGTCAAACAGCCATTTTTACAAGTGCAAACAGACTGAGGCAAAAGTGCTGAAACAACTTTAAACAATAGTGGAGTTTTCCCTTTTCTCCATCACTGTATGATCTTACACTAAGTAGATATAAATTTTGGGGTGAAGGGGATCATGCCACCACATGGGGGTACAGGAGGGCTTGCTCCCGACAGTAATAATTTTGGGATTTGACAAATGTTGTTTTGGCAAGATTTTTCAGCAAATCCTCTCTCTAATAAAGAGAACACAACTGAGCAGCAGAATCCCTGTTGGATAAAGTAGCCTATATTTCCATTAATTGACACATTTATGGATAGTATGCAAACAAACTACCAGCATGCATGTACCCAGCCATTCCCCCCAGAAGGCTAAGAGAATGTATCAGGTGCCTACTGACAGACCTGAAATTGGCATGTGTATTAATCAGAAAACTGGTCCAGCAACAATCACTGTATTTATCTCCAATCAAGACAAGCAATTCCTCTTCCTTACTTGCCTTTTGACAGAAATCAAGTTTATCTAACAGATACTGCAAGAAAGTATGCATTTCTGATAATATGACTATAAGATATTTAAATTATCCTTTATATATGGTTAGACATCAGAAGTCATTTGTTTATCAAATGTAAGTGAGCACTCAGAATGAGTCATTTGGGATAAACTAGACCAGCTGACTGTCATATCAAGACGGGAGTACATATGCTTAATTTTGTGTTAAATATTACTTTGCTAAGTCCTTTTCAATCTAATTTTCTGGGTTTTCACTTCTTCCATTTTTTTCTAGAGAGTTCCTATTGTTTATGAGACTTGTTTGGTAATTTTTAAGTCTATTAAACTGCTTCTTAGTAAAGTATGATGATACAACCGTAAATCTGACTTTTAGTTAAGATGAAGTGTAGCAGCTGATTTAATGTGCGGCTTCTCCCTCCTCATACTGCCAGAATTTCTCGGCTCCTTGAAGTTTTTAGAAAACAGTATGAAAGTATTGACAGTGGGGTTCTGCAATAAAGCAGAAATTAATTTTCCTCTACATAGGTTCACATATTTATAGGTACTTCCTAGAATACTGATGTGTGAGGATCTTAAAAAGGCCAGCCTTGCATTCACTTTGTAATTATTAACCCTTGTATTTTGCAATGTGTATCTTTAAAGATGAGCTGCAGATGTATAATTCTCCGAAGACAGGCTGCACAGATATATATTGGGTACTTGCAAGTTTCCCCTATCCATTATGGCCATTGGTGCTAAACCACGGGTGAACTTACATTTACCCAACCATTCATGCAAATTACACTTGAATAGAAAAAGAGAAGTACTCTGCTCCATGTGGAGGGGAAACCCATAGCCTGTATTATTCTGAGAACAGAGACAATGTTTTGAGGCAGTCTGCATAGTTTTTTATGATTTAAGCCCTTGACTTTTTTTAGTAAGGAATTGTTATGATCTTTCCAGCTGTGTCAAAGGTTTAGACCAGTACATACCTTAAAGAGTATTACACTCAATGATCAACATAATGAGTGCTGATTACAGTGCAACAATTACATAGCTGGATTTTGGATGCCAGTTCCTTCACTATAAACTGTGAGATGAAAAACAGCCTCCATATATTAGTGGATATACAATGATCAAAGGATGGTTCATTGTCAACATAGGCTCCCAGATCTCTAATTATGGGATCAATTGTCAGGGGTGTTGTCAATGGGATAGTTACAAATGTTGCCAAAGGATACATTGCATGTTTCTTGGCATTTAGTTTCAGTCCATGGTTTTGAAACCATCTATTTGTTTAGAACAGGCTCCCATGTAGGCTCCCTTGTAGGATTATGGTGTCCTCCAGGAAGTTTATGATTTCACCAATTTTGCAGTCATCTGTAATCCCTTGACATTAACTTTGATCTCTGAGAAATAAATGCGAAAGAGAAGTGATCTAAGGACTGAATCTACTAGTGACAGGTCTTTTGAAGGTGGCCGAGCAGCCCATCCTTATACCCTATGTTCTATCTGTGATCCAGTTTGCTTTCCAATGAGTTAATAGGGGGTTAATATTCAGCTAAGTGAATTAAGTATAATACCTGAGAGTGGGATGGTGTAAAACATCTTTGCAAGGTCCAGATAGGTGGCGTGCACTGAATTGCCTTTGTCCATTGCCTCTTCTTTTTTGAAGAAGTCTACCATGTTAAATAGGCAGGACCTGCCCTTGACAAATCTGAACTGGGTTGGGTCAAGAACCTGTAGGTCACCTATATCCCTATTTATTAGTTGCATAATGACCCTTTCCATAGTCTTGCAGATGAGGTTGGTCACACTTATGGGTCAGTAATTACCTGGGTTTGTTGTAGCCCCACCTTTGTGCAAGGAAATTACTTTTTATGTCCACTATTCATCCAGCACAAAACCTGTTTTAACAATAATAGCCTCTTTAGGGTGTCTGACAGTTCATGTTTCAGGCTAGCCAGTAGGCAGCCTGTTATGTTGTCCAGCCCCATAGACATAGTGTCCTTGGCCTTGGGGATTTTCTGGGGGTGGAGTAGATGTGTGTGTTTGCTGAGAATATTTGAGGTGAGAGAATGGAGTGAAGTTGGAAATTAATATGTCTGCTAGTAGATTTAGGTATGTCCCCTGGGTCTAAGTACATGATCTCATTTAATTTTACGTCCGCACAGCACTGAGCATTATTTCTGAGATTTCTAACATAGTTAAAGAAGGCTTTTTGGTTATCTTTCACTTGAACTTTAAATTCTTGTGATGGGATCTCTCTTAATGTTGTAGTTTTCTGTCTGCCAAATCCAGTCTAGACTCCATATAAGCTAGACACTTCTGAGGTTTATACCTCATATCCGGCTTTGGTTGATTTGATCAGGATTCAGAATTCCTTTTTTAGTTTGGCAAGAATGTTTTGGCTCCTTGAGTGTTAGATTTATTTTTGCATGCAATGTTTTTTTTTTATTACACAGCCTGTTTATATTAGGGTCCCACCACTCACTCTCAGTCTTCCCCTTCCCTGTTCCACTGTTTGTTTACTTTTCTTCCCACTTTTCCCTATCCGTTTCCCATGAAGTCATCTTTCCTTTGATTTCCTGTGTAAAAGCTCAGACAAAATATTCACTACTTCTTCTTTTTCCCAGTCTTCCGTGATCATCTTATCATCTTTACTTGACCTAACCAAGCATATTACATTTCTCTCTCTTTCTTTTTGATATATACCATAAAGAAGACTTTGTTCTCACTCCTGACCTCTTTGTCGGCTCCATTCAGCTTGCACCTTTGCTGCCCCCACTTCCTTTGTTGGCATCTTCTTCCCTCCTTCTACTGTACCTACTTCATCTCTCCAGCCCCTCCCTTCTGCCACTTGTATGCTCCATGTATTGGTCTAATTATTAGTCTTACCATCCTGTGTAGGAACACTGGATTTTTTACATCTTACTCAAACTCTTGCTTATAGCCCTTACTAAATCCCTGAATTCTTTACATGGCTTGTTTACATCCTCAGTTTGTCCTGTCCCCTAACTCACCTTTGGCCCTTTTCCTCATTTCATGATAATCTACTTTGATAAATCCCACACCATCTTCCTTGTTATTGTGTTCTTACCCTTTTCTCCTACTCAAACCACATAGTGTCTGTTTACTGTTGGGTAATGTGGTCTTGACCTGAATATCTTTGTAAATTTCCACCTTTAGGGATGACCAGATCAAGAATTCTGTCCTTTTTGAAACAATCCTGCACCAGCTGACCAACCTTTTCATGTTTCAAGACTTCAGTCAACTCCTGCTCTCTCTATGCCATACATTTTTGCAGAGGTATTGGATACTTGCCTGGGTGTTTGTTCACTATCTCCACTGGTACACAGTGTGTGCATTTTATGTTGTGGGTATCTTTTGCAGCAAGTGCTACTTTGGACTTCAGAGGTGTTAGTTAACTATACTGGTGTTGGGTCTATATCATTTCATTGAACGCTTAATTGAGTAAATTGCTATTCATTGAACCCTAGTCAGCGAAAGCTCAAGTAAGCAAATGATTGTTACAGTGAAAATTTTCCTACAGAAAGGATGTGGTTGGCCATCATCAGGGATTAGCCCTTTTCCCCACTGTAGTGCGATCTTGGAGTTAGTATATATAGTTGCGGGGGGGGGGGCAACCCCCCCTGCAGGGTTTTAAATTTTGTCATAGGTTCAGGTCAGTAGCTGGCCTACTATTTTATTTTTCTGTAGGAAATGTTTGGCTGGAATGATCTTTCACTTAATGGAGCTTTCGCTGATTTGAGTTTGACAATTAGTGATTCGCTCAATTAAGCTTTCGATGAAGTAATATAGACCCCTGGTATCTGGTGCCATCCCCTGATCAGGCACCAACCTCAACTTTAATTTGAAGAACAAAACAACAAAATGAGGAAATAGAAAGTCTCCTTTTCCCTCATATACTGCAGCAAATCACTTGATACAAATTTAACAAAGTGGCTTGTTACAGTCTCTATACCACAAAGCACAGAAGCACTCAAATTCAGACCACAAATGCAGTATATCAGCATTCAGTGGTGAATACCGATCTACTCTAACATCTGATTGGCATCTGCGAATCATGCCTTCTTATACTCTGTACCCTGGGAGGCTGCCCCCTTTGACCCACCCTAGCTATATCACACAATTGTAAAATTTCCCAGTCTGTTCCTGAAAACTTAATTCATCTTTTTCCTACCCCAGTATTTTATTCTTTCCTACAGTCTTTCATCCTCCTCCTTTTATGTGCCTGTAGCAACACATTGTATCAATTAACCAGTATTTTAGCAGTTTGTTTGCTTATTCATTTAGTCTTTGTTAACTGGGGCATAGTACTAATCCAGATAGACTGTTTTCAGGCTCAGCCCAAGAATGTGCTAACAAAAACAGTTTCATAAACAATAGCTATACTGTAACCAAAGCATTGTCAAAAGCACAAGCTCCAGTAGTATGAGAACAGTATACATAAAGCATGGATAGCAAAGTACTAGCTACAGTAGTATGAATACAGTATACATAAAGCATGGATAACAAAGTACAACTTACAATATACATAAAGCATGGATAGCAAAGTACTAGCTACAGTAGTATGAATACAGTATACATAAAGCATGGAGTACAAGGTACAGTATACATAAAGCATGATAGCAAAGTACTAGCTACAGTAGTATGAATACAGTATACATAAAGCATGGATAACAAAGTACAAGCTGCAATATACATAAAGCATGGATAGCAAAGTACTAGCTACAGTATTACGAATACAGTATACATAAAGCATGGATAACAAAGTACAAGCTACAGTATACATAAAGCATGGATAGCAAAGTACTAGCTACAGTAATATGAATACAGTATACATAAAGCATGGATAAAGTACAACTTACAATATACATAAAGCATGGATAGCAAAGTACTAGCTACAGTAGTATGAATACAGTATACATAAAGCATGGAGTACAAGGTACAGTATACATAAAGCATGATAGCAAAGTACTAGCTACAGTAGTATGAATACAGTATACATAAAGCATGGATAACAAAGTACAACTTACAATATACATAAAGCATGGATAGCAAAGTACTAGCTACAGTAGTATGAATACAGTATACATAAAGCATGGAGTACAAGGTACAGTATACATAAAGCATGATAGCAAAGTACTAGCTACAGTAGTATGAATACAGTATACATAAAGCATAGATAAGAAAGTACAACCTACAGTATACATAAAGCATGGATAGCAAAGTACTAGCTACAGTAGTATGAATACAGTATACATAAAGCATGGATAACAAAGTACAAGCTGTAATATACATAAAGCATGGATAGCAAAGTACTAGCTACAGTAGTATGAATACAGTATACATAAAGCATGGATAACAAAGTACAAGCTACAGTATACATAAAGCATGGATAGCAAAGTACTAGCTACAGTAGTATGAATACAGTACACATAAAGCATGGATAACAAAGTACTAGCTGCAGTAGTATGAATACAGTATATATAAAGCATACATAACAAAGTACAAGCTGCAGTAGTATGAATGCAGTATACATAAAGCATGGATAACAAAGTACTAGCTACAGTATACATAAAGCATGGATAACAAAGTAGTAGCTACAGTAGTATGAATACAGTACACTGTACATAAAGCATGGATAATAAATTACAAGCTACAGTAGTATGAATACAGTATACATAAAGCATGGATAACAAAGTACTAGCTACAGTATACATAAAGCATGGATAACAAAGTAGTAGCTACAGTAGTATGAAATACAGTATACTGTACATAAAGCATGGATAACAAATTACAAGCTACAGCAGTATGAATACAGTATACATAAACCATGGATAACAAAGTACTAGCTACAATAGTATGAATACAGTATACATAAAGCATTGATAAAGTACTATGTACATAGTATGAATACAGTATACATAAAGCATTGATAACAAAGAACAAAAATCATTATCTAATTGCAGTAATAGATGAAAACCCCACAAAGAGGGAGAGAAAAGGTGTAGGAATGGGTATAAGAGGAAGAGAGTTTAAAAAGAGAGTAATAGGACATTACTGAGTTGGAGAGAGGAGTCAGTGGAGTGGTATGTTGTATGGCAGTGCATATGGGAAGATAGGAGATGGATCCCTATGATGTCACATTTTACTCCCTTCTTTATGTAGATGACTATTCCATCTTCACTCATCTCTTTCTTTTCTGTCATTACTTAGCGTACTATACCCAGGAATCTCTATGTTCCACCCTCAGCTGTCACTGTCGAATACGAATCGCGCGACACATAAACAGCGAAACATAAATACGTCGAACCAACGAAACCGCGAAATTTAAAACATCGGAACATCATAGTTGGCCCATCTGCGGTATAGCTTTATAAGCTAAGTGTGCTATAGTTACGGAACCTAGGGTTAGGGTGTGGGTTAAGGTAAGTGCATAGGTAGGTAATGTATGTAATGTTTAGTGTAGGGTTTGTTAAGTGTATGTGTGTGGAATTTTAGTTTGTTTGGGTATAGCTTTGTAGGGTAAGTGTGCGGTAGTTACGGACCTTAGGGTTGGGAGGGGTTAAGGATAGTGCATAGATAGTTGTGTATGTGGGGTTTATGGTAGAGTTAGAAGTAGGGTTTTGCTGCTTTACATTAAGGGTTAGAAGTAAGGTTTTTGTTAGTGTACGTATGTGTTTTTTGTTATTGTGTTTGGGTACGTAGTGTGTTGCGGGCGGTGGACTTGGCCAACTGTAAGTGTGCGGTAGTTACGGACCTTAGGGTTAGGGAGGGGTTAAGGATAGTGCATAGATAGTTGTGTATGTGGGGTTTAGTGTAGGGTTAGAAGTAGGGTTTTGCTGCTTTACTTTAGGGTTAGAAGTAGGGTTTTTGTTAGTGTATGTATGTGTTTTTTGTTATTGTGTTTGGGTACATGGTGTGTTGCGGGTGGTGGGCTTGGCCAACTATGATGGTTCAACATTTTAAATTTTGCAGTTTCGTTGGTTCGACATATTCGCCTTTCGCTGTTTATGTGTCACGCGATTCCGGTCTATATTAGATCAGCGAACGCTTAAACAAGCAAACGCTGATTGATTGACCTTATTTAAGCGAATGGTCAAAATATTGAATCAACGGAAACCCAAATTTTTACTAGGGAAAGAATTCAGTTGTCCGTTTCTGTTGCTTCAGTATTTTCAGTGCTGTGGTGGAAAGTTATAGATCGGATTCAGGTAAGTGTGCGATTGTGTGGATGTGAGTGTTAGGGTGGGTTAGGTGAGCTAGGGTTAGGGCGCGGGCTAGGTATGTGTGCAATTGTATGGACGTGAGGGTTAGGGTGGGTTTAGGTGAGTTAGGGTTAGGGAGCAGGTGAAGTGAGTGGGCGATAGTGACGGACCTTAGGGTTAGGGTTTGGGTTAAGGTAAGTGGATAGTTAGTGGTGTGTGCATAGTTTAGTGTAGGGTTAGGTGTCAGATTTTAGGTATATGTGTGTGGATTTCTGTTTGTTTGGTGTGCTTGTGTTGTGTGTATGTGTTTTGGATCAGCGATTTTTTTCCCTAGGAAAAAAATCGCTGATCTGACAGTTCGAGATTGTAAGCTTTTGCTTACATAAGGTCGATCAGTCAGCGTTCGCTGATCTAACATAGACCCGTGCGATTCATATTCGATGGAATCGTCTTTTGACAGAATAAAGTAGACCCGTTATTTCCAGCTAGACTTAAATTCTTTCTCTCTGATGGTATCAAGACATTTGAAACTTTAGACTTAGCTATTTCTTTTTTAACATCTAACAATATTTTAGAACAAGTAGAAGGTATGAATTGGTGCTCTGGTTCATTAAAAAGACAGGCTGAAATAAATGACTGGAAAATAGTTGATACAAAGAAGAAACTGAAAGACAAATCATTTACATTTACTTTTTTTCTTTCACAATATCTAAATGTTTTCCCTTTTACATTTGTTTCAGCATAGAATAATATCTTACAACTATAACTCTTTGGACTCACTAAAACAAAAGGAACTTATGCTCAAAGCATAAACTAAGGTAAAATTAAAATTATTTGCTTTCTTCCTTGTCTCTTCATGCCATTACTTATAATATTATATTTAGTTTTTTTGCTTTCAAAATACTTTGCCAGTGAAAACAAAAGTAATGACATTCATAAACAATGTCTCTCTATAGGGCTGTATGATTTATTTTTATTTATTTCACATTTGTTGACCGGGCTAGTCTAACTGGATACATGCCCATTTTCAGTAGAGGCCCGGGGAGAAAAGCTCCAAAGAAAAAATCAAAATAGTTGAAACACTAATAAAGGTTACAATAATACAGGCACAGTACATATTTGTATACATTGTTACCGTTCATTTAATATGACAATACAATTTAGGAGATCACATAAGATAAATAAATTCTGAAGAAGTAATCTTATAGATGGTTACTTAACTTACAGTTCCTGATTTCTCTGGTAATAAGGGAGAAGAAACTTAGTCAAAGAAAGGTAGTAGAAGTAAAAGTGTTAATAAAAATCAGTCAAAGGTTAGTCAGGGTTACAACAAGGACATAGCCAGTGTGTTTTAAGGTGAATTTTAAGTTTTTGTTTGAAAAGTGTTAGGGAGGATAGTGATGTAAGTTCACTAGGTAGACGGTTCCAGTTTTTCCCAACTGTGTTTGAGAAGAGTGAGTCACCTGTCATGATAGTGAAGATTTTCTTATAAATATATGAAGGTTTTTCATATATGATATATAATAGTCATAGTATTTTGATCCAGGTTCAATAAATTATTACTGTTTTTAATATTTATAATTCATGCTGACAGGGGCAATTTGTGCTGATCGTTGAAATAAAGGTAGACCTTGGTTAGGCTTGTAAGGGCCCTAGGGCCATTAGCCTAGTAAATTCCTATGGTCTTATGGTCCTATGATCCTATACACAATGAAAAGGCATCCTGGAGTGATTGCTTGTCTGTGTCTGAATGACTGCTATGTTTATACACTTAGTCTTCTTAAGAAATATGTCTCTTCTTTATTTTCATTTCTTTCCTGCTTTAGATTTGTACAGTCTCTTTAATGTTGTAAGTATTCTTAAAAAAGCAGCTTTAATATTACCTTTACTGTTCATAGTGTTTTATATGTCTAAAATAATATTCAAAATTAGCATACTCTTATTCAGTGAAAGAAAAGCCATTTTTTTACATCTCTTGCTCAAGCTATTATTTTAAGCAATCAAACTGTTCAGTTATTTGTTTTTCAGCTTCCCACCAAGATCTTGAGATAAAACAGCTTTTTTTTCCATTTTCAGTCTGTTTTCTTTATTTTAAACATTTGTTTTAATAATATTCCATTTCCGAGTATGTGAGCACCTTGTACTCAACAGTACAGATTAATAATGATGCAAGCATTAAGGTTAAGGGTCACAAATGTGCCATTACTGTTTATTAGCTTCTTAAAGTGATAAGCACATAGTTTTTAAGGTTTGGCAGATTTCTCTAGTCATTCAAAGTGACATCTATGTCTTCTGTATTAAAACGATTCATATGAATTATTATATATTTTTCATTTTTTTCTTTCCTTGTTAAAGTGACAAGCATACTTTTCATTTGTTTTTATTGCTTGCTGATTGAACCATACAGTCTCATTACTATAACATGCAAAAAAGAATCCTGCGTCTGAGATTTTACATTTATATGATTCAACATTTTAAAAGCTGTTAAAGACATTATAAAATATACTCCAGTTTATATTTTGCAGACAAAACATGACAAATGCTACTAAAATGAAACTTACTGGTATATGAGTCACCTACTCAAGCATTGCTCACACCCATCTTATCTCTACCCTCCTCTGTGCCTTTCCAATTTATACCAATCTTTCCAAAAGCAACCTCAACAAACTTACAAACTCATACAACATTGCCAGATTTGACACACATTCCCCATTTAGAACCCACCATTGTCATAATTTAAAACAACTGAGTTGGCTGGAACTCCATAATCAACTTCTCTTTTACCAGCTTACTATCACACAAAAGATCCTCCACCATCCTAGTAACACACCTATACTTACTAGCCTGGTTACCCCCTACATAAATCTGTCTACCCTACGCTCAGCAAAGAAATTGCAAGTCTCAATACATAAGTCCTATAATAAAGCTGGAGACTCTCTGTTTTCCAACTCCGTGGGGAAAATTTGGAACCTTCTCCCAGAAAATCTCTCATCTCTTTCCTCTACACCAGTCTTCAAGAAGCAACTCAAAGAATACCTTAAAAATAACTGACTATGTCCATGCACTAACCCAGATTAATCACTTTTATCCTTCATATTTATCTAAGCTTATCTAACTACTGCTTTTGCTATGCACTCCTTCCTACTAACCTCTGAATGTATTTTGCTATCAGGTAACAAAGTTATGTACCAGATAGAGTATCATAGAAGGTACTAGAGTAGTTTGTCCTTTCCTAGCATACTCTCTATAGAATAGTCTGTAGTTGTCTATACCTCTTCTTTATATTATTTCTCCATTTGTCTTGTAAACTTTTGTTTGATTTATTGATATTTACCTATCATCTAAACAACTTGTATTGCCTTGCCATAAAAACATATTGTATCTATATGTCTAATAACTGTTAGTGGAGCTTTTCTCCCCGGGCCTCTACTGAAAATGGACATATATCCAGTTGGACTAGCCCGGTCAGCAAATGTAAAATGAATAAATAAATAAAACTGTTATCAAAAGAAACATAGTTATGCCACATGTCACTGATTTTAGCCTTGGAAAAGATATAACATATGAATATTACTTATGATGAAGAACTATTAAAGACCGAAATATCTTTGATTGAAGAATATTTATCAGCTTTATGTCTGAACAGAAGTATATTGCTTTGGTGTTTATACACAGGATTTGTTGTATCCTAACTCTGTAATATTTGTACTAACTGTCATTTAAACGTATTTTAGTGAGACATGAGGATTATATATTTTAATATTAGTTAATTAATATTTCTTTTGCCTAGAAGTATAAGATATTTTACTTTTTGGAGACTATAGTGACATTATTAAGAACACCTGCTATAAGCTCCATATTGATACATCTATGCAATCAAAGTATTTTCTTTTTGTACATCCTCTTGCTTGCATATAAATTTATTCAATCATAGCCTGCAAAAGTTAAAGTATAATTCCTTATATAAGTGCATAGTTATGCTATGTTTAAACTACGAAAAAATTATTTTTTCTTTAATAACACTCTTAAAATCTTTAATGATTCCTTATATATTAATAGAAACAGATGAGAATGGTACTAAATTTCATAAAAAATATGTTATAAGATTATCTCTATTTATGATTAAAATTACAAAATACTACAGTGAAAATATATTTCAGGTGTTAGCGTGAACAAATATGCTATTTTCTGCACAGAGTAAATATTTTAGATAGAGTGAACAACAGGTTTCAGGAGTGATTTTAGAAGATACGCTTGAATGATAATGCTATTCAAGTGAGGGGTTTTATACTTCAGGGATAGTTCAGGGTGTTTCTAGCTTTACATTTAATGCTTTCTTACTCTAATGTTTATTTGTGGGTGTCTATGAACATTACTTATAGTGAATTAGAAGATAACTATAAACTATACTATACACTACGCTATCCTTTTTCCTTTTCTCTGAAAGTAATAGTAGGTACTTATGACTAACTATATCTCCAA
Source organism: Protopterus annectens (assembly GCF_019279795.1). Lineage (NCBI taxonomy): Eukaryota > Metazoa > Chordata > Ceratodontiformes > Protopteridae > Protopterus > Protopterus annectens. Next base: position 506,123,968 of record NC_056745.1, read on the forward strand.
TGACAATATATTCAAGAAGTATATCTCCATTAATGTTAATTGTTAAATAATAGTAGCAAAAGGGTAAGTCTATTTAAACATTTAAAATTGTTCAATGCACAAATTGTTTTCTTACAAGAAACTCATTTATTACAAGAAGATATAGACAGACTTAACTCTAACAACTATTCTGTATTAGTAAGCTCTCATTATAAACAAAAAAAAACAAAAGAGGGGTAGCAATTTTGTGGAGAAATTCTGCTTTGATGCCCAAACAATTCCTCAGCAAGACAGCCAGAATTTCTGCTGCCAATTCCCACCTAATCTCCACTTTACTCTACGCCTCTCCTATACTTTCCCACCTTAGACAAACAGACCTAAATAAACTCAAGACGTACTAAAATAAAATTGCTAAGTTTGCCACTGGTGCATCTTATCACAGCCACCACTGTATCTCACTTAAAGAACTTGACTGGCTTGAACTTCCTCAACTTCTTCACCTGAATCAACCCTCTCTCACCCACAAGTTAGTAAACCATCCTCTTAAAGTCCCATCCTTTCAAAACCTTCTCCAGCCCTACTGCTCCACTAGACCACTACACAGCAAAAATCTACTGCTAAGTGACCAAACCCAAGAACTCAGCAGGAGAAGCACTATTCTCCTGAGTCATATCCAGGTTATGGAACAGTCTCCCACCTCTATAACCACACTACCTTCTTGCAATTACTTCAAGACTGCACTCAATTTTAAACTCACTTAAGTCTCTGGTTATGCCCATGCATCAATCCCGACTAGTAACCCTTCTTTTACCTCCCCTTCCTCTCCCTTCCCTTGCCACCCTGCATCACACCATCTGATCATTGCATTCCTTCCTCTGCAGGCTCTGGCTCACCCTTTACCTTTCCCTTCCCTCCTCACTCAGTCTCTCAGACCTGTTATAACATGCTTAACTACCTCACTTCATCTCAACTCCAAATACTTATTCAATTGACTTACACCTAGCTTCCTCTCACTACCATGTATACTACTCACTCAGTCTCCTCTCTTACCCCTCTGTCTTCCCCTTCCATCCCATTAGCCCTTCTAGCTTGTTCCACCTTTGTGTGGAGCATCTGCTGTATATCTGTTTGAGTTTAGTGCAATATTTGTATATAAGATTTAGGTATATGGGTTTAGAACAGTATCCATTTAAGCTTAGTACAATCTGTATATACATCCTACCTTTATTCCTAGCCTCTAGATAGATATTGGTATGTCTGTTCATTACTATGTTTCATATTGTATGCATAGCTAATGTTTGCTGCACTGTGTATTATTTGCTATTGTATGTATATTCAGTTGTTCTTCATGTACTCTGCTGCTCAATAAGTCTTCTGTGTAGCTTTTCTCCCCGGGCCTCCACTGAAAAAGGACCTGTGTCCAGTTGGAATTTCCCGGTAAACAAACATAAATAAATGAATAAATACAATTACAAATGCATACCATGATAGCTCTGGCATGTTTTGTTTAGTATCAAATATACATGAAAAGAGTTACACATTAATTAATTTATATTGGATCCCTGGCTTGGGAGTTAAAGTGTTGAAACATCAGTTTGAAAATATTCTACAATTCTCTAAGGGGAGTATAATACTGGCTGGAGATTTTAATTGTATATTATCTGATAGTGATACAAATGTAAAAAATACTCACAGGAAACCAGCCACATCAAATGCATTATCTGATTTTATTAACATGTTTAATATTAAAGATGTAAATGATTTTGCTTACTCCAATTCATTATTTTTTACACATTACTCACATCGTCATGGCGCGCAATCATACCTTTCAATCTCTTAGAGCAAGAAATCTTGTCAAATCAAGACAAACGCCCAAAAATAGGGACAATTTTTAAATATTGCTCTTACAAACTTAGAAAGTTGATAGAATAACAGCAAATAAGGTAAGCACAAACTTGTAAAAACACAAAAAATGGATGGTGAAGCAATGAACCCAAAGGAAACCAGTTTATTTAGCGCTTTTGTCCAATCAATACACAGGATTTCTTCAGAATGAAATACCACATCCCTCTACAAGCTTATATACATACAAATAGACTTAATAAATGCCCAATTAAAACATAATGTTGACTATCGAAGCAACAGTCCATTTCCTTACTCAAATATATATACACACATATGCAACTATTTGGACTGCTGCTTTAATAATCAACATTGTGTTTTAATTGGGCATTTATTAAGAAAAAAACAATGGAATAAGGAACTATTAGACTTACAAATGAAAATGGATAAACTAAAGGTAGATATGCAAAAGGGAAATAATAATTTGCAAAAAGAACTTCATGAGATGAACAAAAAAAATTTACAAGTGTTGCATCATAAAACTATGGTTAACTTACAAAAGATTAGAAAAGATTGAGTACCTACTCAATTGTTCCTTCCTAATGCATTTTATAAAAACATGATTAAAAAAAAATAAGTTCAAATATACGTAGCAGCCTTTAATTTTAATACACTAGAAATGGAAATATATTCATTTATACTGGGAAAGCAGTTGGTTTTAGTTTTTAATTGCTATTTACATTCCAAAAATTCTAGGAAGCCCTCCACCAGACCTCTTCTCTGGCCCAAGTCTGCCCTACCAATAACACAAAATCTGAACCTATGTCCAGCATTCTGTGCCAGATGTTTATATAAAGGATTTCTTTCATCTTTCTTTGTAATATCATAGTTGTGTTGGTAAACTCTTTTCCGCAAACTTAAATTAGTTTTACCTACATAGAATGTGGGACAACATAAACACTGGGCTAAGTATACCACCATTCTGCTCCCACAATAAGACCTACAATGAAGTTTAATTGTCCCATATCCTTCCATTATCACTTCTTGACATTCAGGGATATAGGGACACTGTGAACAGTGGCCACACTTCACCATTTTACCAGGCCCTTCCACTCTCAGAGGCCTAGAATAGATAGAATAACAGGTTTTACTTTAGCATGAATTTTCTGAAGGGTATGAAGTCTAAAACTCAAATGTCTGTCTTTATTTTCTGACTTCAATCTTTAATGAGTTGCCACTAAGTTGCCAGAAAACCACAATTTTATGAAAAATGAACCATACAAATGAGGCAGAAATGTGGACATTATGCTTAAAGCTGTACAGTTGAGAGGTATGCGCATGATCAAGAATAGACAGGGCATACATTGCAAGAGATATATCTTCAAAACTAGATAAAGTCAAGGTAATTGCATTCCCATTATCTGACCATAATGCAATTACTTTTGACTTGGTAATGAATGATAAACAAGTGTAAATATTACTAGAATTCCAGCATATATAATGAATCTAAAAGACTTTAAGGAATTCTATACTAAGGAAATACAAACTGTTCTAAATATATGTCTTACTGATGATATTTCAGAAATATATGTGTGGAATTCTTTGAAATCATATTATATGGCAAAGTTCTAGCTTGGTTTATAAATAAGAAAAAAAAACAATGGAATAAGGAACTATTAGACTTACAAATGAAAATGGATAAACTAAAGATAGATATGCAAAAAGGAAATAATAATTTGCAAAAAGAACTTGATGAGATGAACAAAAAATATTTACAAGTGTTGCATCATAAAACTATGGTTAAATTACAAAAGATTAGAAAAGATTGAGTACCTACTCAATTGTTCCTTATTCCAATCCAGTTTCACAATTTTCCACAGCAGAGATACTAATATCATTCTTAAGATAGAATAATTCCAAGAATCTCTGCATCATAGCTATATACGTTCCCCAAGGTGATAACATTTCCTTACTAGAAGGCATTCTTGTCTGGATATCAAACAATATAAAAAATGAAACAATTATCCTTGGAGACATAAATATAAACTGGTCAGATATCGCAAATCAATTCCCCCTACTTAATGTCAATTTCTTTAACTTCACTCAACTAGTTAGAGACATAGCCATTCCCAACAAAACCAAGGATGGTGGCTCAATATTTGATTGAATATTAGTCTCCGACTCGACCAAAATTTCAGCAGCAGGCACTCTTTTTTCTGGCATTGGTGACCACCTCCCAGCCTATATACTATGCAAAAACACTCCAACACCATGTCAGCATCAATATAAAAATACAAGAAATCTAGTTAATTTCAACCCTATAGCCTTAAATGAAACCTTGACAAAAATGTCCTCCCACTTGATGAAGCTGTTGAGTTCTTTAACTCTACTTTTCTGGACATCCTAAATAACCTCTCCTCTATAAGACAAAAGAGAGTAAAAACTAATCATGTCGTATGGCTCACCAGATCTACCAAACAAATCATTGCTGATAGAGACAAAGTTTGGAAAAAATGGCATATAACCAAAAATCCCTCTGATCTCCTGCAATTCAGGCAGCTACCCAATCAAGCAAAATGACTAGTCAACAATGACAGAAAAGCACACTACCTTGGCCTGCAAAAGAATTATAAACAAAATCTAATGACATTTTGGAACTCTATTTCATCTCTGCTAAACCCTGGTCCCAAAAACAACCCCTGTCCATATTCAGACAAAACCCTTAGTGAAAAAGCCTCCCTCTTCAACACTCATTTCATCAATACAATATCAAGCCTCACAGCAAGCTTTCCCCACATCAGTAGTGACAGTAACTCCTGTCTACCAAAGCTCACCTCACAAAATACTATCTCCACCCCACCCACCTTTTTTTTCTCTCCTACACCCACCGCTATTATCAAAAAACTGCTTATCAAACTGAAACCATGCTCTAACACTCCCAACAACCTACCCCCAGAATACCTTCCGATGTCTGCTAAAGCCATTGCCTATCCAGTCAGTGTACTCATCAACAGATCTATCCAGGAGGCCTGTGTATCTACTATTGGGAAAAAATATTTCATTCTACCCCTCTGCAAACATGGCAACAACACAGATATTTCAAACTTTAGACCTATTGATATTCTCTCCCCCTTTTTTAAATTTTGCTGAAATTCATAAACAATTTCTCAGCTGTCTACTTCAAAACTAGCCTCTTTGCCCCACTCAGCATGGTTTCAGGCCAGGCCACAGCACAACTACTGCACTTATATCATTCTTAAATATAGTGAATCGAGCTTGAGATACCAGCAAAATTATATCTTCACTATTTCTTGACCTTTCTAAAGCCTTCAGTACTATTTCCCACCCTCTGCTACTCATCAAACTCTCAAACTTAGGTATCACTCCTTCAATCTTGAATTGGTTTACCAGCTACCTAGTTAACAGACAACAATCTATTAAATGACAAAACTCTTTCTCTCCTTTCCTTGAAATATCCACAGGTATCCTCCAAGGTTCTCTATTAGGTCCCCTACTCTTTAGTATTTTCATCAACGACTTCCATTCCAATCTTATTAATGGTACAGTAGTTCAGTATGCAGATGACTCTACCATAATCTGCTCTGCTAACTCTATTACTGAACTCCTTCATACAACCCAGAATGCGTCCAACTCTACCAAAACATGGATGACAGGTAACCACCTGCTGTTATTCACCCCCAAGAAAAGTAGCTCTATAAATAAGACAGAATTCATCATATACTCTCAAAACAAGACCACCCTAGAAGTAGTACTTCATACAAAGCTACTGGGAGTCATCTTAGATGACAACCTTACTTTTGATCCCCATGTCCATACCTCTATCAAAAAAACACACCAAAAACTAGGATCCCTCTAAAGACATAAAAATATTCTTAACTGATCTTCCAAATAAACTTTTAGCAGTGCCTTCCTCCCCTTCCTCACTCCTATATGGTGCCGTACTCCTCATCAATATCCAGTTATCCCTAAAAAATAAGCTAAAGTTGCCAAATTCACAACCAATGCCAAATATTCATCCCATCACTGCTCTTCCTTACAATCACTCATTTGGCTTGAACTCCCACATCACATAACATACCAGCAATTAACCATAGCACATAAAATTATTTACAGGCCATCATATTGTCCAGCCCTATCTTGATTCTTAACTCACAACCACCCAAATATATCACTCAGATCTGAAAACCAATTTCTCCTGCAAGTTGACAAACCAGAACAATGAGCAGATCAAATGTTCTACTCCTTCTCTATTGCCAAACTATGGAATGCACTCCCATTAGATATTAGGGCTATCAGTAACATCTCCTCCTTCAAGACAGCTCTGAAACAGCATCTATCCACCCTTTGGCATTGTAGATACTCTAACTTCTATCTTCCTAAGACTTTACTCCTCTTCCCTACATCATATCACCTTTTCTCCTCTACTTGCTTCCTCCAAAACTTGACTCCAATTACTACTTCATTATCATCCCTTCTAATACTAATCTCTCTCTACTTCCAATACATATACCTTTAGATAGTTATTCTAATTCTACCTATATTAATCACTCCCATACCCACAATAGACTCTACTCTGGAGTGTACACTAACATCATAGTGTACTAGAATATGTTACTTGGATTTACTTCTATGCCTTGTGTTTTTACATTATTTCTCTGTACCACCTACATTTTCATAATGTGCTTTATTGTATCTATAATGTCTGTTATGACTATGTTTCTTGTTAATACAAACTATTCCAATATTATGTAATTTTTATCCTAACTGACTTTGTGGAGCTTTTCTCCCTGGCCCTTCACTGAAAATGGGCTCTTCTTGGCTCAGTGGACTTTCCCAGTAAACAAAATGCCAATAAATAAGTAAATAAATAATTTTAATTAAATTTTTACTCCACGAATCCCATAAATTAAAGAAGAATACCAACCAGAACAAATAGGATTTTTAAATCTAAGCAGATAAAAGAAGTTTATATTCCTGGTACTAAAAATAGAGTTTCTGGTTTAGATGGCATTTTAGAGTCTTTCAAAAGTCAATTTAGTTTACCTAATTCCTACAACATAGGAACTGAACTACAGAATGTAATAAATTCCTTCTTTAAAAAATTCATCAAGAAAAAACTAACAGAAGATCAAATTAAGTTAATTGATAAATTAGATACAATGACTGAGATTAAATCACAAATTATTAAGTTAAAACCTAATAAGGCTCCTAAAATTAACAATATTATACCTGAAATGTATAAATTATTACATAGAGAAGCTTTACATTTATTGTTAAGAGTATATACTTTAGTTGAAAAAATAATAACACTCCTCCTTCTTGGAAATATACCCAATTTTAAATCTGATTAATTAATTTTAAAATCGGATAAGAATGCAAAAGAATGCTCTTCTTATAGACCAATATCTCTTTTAAACATGATTATAAACGTTATGGCTGTACATGCTAGTAGAATTAAACAATTGATTCCTTTATTAATAGATGAGATCAAACTGGATTTGTAAAAGATAAGAGCACATATGATAACATCAGAAGAATTCTTACATTAATTTATTACATTAATCTCAAAGGATAACTTTAGTGAGTTTAGACATAAATAACACTTTTGATTCAGTTCACTGGGATTACCTGTTGCCTGCATTAGATGACTATGGAGTTTACTAAATTAATAAAACATGTATATGAAAAATATCTAGCTTATATAAAGATTGGGTCATGCACATCTAGATCTATTATGATTACTAGAGGTACAAAACAGGAATGTCCTTTGTCTCCACTGTTGTTTGCTTTAGTCATCGAACCATTTGCAAATTGTATTAGGATGAACTCAAATACTAAAGGCATTAGTTTTACTGATACTTTAGTTTTGAAAGTTTAATTATTTGCTGATGATATTTTATTGACATTGAAAGATCATAGTAATTTATTACAAGCTTTCTTTGACACAGTAGATTTCTCTCAGAGAATTTCTGGATTTAAATTCAATGAAAATAAAACTAAGATATTACTTATAAATTCCAATAAAGAAGACATAAACAATAAGTTTGATAAATATATAGTTCTAGACAATAAAAATAATTATTTAGGGGTCAATTTAGCAAATTATATAAATGAAATGCTAACTGTTAACTTTAATAATAGCCTAAATAAAATTAAAAATGCCATCAAAGATGGAATAAATCCTTTTTACTATGGAGGACAGATATTTCCTAATTAAAATGATTATTTTCCAAAAAATATTATACTGTATATACGTCATCTCTCTTCCTCCCCCTAAGCATTATATACATCAGTTCAACAAATTCATGTTAAACTTTTTATGGTACATCAATAAACTCAGACGTGCTTTAAATAATCATTTAAAAGATTGGGAAACAGGGGTATTAATCTTCCAGACATTGACATGTATGTTTTATCATCTATTGTCAAAACATTAACATTGTAGTTAAACTCTTCATATTCAGCCAATTGGAAACAAATTCAAGAACAAATCTGGTTATAATCAAATATTTCATTGTTGTCACAACACACAAAACCTCTGCTTAATAATCTTTATTGGATGGTTAAAGATTATATCACAGGCAACAAAAATGAACATGCATCTTCCAAATTTATAACTAATGTATTATTCACTTTTAAAATCTTTTTAAATAGAAACCCAGATATTAAGGATTGGTCATTTTTATTATTGCCAATTGCATATACACAGAATAATATTGACACTTTTAATATTAACAAAATGACTATACTCAGAGGAAAAAAAATAATATTTTGGCATCAATTGATGGATTCTGGAAGGATTATTAAAATGAAATAACTCATGAATAAATTTAATCTAGATAATGAACTGTGGTTGGTACTACAAGAAATAAGACAATGCATTTTAATTAAAACTGAGTTAACATATCCATTAACTAAACAAAACATTCCTAATCTTATAGAATTTTTGATTATTATGGGTAATCAAACAGTTCAAGGAAAAGGCTATCTTTCTAAAATATATAACTTAACTAAGCATACTAAACCTTATTATAAAGAAAGCTATTGGGATTACTATAAAACTATTAATAATCATCTCCCTACAGAGATAGATAAAAAAATTATCTTAATTTCATCAATGCAAACTTTTCTTTCATTACAATGGAAATTATTTTATTGGAAATTTATTCACAGAATCTATATTATACCTCATAAAATGGAATTAATGCTTAATCAATTAATAGGATGTTGGAGGTGCAAGCTAAAAGTGAAAGCTAATGGGCAACACATGTTTTATGAATGTAACTTACTTAGACCATTTTGGGGAAAAATGTATTATTTTTTGCAAACTATTTCTAATGATAATTTTCAGTTGACCAAATCATTGATTTTGTTCAATGCCCCAATATCTGAATGTGTTCCTAAATCTAAATATTCATTACTCTGTATCTCATTAGCCATTGCTCATAAAACTATTACTACAAATTGGAAGAGCAAAATCTCTCCTACTTTTAAAGAATTCAAGAACATGACTCTCAATGTTTCTTGAATGGAAATAGTTACTATCAAGACAAGAACAGAAAGAATCAATTCTTATTATAATGCTTGATGTCACAGAGATACTTGAAAGAATTGACTGTAATACAGTTTGAAACAGAACGTTAATCGGAAAACTTATCTTGCATTTGTTCTCTTAGACATCCTTGTAAATAGTTTTTATTTTATTTTTATTTTGATGTTTTCTTTTTTTTCTCTTTTGTATGGCTGATCAAATTAATATCTATGACTGTTTTGAATTTACATTATGTAATATGACCTCTAAAAAAATTTAATAAAAATATTTCATAAGAAAGCTCCCTGAACATAACTGCTGCCCATATATTAAGCTGTCATCCATCTTTCTTCCATTATTCTTGTCCATCTTGTTTTGTTCTTTTCATACTGTGCCATTTTTGGATCCCTCACTTTTTTATTTCATATTTTTATTTGTGTAGCTATATATTTTACTACTATACTCACGCATTTCAGTGGAATTTCATAAGCAAATGCCATTCAAGTGGTACAACTGCTAATTAAGAGTAAAAGACAAATAGTTGTCACATCACTCAATTTGTCTTACCCAAGGATAATGAGAAAGTCTGCCCAGCAAATCAAGTCTGAGGCTAATTCTAGATTATAAGTTTTCTAGAAGCAATCTATTTGTACTTAATTATTTTGAGATACCAGACAAAAAAAAGATATTTCCTTTCTATATGTATCTCACCCCCATCTTTTGTTATGAGATAGACAAAAAAAAATACTGTTTTAGTAAATGTTACTAGAAAGATCAAAACATAGTTTCCCTGTTCTTCAAAAGCAGAACAATGTTACTTTTTAGTAACTGCAGGCCCAGTCTGGACAATGTGTGGGTGGCTGCCAAGGCTCAAATATATTGTCAATTTCTTTCCTCAAGAATTCTAGACAAAGCTAAAATTAAGGGGGTGACAAAGGACTAAAATTAGGAACACATGTTTTATATTACTCTAATTCACTTAAAATGTTTATAGAACAACATGCTTTGCATCAACATGAATTTTCAAAATACTGTGTGGTAGTTCAATTGTAGTAAGTAGCCTCTTAAATTTGAATGAAGGAATCAAGAATGAGCCAAGCAGCTCACTATAGTCTCAAAGTAGAAAAGTTTTTTTTTCCTTAGGTCTTCAAGGTGAAACCGTTTTTTCCCTCAATGTTGAAGCTATCAGGAGTTGTGATTAGGAGGCGCAGATGGTATGGGAGTGCTGTACCATCTTTGTGTATTTTAGCAAAAGCCAATATCTGAATTTGTGGTCAGTGCTGAAGCACTGAAGCTGTGTGGATTCACTGTAGCAAAATGCTTGTTAATTTTTTTGGGGGGGGTTTGAAAAGAAGACCCTTTTAGTTACTCTTCTGGTAAGTGTGTGGCTCCCTTTTGCACCCATTCATCTCATTTGGCCTAAGGCTGGTCTTGAGTTCGACAGTCAGAGTAAGGTAAAAAGAATATAAGGTCTAATTCATAGGTTCATAGGTTCATAGGTTCATAGGTTCATAGGTTCATACTAGGCTATCTGCCCTAGGGCATTTATAAGCCTAGCCAGAGTGTGTGTGGCTTTCACCACCCCTTAGGATGAGAATACTATACCCATTAATTTGCTGTGCCTCTGTCCAGCAGTGATACAGAGATGATTCCCGGGGTAAACCTACGATCTCCCATCCACTCGTCAAGATTTCTCTTGAACAGAGTCAGTGAGGGGCTCTGCCTCACATTGACTGGGATTCTGTTCCATAGTGTAGGGAGTCTCTGGGTGATGAATCTGTCCCTCCAGCATGTCCTATTTATATCCGTGTTGAGGTTTAAGTCTCTTGCTCTCGTGGCTCTGGTGGATTTGGATTTTTGAGGTGGAGCATGTCCATTAATTCGGGTTGGACATGGCCTTGTATGTCAGGCACAGATCACCTCTGAGCAGGCGGTATCGACTGAATAGAGCTGGAGTTTCTTCAGTCGGGCATCATTATGACATATGTTTGAGCCCCTTTATCCTTTTGGTGAGGAACTTTTGGGGTCTTTCCAACTGCTGCAGGTGTCGGGTAAGGTACATTCGAATGGGGCGTTGTACTCAATCATTGGTCTGATAAGTGAAGAGTACAGGGTACAATGACCTCTCCTGTTCTGGATGTGAATCCTTCATGATCAGGTGGGCAATGTAGAAGGTCTTCCTAACCACTTTGGCAATGTGAGTGTCAAAGAGAGGTTACTGTCAACTTGGGTCCCCAGGTCCCTGATAACTTCTTCCGTGTTTAATGGATTACCACCTATGTGGTAATTAGGGGTTACCTTGTTTTTCTCAAAGGGTATGACTATACATTTTTTGGCATTTAGCTTAAGGCCATGGCTCTGGCACCAGTTATCCATTTCTATGAGACCTTTCTGGAGGATGTCTGTGTCTGATGGAGTGTCAATTATGGTGCCCAGTTTGCAGTCATCTGCAAATTTTGTCAACCACAATCCCCCTATGTTTGCCTGCACTTCAGAAAAATAAATGCCGAACAAGAGGGGGCATTCACTTCAAAAATTACATTTCTCCTTTAAGAATGCACACAGAGTACATCTGTCTTAGAGCAGTTATACAGAGCTTCCATTTGTCCGTTATGTAGAACTGAAAATTGACTTTCAATTTGAAACAAGCAAGCAGAGGATTACAAAAGGCAAAACAATGAGTGTAATGCACCAGTTACAGATGGCAATTTGGTTAACTTGCAGGATGCTAGAGCCTGAATCTTCTACATCAACTACAAAACTATCAATAGCAGGTGTATTTTTAAGGACTGTTGAGTTTCAGCATATTTTCAAAGAATGTTGACTTTCTATGTATTTTAAAAGAATGTTGAGTTTCTGTGCATTTTGAAGGATTGATGAGATCCATCAAGGACTGTTAAGTTCCACTGCCTTTTCAAAGAATGTTGGTTTTCTGTTCATTTTCAAAGAATATTGAGAGTCTATACATTTTCAAGGAATGTTGAGCTTCAAGGGAAGAGAAGTTTACTGTCACTCATGTTGAGTCTGGTTTCAATATGCAACTGTTTTGTTTAGCAAATGGCCACATCAGTGTTTGTGCTGTCTAATTTGAAAGCAGTATTAGTAGCACAACCAGTAGCATACTTGCTTGGTACAGAAGGCTGTGGATTCTACACTCACACCATGTCAATGGAATGCTGATATTGCAATGCCCATTAAGGGGGGTGTGGGTGCTGCACTCCTACGTGTGCCCACCTCTTGATAAGATGACTAGTAACTATGACCTTATTGCTGGTTTGACAGCAATTCCTTATTGTAATATTGCCAGCATACCAACTTTTTTTTAAATGTAACTTAGATAAATTATTCTTCAAGGTCAGCAGGCACTGAATTTGTACATGAAACACTGAAATGTAAAGTTTTTTGCCAGCACTAACCTCTTCACTAGTTATAGATCTCTTTAATTTCAAATTACTCAGATAATTTGGTACTTTTCCGTTATCGGGGCAACAGCTCTAATGCGCAGGCTTTGAGATCATAGCTAAACATTATCTGCAAGTAACACGTTGATTCTGCAATGGATTGGACGCGATGGGGTATGCAGTACACTTGTCATGCTTAGGATCACCGTGAGAGATAAGGAAGTAAAATAAACACTTTGTGAAATAAAATAAAATAAACAAGGAGACACTGATGAACCTGGAATTTTGTTACCTTGTCATTTGCTATATGATACTGCATGCTAAAATAAGAAAGCCTATTTTAATCAGATTTTAGCTAAATATATTTAAAAAATCTTGAACCGGATAATTAAAGCTCAGAGCCTGAAAATAAAACATTTTCCTAACAATACTGTCATGGACTGGCTTGAGCCGATGCAGTTTATGTTCATTTTGTAGAAGCACAAAGCTACACGTACATGACAGAAGGTAACACTGTGCTGGAGCCGTGCATGATATTTTTGGTGAAGGTTGAGGGGATTTCACTTTGAATCATACAAGTAGGGGTGTAAAGGCTGTTGAAACCTGGGCCGGTATACTTAAAGGAAAAATATGGTTATTTCACTATTGACCGTAACTTGTACAGAAGCTCTTGTTTCAAGTACTTATTACAGCTGTTGCCCCGATAACGGAAAAGTACCAATGATTTTTACTTCTGCAGAAATTGTGTGTATTGACTTATATTGGTAGATTCTAATGACAGAAGTTTATAGGCCTTTTGTGGTTGAAATGCTCTGTAATGGGTAGTTTTGTTATTATTGGTTCATATGTTTTGTTTCATTGCTTGCCGGAAAAAATCTTCAAACCTACAAATTTAAAACACACTCTAACAAGTGGTGCTGTATTATAAAAGGAATATAATTTAATACAATCAAAACACACACATATATGCATGCATGGACCTAAAATTGTGTGCATTGGGTCTATGGTTTGAAAACATTCCAAAAGTAAACTTAATCTGTCACCAGCCAGATGCATTTTCTTTGAATGTGGGTTTCAACGCCATTTCAATGAATGTAAATTTCATGGTAGAGAAGTTTACTGTTCATGCCAAGTCTGCATTGTTTTGTTTATCAAATAGCTATCAGTATTTGTGCTATAACATTTGAAATAAAAGTTTTAAATATCACTAATTATTATAGAAGTAAAGAAGAAAATAACATGATACTGATAGGTTTGAACAGTGGTTTATGGTAACCGAGGAGAAATAGCCAAGTAATAATACACTGGCATGCCTTTGGGGGGGGGTGCTTCAGGGGGGCCCTGAGCCATTACCCTGCCTAGGGCCCATTTCACCATGGTCCAGTTCTGTTCTTGACATTTGCTGATTTTCTGGCTTTACAACTTTCACCTGACCAAAATTACTGAGAATACATTTCTGCAAACTACCTGTAAATAAATGTATATATCATTAGAACTGTAAAAGTTGCTAAAAAGTTAAAATACAAAAGCTGATCAGGACACTTTCCTATGTCCATTGGTTATATTAATATATCAGCCAGAAATAATGGTGATGTTATATTGAACAAGTCACTAAATAATACATAAATGTTATTATTACAATTATGCAAACAACTATTAATATCTCTGTAAAAGTAGCTGAGAGTTATCATCAATCAGATGGACTTTTGTTTTTTCTTTTTTTTAAAACAAGTTTATTGTTTTAACATATAAGAGAAATATCATAACAATTTTATACAAATAATTAAAAATATGTATTATTATAATATTCAACAAAACAACTAAAGTATTTACAAAGACATCCACTACAATCAGATCAATTAATTAAACTAAAATACTGTGCTATTGAAATTAGAATTTTTTTAACAAATTTTGTAAATTATCCCATACAATAAAATGTGATGTTTTTCTAGTTGTTCTCATTCTAATTGTGCTTATTTCCATATGACACATTATATTCATAACATTTTTAAATTCATTGAACGAAGGAGGTGTATCTGAAATCCAATTTCTAGTTATTATTTTCCTAGCCACTGCTAGGATAGACCATAACAAGGGAAGCTTAATCTTTTAACACATTGAGGTACAGGTGTGTTGAATAATATAAGAGACTTAGAAATAATGAAATTATCTGTAAAAGAGCCTGCAAAAATTCATTAATTGACTTCCAGTATTCTTTCAACTTCATACAGTCATAAAACATATGAGCCCAGTCAGCATTAATTTCTACATTACATCTCTTACATAGATTATCTTTATTATTAATTTTATTCATCATCAAAGGTGTATAAAAGATCTATGTAAAATTTCCATGTATAAAGTCTCCAGACAATGGAAGATGTAGTTCTATAAGCAGATTCCAATATATATTGTTTATCTTGCTGAGTTGGTGGGTCCCCATTAATAGAGGTGAAATAATTCCAGTATGAATCTACATTGTAAAAAGTTTCTTGTCTGATAATTTTATGTATATATGAAAGTTTACCTTTATCAGAAACTTTATGCTGTAAATTTATTATCAAGTAATCAATCAGTTTTGGAATAGATTCTTTAACTGTTATAGACATTAGATCTATTCTATCAATGAGATGTTGTCTAAAGATCTGAACCTCTAACCAGCAAGTTTCTCTTAGATCAAATTCTTGTTTTAAGAAATCTAGATTTTTAACTTTATTATCAGATATCAGCTGATGCCAGTACTTTAGATTATTATCTATAGCTAAATGAGCTCCTTCAGAAGTAGATGACATAAGCATACCCTGAGTATAAATTATAGGAATACAATAAAATTCCATTCCCTATACTTAGGGTGCATGAATATAAAGTTACGATAACTAATAATAATATTTAATGGGTAACAGACCATATGTTTAGGTGTAATAGGTGAAGTACAAAATTCCTTTAGCAACCACAACATGGAGTTATTTATAATCATATTTTTATGTGTTAAGGAGATTTTCATGAAGTGCATACTAATTAGCTCCCAATAATCTTTCCATTTTGACATATGACCGATCTATTAATAAAGTAATAACTTTTATAATAGAAGAGATAATATATAAATTAAAGTCTGGAAAAGAAATACCCCCTTGAGACCAGCTATTAGTATGTTTCTTTAATGCAATCCTTGGTCTATTAGGTGCCCATAAGAAATTTAACATTAGTGTATTCAGTTTCTTGATAGTTATTTTTGTAGGTGAAAGTATTATTGATTGTATTAAGTATAAAATCTTGGGGAATATTATCATTTTAATAATTGTAAGTCTCTCCTCCATAGTAAAAACATATTATTCCAGGTATTAAAAAGATTTTGTATATTAAGAAAACAGGTATTATAGTTATTATATATAATAGATTTAATATCTTTAGATAGTATTATACCTAAATAAGTTATCTGACCTGAGTTGGGTACATATTTAGTAAAATCACTAATGAGAGTATTTTTTCGTGTATATATAGGTAGTATTTTAGTTTTTCTTCATTGAATATTAAACCAGAAATACTTTTAAAATTCATCATTTTATCAAATAAAGACTGCATAGAAGAATTAGATCCTGCTGATGTAATTAGAACATCATCTGGAAAACGTTGAATTTTTGATGTTGTATTTTCTTCTATTTCAAAATCCTCTATGTCAGTACTGTTTCTAATCAAATTAGCCCAAGGCTCCATTACTAAAGTGAATAATAGTGGAGAAAGTGGACATCCTTGCTTTGTACCTTTAAGAATGGGTATTTTTGTGAAACATATGTTCCTACCTTAATATAAGCCAGCGTTCCTTTGTATAAATGCTCAATTAAATTTACAAATGCATCAGAGAAATTTGTGCACTTCAGTAAGGTAAACAGATAGTCCCAACTTACTGAATCAAATGCTGAACCTATATCAAGACTAATAAGTGTTAAATCTTTCTTTTTCCTATTTGCAAAATCAATTAATGTTAAAGTTCTTCTTATATTATCAAAAGTATTTCTATTTACAATGAAGCCCGTCTGATCTATGTCTATAATGCTGGGGATAATTGTCTTCAATCTATCAGCAAAAATACTCATAAACATTTTATAATCAACATTAAGTAATGAGATGGGTCGATATGAAGAACATCTAGTTGGATCTTTATTAGGTTTTAAAATTGGTGAAATAAATGTATATTGCCAAGATGGGGGGGTTATTAACTCAGTTTGGGCCAGAATAAAAACCTTATGTATTAATGAATATGTAGTTTTAGAAAGGATTTTATATATCTCTGGTATAATACCATCATTACCCGGTGCTTTGTTTGATTTAAGCTTATTTATTTGTGTAATAACTTCTGTATATGAAATACTCTTGTCCAATAGTTTAATCTGTTGTTTATTAAGCTTTTTATTCATGTTTGTGGTTATAAACTCCTTTATTTTATCTTTAGGTTCCATGTTAATGTTGTTATGGTTAATCTTGTGAAAGTGATTTCTAAATTCATCCAGTATTTCTGGTATACTAGAAACATTCTTCTTTTTCCTTAGAGAAAAGATTTCTTTGATATGGTTTTGTTTATTCAATCTTTTTGTTTTATTTTTAAGTCTATGTAAGTATTTGGGGCTTATTGAATAAGACAAAAACTTGTATTTCTCTAAAGTTATTTTAACTTTATGAGTTAAAATTTCTTTGTATTTCTCATTTAGTTTGTTTATTTCTTCAATAACTTATTTGTCCATAATATTTTCTTTATTATTATGTTTATAAGAGTCTAGTTTACTTTGAATATCTAACAATTCCTTATCCCAAGATTTCCTTTTGTTATTATACCATCTGATACTTTGTCCATATAGATATGATTTTAAGGCATCCCAAACATAGACAATGGAGACTTCAGGAGTATTATTTATGTCTAGAAAATGTTGTACTTCTGAAAGTATATATTCTTTATAGTCTTTTAGCTGAGTTAAGTATGCTGGTATCCTTTTGATCTGAACATTATGAGTATTTTTTATCATGAATTCAAAAACAATTGAGTTATGATCAGATATAGGACATGAAATGATTTTGGAATTAATTAAATCTGTTACCATCTGGTTAGAAATAAAGACCCTATCTATTTTTGAATAAGTTTTGTATCTGTTAGAAAAAAGGTGTATGGTAATGATTTTGACTCTATCTGATTATTAATATCATTCAAATGATAAGAATTAGCAAAATCATTTAAATGTTTTGCATTAGATGTAATTCTTCTTTTCTTTATAGTGGTAGTATCACTTTCATGTAGTATACAATTAAAATCACCAGCTAAAATAATATCCCTATAGAGAATGATATGATCTTATCAATATGATGTTTCACTGTATTAATACCAATTCCAGGTATCCAGTATACATTAATTAAAGTGTAAGTCTTCCCATTAATTTGTATTGTAACCATACAAAACATTCCTTTGTCATCCTGATAAGACTTAATGGTTTTAGGAATGGGCATACTTTTATTCCATAAAATAGCCACTCCTCTTTTTCTGAGTGTGCTCTGAACTAACCAATACTGCATACTTATTAGTGGCTAGTTTATCAATATCTTTTTTCAAGAGATGGGTTTCTTGCAGGAAGACTAGATTGGCCTTGTGTAGATTAATGTATCTTATTAGGCTTGCCCTTTTACACGGATTATTCAATCCATTAATGTTTAAAGAAATTCCTTTTAAAGATGTCATTTGGCATTTTAAAACTCAAGAATCTTATGATCGAAATAACAAATAACAAGATAAATAATGTTACATCTCCTCTTTTAGGTGTACCTTTAAATATAGCTGTATTTATTAAATCTCTTATGGGATTTTGTATAGGATTCAATTTTGTTTGTAGTGACAATGAGTGTACAAAATATATTGTGGATGTCAAAACTATATACATATAACAATGAACAAGTGAAAATAATGTAAGGATTAAACCTTGCATCCCGCCTGGAGTTGAAAACTCCAACTTAGAGCAGTATTTACTACTCAAGTTAACCCCTACCCTAAGCAGCAGTACCTCAGCTACCACCTTATCAATTTAATACTAGTTATATTTAACTGAGGTTAACAGTTTTCAATTCAATTATCTATCAAGACAAAACTACACATTTGGTAAAACAGCATCATATAAACTAAAATAAACTTTTTTTTTTTTTTTTTTTTTAAAACTGTTCATACTATTATATAGATCTATGTAATATATAACACTTGAATTCTAATAGCATTCAAATAATCTTAATGTTAGAAATCAAGAGGAGAGAAAATTATGTTCTAACATTCATTTAAATCAAAAACTTTGGCTAATATGATTCAGACATTACATGCATTAAGATGCATCTATTTTCTGTCATGTGAATTCTATCAACAGCTTCCAAAAAATCTTGAATTGTTTGTATATGAGCATTTACTTAAACTCATTATTGTCAATAGAGTAAAATATTGTATTCATAAAATTATTATAAATCATATTGCATAGTTATGCAGATTCTCAGAAACACCTGCTATTACCTAAAAAAAAAAAAAAAAAAAAGCCATCACACACATAAACACAGACACACACACATACATATACACACACACATATACACACACACACACACACACACACACATACATATACACATACACATATATACATAGATACACACACACACACACACACACACACACATATATATATATATATATATCTGATCTCACTGAGTTGTGTGTTAGTAGAGCACTATCCTACTTGCTGTCCCTAGAATAAATCTGTCTGCTTTATACAAAATAATGCACAGCAAACACATATTAGTAACCAGATTTTACAATCATGCTAACCTACTGCTTTAAAATATATCACATGACATTTCTTCCAGAATAGAGTTATAAGATTATTTATGCTTGCCAATCAGATGAATTAAATGAGTTATAGTAAAGTATATGTTTGGGACACAAGTTTTAACACAGATTATTATGCTACTGTTAAGTAGATTTTCAAAAACATTTAAATAAATGTTTCATTTTCTATGCCTTCTAAAATAAGATATTTACTTGCTACAAGAAACTACATCATCCAAACTCATCATAACTGACATATTTTATGAATAGAGTATTTTTCCTGAATCTGTGGTGTGTCAGTGTGATAACCTTGTCAATGTTTATACTAACTGCTTTCAGTTTCTCTGTGAAAATTCTGTGAGTGAAGCTTCTGAGGAAACTCATGGACACTATGCATGAGACAGCCCACATCCCAGATTGTCTCCCTTAACATTTTGGCGGGAAACTTATTAAAACTTGTGGCAAACATTCATTTTGTCAATAGAGTAAAATATTGTATTCATAGAAATTATTATAAATCATATTGGATAGTTATGCAGATTCTCAGAAAAAAAGCCATCACACTCACACACACACACACACATACATACACACACACACACACACACACACACACACACACACACACACACACACACACACATATATATATATATATATCTGATCTCACTGAGTTGTGTGTTAGTAGAGCACTATCCTACTTGCTGTCCCTAGAATAAATCTGTCTGCTTTATACAAAATAATGCACAGCAAACACATATTGGTAACCAGATTTTACAATCATGCTAACCTACTGCTTTAAAATATATCACATGACATTTCTTCCAGAATAGAGTTATAAGATTATTTATGTTTGTCAATCAGATGAATTAAATGAGTTATAGTAAAGTATATGTTTGGAACACAATTTTTAACACAGATTATTATGCTGCTGTTAAGTAGATTTTCAAAAACATTTAAATAAATGTTTCATTTTTATGCCTTCTAAAATAAGACATTTACTTACTACAAGAAACTACATCATTTAAACTCATTATAACTGACATATTTTATGAACAGAGTATTTTTCCTGAATCTGTGGTGTGTCAGTGTGATAACCTTGTCAATGTTTATACTAACTGCTTTCAGTTTCTCTGTGAGAATTCTGTGATTTGAAGATTCTGAGGTAACTCAAGGACATTGTGCATAAGACAGCCCACATCCCAGATTGTCTCTCTTAACATTTTGGCGGAAACTTATTAAAAACTAGTGACAAACATTCATTTAGCAGTGTAAATGCATCTAAACATGACAGAACCTCCACAATGTATTCCACAGATCATCACAGCCTCTATGCAAGTGAAATTAAACTCAAAATTACCAACAAGCAATAAAACTCAGCATTCTTCTCCCAACTCAATTTTCATACAAATCCTATTATTCACTGTGCCCACACAGTCTAAAGCATTTCTATATATTAATAAAGAAAAGAAAAAGAGAGTAGAAAATAAAAGGGAGTGAGGCAGAAATAAAAAAATGTAAGAGAAAGCTGTAAGAAGTATATACAATGGAATGTTACTTACTGTTTATATTAATAGAGTTAAAAATAAAACATATTATTTACTCTTATTTAGTTCTGATTATTAGTTAAAGCATGACATATTATTTACAAACAAGCATAAGCAGTATAATCAAGAAAGTATAATTAGAAATAGCATTTGAAGAACTTATAAACTTTTACAAGAAATAAATATGTTATTATTCTATTAATGATATTTTCATTACTGTTCTCTCCCTGCCCTCCCCCACCCTTTACCCACTACATAATCTAAATAGAATGTCATTGTTTAAACAAAGAAAATAATAAAAGAAGAAGGAAAAAAAGGTAAAGATAAAAAATGTATCAAATTACTAACCTTACTTTTTCAGAAAGAAAACAAATCGAGTCACAGCCTGCCATTAAATCCTCAGGCATTTTGACTGGTTATGAAACAAAACATTTCTTTGCACATAGAGAATAACTTTGATTAAATCTTTTCCAAAATATTTGTGGCTTTCTGGAAATGCAGGAACTATATTCAAAAAGATTAATAATGAACTAAAATGATGAGAGAGAAAAAAACATATAACAAATCATTTGTTTTTAGTCTCTTCTTCTTCTCTGAAGTCTTCCAGGAAGCTTCAGTTGCCAATCTCTTTAATGAAGAACTAGCCCATTCCATTTCTTCTATTTTATCCAAAATCCTTTTTCTTTGACAAACAGTAAAGCAGAGTCTAAATCATCGAAGACCTTAGGACCATCAGGAAGGAAGATTTTAAGCTTGGCAGGAAACAGAAGGTATGTTTTAAACTGTGCTTTTTAAGCTCCCTTATTAGTGGCAGAAAAACTTTTCTTTTAGCAATTACCATGGAAGAATAGTCATTGTCAAAAGCACAGTTGTCTCATTAAACTTAACAGGAGCTTTAGCCCAAGCAGATTTAAGAACCATCTCTTTATCAAAAGATGATAGAAATCTAACTATAACTGATCTAGGATAGTTTTTGTTAGAGTTAGTATTAGCTATAGATCTATGTGCTCTTTCGATACCAAAAGAGAATGCTTCTGGTAAATCTAAAGTTTTAGGGAGCCATGTTGTTAAAAAGAAGTAATATTGTTACCTTCAATATTTTCTGGCAGTCCAAAAATCCTAATGTTATTGCACCTAGATCTATTTTCCAGGTCATCCAGCTTTGTTTGTAAATGTGTATTTTGTTTCAGCAGAAACTCAATGTTGATTTCCTGTTCTTGTATTTTATTTTCCATGTCATTCACAGCTTCTTCTATGCCTGTCATCTGGATCTTCTGTTGTTGCAGGTCCATATGTAACAAGTCTATTTGTTTTGTAGTTTTTCTATGAAAGTGTCTATTTTAGTATCCATTTTATCCATCTTAGCAGTAAGTTGCTGGACTATAATTATCAGAGACTGAAGTTCTTTCTTGATGCTGGAGTCTTGAGAATTTGTCTTACTGGAACTCATTTCAGACTGATAAACTGACAGGAAAATTTCCAAAGTAATTTCTGACAGGAATATTATTAAGATTTCCTTTCTTTTTTAGATATAGTTCAAGAACTATATAAAACAAACATATTTAGAAAGAAAATTACTTCAAGAATTAATTTTTTAAGTAATTAATTCCTGTCAATGTAATGAAATTGGTGGAGCTGAAGAAATCTGCTGCTATCCTGTGTTCATCCTTGGCCACGCCCCGACTTTTTGTTTTTTCTGATGTAATCTTCAATTTGCTGCAAAACAGTTTTGTACACATTAGTTTATTTTTCAGATATTTACAGAATCATGGTTTATATGCATATTTACCTATTTAATTGACAAATAAATATAAATATCTGCAAATAAATGCTAATTAAACACTAGCTATCAGTGCTATGTTTTTCCAGTATTAAATATGCTTTGAATTGATATCATGGAGTACCATGTAAACACATCCTGGTTTAAATTATTAATATAAGTATTAATATCAAAGTCAAAGTCAAAGTAAACTTTATTGTCATCTAGAACTACAAGTGTAAGCCTAAACAAAATTTTGTGCATCAGCTCAATTCTTAAGATTATAAAGGATAGTGAAACAACACATACAAGTAGAGGAATAAACATAACTAACAAATACAATAGTACTTCTAATACATGCAAGAAAGAGCAGAGACATTTATATACAATAAGAATACTATCCCCTGAATTAAATTAGCTATCCTATTTAAAATAATACAAAACACACTATAGATTGAACAATGCCTAAGTTATTTGTCTAATAGTGTACTTGAGTGGGCTCAATAATACTGACTATGGAGATGATAAATAAATATTGCATTTATTTGGAATATATGTAAGTATATATTGGACAAATAAATAAAACCTGACTTATTATGTCTAGACCCCTGGTACTAGTGTCCGAGTTCAGAAGTCTAATCACTGTAGTGTAGAAACTGTCATTGAATCTTGTAGTCCTGCAGCGGATGCTGCGATATCTACTGCCCAATGCCAGATGCTTAAACAGTCCATGTACAGGATGCATGGTGTCCTGTATTATTTTGGTGGCTTTTTGGATGCTTCTTGTAGAATAAAGTTGTTGTATAGATGGAAGACTGGAACCTGTTACCTTCTCTGCAACCCTCAGCACTCTTTGTATCACCTTCCTTTCTGTAACTGTGCAGCTTCCAAATGACACAGTGAAGATGCAGATGAGGATGCTGTCTATTGCACCTCTATAAAAGGTGGAGAGAATATGAAGAGGAAGTTTAGCTTTTTTCAGCCATCTTAAAAAGTGGAGGCATTGATGTGATTTCTTGACCAGTTAGCTGGTGTTTCCTGACCACGAGAGATCCTCTGATATGTGTACAGCCAAGAATTATGTACTCTTAACCCTCTCTACACTCTCACCATTGATCCTGAGTGCTGGGTGCTGTATTCTCCTTTTTCTGAAGTCGATGATAATCTCTTTGTTCTTGCTTACATTCAGGTCAAGGTTGTTCCCCTCACACCAACTGATCAGAGATGCCACCTCCTCTCCGTATGCCCTTCCATCCTCCTTTGTGTTGAGCCCCACGACTGTGGTGTCATCAGCAAATTTGATGATATGGTTGAACTTGTACTTAGCATAGCAGTTTGCATATATTTATATTTACAGAACATTACTTTCATTTTTTTTTTGGTAATGAGTACCCCATTTGTCTGAGGAGCCATTCCTGATGACAGTAGTGACTAAGCATGTAAAATACTGTTTCACCAATGCATCCAGATGCACAATGCCTGAAACATTTATAGAAATATGACATGTATGCACATATGCGTATTTCATTACTAAACAAGTGCAAATAGCTGCAAACTGGCAGCAGCAAGATAGCTAATATCATTGGCAAATTTAGCAGAATCATGATATGTTTTCATCTGATACCAGGTTTGGGTCAAGTTATTAACAGAAATATTAACATGGCACATATTCACAGTTTGGCATAAAATGAAATCACACTTTCTCACTTAGTGATAACTGTATTTGGGTCAGTCGAAATTCTTGATCTCTGTATTGAGCTGTTTTCCTTGCTACAATTTGGACAATGCCTGAGATACTTGCATAAAATATGCAGAAGTGTATAAATATGTGCAAAGTGGTTGCAGTCACAGACCAGACAGCAGTGGAAAGTTTCCCAATGTCTTGTGTACTGAATAATCATGTAAGATGCTGTTGTGCCATGTTGACACTTGTGAGATAGTTATATAAAATATGTAGACAAGCAATGCATACATGTATTTATTGCTAAACAATTATAAATATTTGCAAACAGTGATAGACACCAGTAAACAGAGTGAAGTTTCCCAGCATTATCAAAACTTTCATTTGATAGCATGAACTAACACACAAACTTCTTTTGGGTCAAGTTACGACCTGAAATACTGATATACCATATATTCATAACTGGCAAAACTCACTATGTATGCTTCCACTTGATTCCATGACATCCAAGATAAACATATCCAGGTTTAAGTTATGAAAGAATATTAATATAGCACACCATCATCATTTTACATGGAAACAAGTCACAGTATCTGAATTAATGAGCAACCCATTTGGAACAAAACCTTTCTTGATCCATGTGCTAGCTGGGTCTGTGAAATGATATTTGGCAGTGCTTCTAAGTGGAATTTGCCCAAGGACAGAAAAATGTCCTCTGCCACTGCATACTATTCCACAACAAAAGGCTTCTACTCCGAAAAGGGCTCATAGCAATAACTTACAACTTCTTGTCACTTAAATGCACTGCCTTGGTTTTGCTATTCATTTCATTAGTTTTCCCAACCCTTTTCATTTGAATCACTGACATTTGATGCCATAGCATCAGACATAAATAATCAGAAACAGATTGCTGGAAATGTACAATAAAAGTAGATTATGGGAGTGAACATTTATGTTCCCTATAAATTAAATGACTCACACTTGAAATGTTTGTTAAATGATATTTCAGGGGTAACAACTGTGGAGGCAGCTCTGCTGATAATTGTCAAAAGTTAAATGACAGAAGGAACAAAATAGTCATCAAGTTAAGGTATACGTTGTTGTGTGATAGTTACAGAAAACATCTGTTACTAGTACTACATGCAGTTTTAAACCAGGGGATGGCAGTCATGCTACTCTGAATGATTCCAAATGTATTAATTTGGAGTACTTTGGAAGCTCTACTGACTGCACCAAAAGGGTCAAAATGCAGACAATAGCTGCAGAAGTGTTCGCACAGAAGACTGCCAGTGATACTACAGAGTTCTGAAGTCACATTCACATCAACTTATTCATGTACCAATTAAATGCTGACCACTATGTGAGAATGTACAATCAGCCAAACACATGTTCATTAAGAAATTCAGGTTAGCTACTAGCCTTGTGCAACATTATTCATCCTCCCATGTACTTCTGCATTCTCTCACGACAGACTTTGTCCAACATAAAACTGCAGATATGTTCTTTTAATTTCCTTTCCTTTTGAATAGTTTTTTTCTTAAGGAATATTACATACACATTGATAAGTCTATTCCCAATATTCTTTATTAGATCCTTGTATGTTTATGTATCCTGTTTCTTGGATAGGCCTCATACAAATCTGCTCTGGAAGTTAACTGCATAAAGTAATTCTCTCGCCCTAGTCATTGTTTCCTCCCTTCTGACTTTGTTCATGTGGTTAACCTAGCACCAGACTTCTGTGCTTCAGCATGCCTGCTGAAATGCTTCACAGTTATAAAGTTACAAATCCATTTCCTACTCTCTGCCTGTTTGTTTGTAGGTGTTCTTCCCAGACCTCTCTTGTAAACAGGCATCCAGATCAGTGGAGATTTCCCAGTCAACAAATAAATAAAAAATAAATATTCAGCCATGGATTTAAAAACCTCCATCAAATCTCTTTATGCAGTTCCAACTCGAGTAGAACTAGCTAACACAGACAATCAGGCCTAGTTTCAAAACTCTTTAATTATTTCCAGACATGTAATGTCTCAGCTGGATTTCCTTTCCCTGGCCTCAGGAAAAAAATCCAATGTGCTATGCTTGCATTCAAGAAGGCTATACTCCTCTCCAACGACATTTTAAACTTGTAAGGGAGTAAGTTTCTTCCATTTTTGCTGGATGTTTAACATGTTGCTTTCTCCATGAATGATATAATGACTCATAGAAGCCAACACTGCAGTTATCACCAGGCACCACAAAGTCCTGTGCATTTTCTGAAACATACAGTTCTACCTCTTTTATAGATGCAGCATGCCCGAGAAGAGAAATTTAATCCCTTCTACATCAGGAAGTTACAGAGTAAAATCACAATAACTGAGGGTCAGAACAGTTACATTTTAAAATTAGCACCTTTCCATCTGAAAAAGTACAAAATTTTAGTATGCCAAATCTCGTATAGGTATAAGTATATACTAGTCTAACAACCACCAGGGTCTTTATAAGCCTAGCTGTACAACACAACCCAATTGTGTCCCTATGTATTATGGGTATTTATTAGAAGGTGGCATGTTAGTTAAGAAGTTTCTAAATGTTATGTGTGTGTGTGTGGGGGGGTAGAGTATGTTAGTATGGGCATAGTTACTGTCTACCTGTATGGATATCTGAGACATGGGAGCTAGACCTGGTGTGAATTTTCAATTTCTCATCCATTGGTCAAGAATACAGTTAAATAGGATTAGGGATGGACTCTGCTTCACATGAATGGGAGGCCTGTTCCATAGCATGGGGGTCCACTGAGACACATATCTGTCTCGTCATCATGTCCTATTTATGCTGCAAACAAAATTGAAATTCTTGGATCTAGAGGTTCTAATGCTGTTTGTTTTGCAGATGTGCAAAACGGCCATCAGAGAAGGATCCAGTGTTGCTTTGTATGCCAGGCATAGATCGCCTATTAGTAACTGTAGGATACAAATATCTTTATACTACATACTATAAGGTGATCCATATAAGACCATGTGTTTATACCCTGGAATCTCCTGGTAAGGATCCTTGTGGGCATTCAAACTGTTGTATATGTCTTATCAGGTACATGACATTATCCTCAATGATGAGTCTGATGAGGGCCGAATGAAGTGGCACTATGACTTCCATGGACCTGGATGCCATGCCCTTACTTATAAGTTGGGTGACAGAATGATTTTCTTACTGTCTTGGCCAGAGGTTGGTCAAAAGGCAGATTACTGTCTAGATATGTTCCTAGATCCCTGACTACTGGGTCAGCTCTTAGGGGTGTCTTATCAAATGACTAATTAGCCTGGGTGGCCATTAGCCTGGTTGGCCATTTTCCCAAAAGGTACTATAATGCATTTCTTGGCATTGTGTTTTAATCTGTGACTTTGGCACTAGTCATTTGTCTGTGTTAAACCCTCTTTATTTATTTATTTGCTTTTTGTTTACTGGGAAAGTCTACTGAGCCAACAGAGCCCATGTTCAGTGGAAGCCCGGAAAGAAAAGCTCCACAGCACAAAAAAATAACAGTTTGAAGTTACAAAGTTGAAATTACAATGAAATTACAAAGAAATTACAACTCTGTTACAAGGAATAAGTATATACAAGTGTTGAGAGGAACCTGAAACAGGAGTATCTTTTAAGCAATAATACAATCTTTTAAAATCAGCATAAGGTAAGTATATACATAGCTTACTGTGACTATAATCTCTATCTACAGTAGTACTATTCCATACAAAAAAACAGTGATGACAAGAAATAGGGTGTCCTACATATTCTAGGGGGGCTTGGTACAAGTACATTTCCAGCATGAGGAAACATGGATATGAAGGGAAGTTTTGAAATGGGAGAGGTTTTGAGTTGTTCTGATGGTTAGAGGTAAGGCATTCTAGTTCTTGGCTATTGAGAAAGAATAAGATGTTTGTGTCATGGTAGAAATCTATGGTAGCTCCCAATCTGTAGTCATCTGCGAATTTGGTCAGCCAAAGACTCTTGACATTAGCATTTACCTCCAAGAAGTAGATGCCAAAGACTAGAGGCCCCAGCATGGAGCCCTGATGTACCCCCTCGTGATTGGTATCTTAGTGGAGGTGGTCTCACCAATCCTAACTTCCTGGGTCCTGTCTTTGAGCCAGCTGGCAGTCCAGTGAGTTATGCAGGAGGGTTTATGTTGACTTCAGTGAGTTTTTCAACTATACCACATGGGGTATTATATTGAATGCCTTAGCCAGGTCTGGGTAGCCGGTACGCACCATTTTCCTCTCATACATTATTTTGGTGACCTTCCCAAAGAAGTCCACCAGGTTTAGTAGGTATGACCTTCCCTTGACAAAGACAAACTGGGTTAGGTCCAGTGTCTTAAGACTGCCTATGTCTTTGTTGATCATTTCCATAATAATTCATGCAATGGCTTTGCATATTAAACTAATCAGACTAACAGGTCTGTAGTTTATTGGGTTGGTTGGCGGTCCATCCTTGTGAAGTGGGATAACCATTGTAGTCCTCCATTCTCGTGGTACAAATCCTGTTTTGAGGCTATAGCTGTAAAGTGACTCAAGTGGTCCTTATAGGTAATGTTTCAAGCTATTTAGGAGGCCTCCCAGGATATTGTTGTGGTCTATTGAGGCTGTGTTTTTGGCTTTAGGGAGCACCACTAGGACATGCTCCCTAGCAATAGTTGGGGGAGTTATGCTAGTAGGTATTTCATGGCAGGAGGCAGAGGAAAGTTGGGGGTGAAGTTTGAGCTGAATTTGTCATTTAGGAGAGTTGCATTGTGGGTCTGCTCAGTTAAGTTGGCACCATTGACCACCAGTTGAGCACACTGCTGTGTGCTGCCCATAAGGTTATGAACATAGTTGTACAAGGCTTTGTGGTTGTCTTTAGCCTGTGAGGCTATCTTGATCTTATAATTGGCTTTATTAGACGTAATTGGTCCTTTTAGTTTCCTGTTTAGTTTAATTAGAGAGCTCTTATCAATATGGGAGTTGCTATTCCTGATCTTAGCCATGACTTTTTCCCTTTGCTATATAACCTAGTAAGGTTAGGATTCCACCAGTATGGTTTGTTTTTAAAGTTTGTTTTGGGCTTAATTCTAGTAGGTACAGCAGGGTCTATGCAGCCATTTATATGGTTGTGCACGGTCTCTGTGGACAATTCTGCATAGGTTGCTATGAACTCGGGGTTAGGAGGGGCATTGAATTTTCTCAAACTCTCACTTAATAGAACATAGTTTGCTTTGAAATAGTACCAACTGTTACAGGGTTTTCTGGGGTTAAGTTGAATTTTATTTTGAAGGAGACAGCTTTGTGGCTGACCTCACCAGTGAGGACGTGAAACTGGTGGTTGTGCACTGCTCTCCCATATTGGTAAGTGTCAGGTTCAATATGTTTGAACCAGGTGTGTGTGTGTGTGTGTGTGTGTGTGTGTGTGTGTGTGTGTGTGTGTGTGTGTGTGTGTGTGTGTGGTATCTGGTCATGGTTATTTGTGTTAGTACAGACCAGGAGTCATTGTGCCTTTGACTTTGAGGCAGAGTATGTTTTTCAGTCTATAGAGGGGCAGCTAAAGTCACATATGAATAGGGTATTTGGTTTAATGGTGAATGTTTCCAGTAGGGGTAGGTATGAGCTATAGGATTCTTGAGATATAGAGGGTAACCTATAGCTTGCTAGGATATAGTATGGGACTTTGGTTACGGTGATTTGCACATGGATAAACTCCAGGGTTTCATCCCATTTAACCAACCTTGAGGTATACTTGTTGCTAATGTAGATCAAGACTCGTCCACCTTTTGTCCCTGTATGTGCAGCTGGTGGTCTAAAGGTGTGGAAAGCACTAAAGCTTTGCAGTGCTGAAGTACTTTCTGCAGATTTAAACCATGTCTTGGTAATGGCACAAATGTCTATATTCTCCAGAGTGACGTGAGCTTGTAGGGTGTGGAGTTTCTTGTTTAAGCTCCTAACATTAATCAGTAACACCATTAGGGTTTTTTGGTTTTATTTGTTATGTCAGTAGGTTTGTCATAGTGGGAGACAGGAGGCAAGTGGAGGGTGAAGTTTGAGCTCAATAACAACAGCTTTAAATTAGTGGATAAAGTTTTACCAATATTTGGAAGCCTAGGGTGAGAGGTGTAGACCATCCTTTGCAAAGCAACATGGTTTTTTAACCTTGTCCTCCCAGGTTGACAAATATTGAATCTCATTGGAAAGACACCAGAAATTAAACCAATCATTGAAGTCAATCATCTTTTGTTTGTACTGTGGCATAATTTTTGGTGACGGTAGAATGCTGCTCAATGCAAGGCACATACTTGTCTGAGACACATATTGAGAGAGATCAATAATGTCTCTCTGCAATATAGTCAAGGAAGTCATGTCTCAGGTCACTAACCTGGACTGTGATAGTATAATACTGGTATCTGCGGTGTAGTGATTTGAGTGCATGAGTAACTTCCGTATGTTCTCCATGTTCAGTCTGTTGGGTAGGGCATCTGTGTGCCATAAAATGGAGTCTCCAGTGACAAGGGTCATGGGTAATGTGTTTGCTTACCTTATGGGATTTGCTGTTGGGGCTCCACTGGTTGTAGGCGTTATGTTCAGTATATGGTGTTGCTTTTGGTGAGTGCTTTAGGGATTGCTGAGGATAAGTGTTGCCGTTTTTTAGCTTAGGAGGTCTTTAAGACTTGAGAAGATTGCTTTTTAGTGCCTCAGAATAAGTTGGTTTATGTGTGTGGTGGATGTAGTGTGTGGGTTCTTGACAACCTTGTTTGTATGCGAGATTTTTGCCTTCAATGAAATTGTGTATGTGCTTCTCTCGCATATTGAGTATGTTTCTTTAAGGATTAAATGGCTGTCTGTGTACATGCCACAATTGCTACATTGCCTTAGGATGGTCCCAGTTAGCTTAGTCAACCTAGCAGAGAGTCAGACTTACCTAAAGTCTAAACCCCTTTTAATCACATATTGAAGTGTGCTGTAATAAGGGAATTAATCATGAGGCTGTCGAGTCATAGGTCACTCAGTGAAGCTAAGGGTTTCCACCTTGTCTCTTTCCAAATATTTAGTGTTTGTTTAGCTCATATGGTGGTGGTGGTGGTGGTGTGTGTGTGTGTGTGTGGGGGGGGGGGTTGTCTTAAGGATCTTAGGATTTTTTTTAAAGAAGCCAAAGACAGTTACAGACAAGCCATCTGTGGGACAAATTGCTTGACTGAATTGCAGAGAAGCCAGTCACTAATACATCTGCAGTAGAAAGTTATAAGAACTTCCTGTAATGTTTTTTTCTCTCTAGACTGGAACTCTGTAGGTTTCATCAATTCCAAGATGCTACATGCTCGTTGGGTCATGTTCTTATGTCACTGTGTGGGATGTATGGTTACCCAGCAGTTATCTGTAAAATATGCAACCACTTTTGCACTTAGTGCTAGGACATGTTTTACTGCACCTGATATACTAGCCAGCAAAAGTTGGAGATTCATGGTGCTAGGATCAATAATGGACATTTATTATTGACATTTGTTTACCGGGAAAGTCCACTGAGCCAGGCTAGTCCATTTTCAGTAGAGGCCTGGGAAGAAAAGCTCCAAGGTACATACATAGAATAAAAATCAAAAACAAAAACAGATATAACATATAACATAAATAGAGTAAAAACACAAAAATATAATTTATATAAAAAGTATCTTAAAATAGTACATCAAATTGCAGAAGTTACATAAACAAATGATAATACAGAAAATAAATTCTTTTTATTGGAATTTGACTCAAAGAGGAATACTAGAAAATATTACAAGGCATAATAAAGAGAATGTTTGGCTTAGGGAAGAATTAGCTATTATGCACTGAGTAAGGTAATGTAACAAGTGGAGTGTTCATTTAGACAAGAAATGGGGAATTAGAAGTAAAGCTTAGTGGTTTGGCCTAAGGGTAACGGTATATGATGGCACAAGAGGGAGGAGATAAGAAGAGAAGAAAGTGTCAGGCTGGAAGTCTTAAGTTTAGGCTGAGGAGGGGATGGAGCAGTTACAAATCCACCTGGATTAGAGGTGACTGTGCAGTGCATTTTTGAAGTAAGAAGGACTTGGTTGAAGGCGTAAAGAGGCTGGGAGATTATTCCATTGTTTGGAAATTGTCCAAGAGTATAAGAGTTGACCTGCAGGAAGTTTGGCTTTATTTACCTGGAGAATTAATTGGTTTTCGGAACGAAGGGGACGGGCAGGGTTGTATAGAGTGAAGAGGGATCTTAGAACTGGACAGTGTTGAGGTTTATATTATGGGAGGTTGTGAGCTGGAGAAGCAGAAGGTAATGGGGCAGTTAAAGCCATTGTAGTTGCTTTAGGGCAATACAATGATGTGAGGAGTGGTGACTATTTGTAGCAAACTTGGCAATCTTATTATAGCATGTTTCTAGTTTAGCCATTAAGGAAGACTGTAGATTAGTTAATAAGGGAGCACCATAAGTTAGAGATGGTAGTAGATATGTAAGAGATAATGGTTGTTTAAATGGGAGGGAGGGGAATTTATGTCTGTAAAGTAAGCCCAGGTTTCTGTGGGTTTTGTTTATGTTATTTTGAATGTGAAGATCAAATTTAAGATTCTCATCAGTAATTACCTCTGATACCTTAGTATGGGGGACTAACTCAATTTTGGTGGAGTCAAGGGAGAGAATTTTGAAGTCTGCTGTACTGAGGAGTGAGTTTCTTTTGGGAATGAAGATCATAAGTTGGCTTTTTTTTAGGATTTAGGGACAGGTGATTGCTGTGGAGCCAGGTTTCAACTGTGGTAAAAGCAATGTGGGTAATTTGCTTTAGAGTGATCGAGTTGTGGGCAAAGCAGACTATGGTGGAATCATCTGCATACTGAGCTAAGGAGGCCTGCTCAATAGCGTGATGGAGATTATTTATAAAAATGTTAAATAGGAGAGGACCTAAAACTGAGGCTTGGGGAACACCAGTAGGATTATGAATGTAGGGGGAAGTGGAGTTTTGCCATCTAACAGCATGCTCTCTATTATATTGTAAACCAATTAAGAGACTGAGGGGTTAGGCCAATACTTGAGAGCTGGGGGGGGGATGGAGTGAGAGAGTATCAAATGCTTTTGATAAGTCTAGAAAAAGGTCTGATAGAATGTTACTGGAGTCTTGTGCTTTATTTACAGTGTCTAAGAAAGAGATCAATGCAGTGGATGTGCTGTGTCCAGGCTGGAAGCCATGCTGAGTAGGGGAGAGAAGATTATGTTTTTAAGGTGATTTGTTTTTGAGCACACTTTTCTAGAATTGTTGAGACTGGGGAAAGTATAGCTACAGGTCGGAAGTTAGAGATGTCGAGTGAGGGACCGCCTTTGTGAAGTGGTAGTATTATAGCTTTTTTTCAGAGGCTAGGGACTTAAGATTCCTGAATGGATCTATTAATTAGAATGCTGACATGCGGACATTCAACTTCAGTATAGCTGCTGTTGCAGCTATTAAAGCAATTGACCCCACCAGCCCAGCAAAGGATTGACTATTACTTAGCCAGCAGTTAGGCATACTGGAAGTTCTTGAAGTAAAAAAACAAGTACCGAACCAACATGGCTAGGCAAAAACTCTATTTATTGAACAGAAAAAGTGATAAAAGTGAGCGCTTTTGCGATAACACTATCACTTCTTCAGACTAATTAGTCCGCATCAGCATCAATATCTTCACACTTGCAACCTTAGTAAATTTGACCCCACAACTTTCTCTAACTATCTCAAACAAATGAATTGGAACATTCTAAAAACCCTCCCACTTGACAAAGCCATTGAACAATTTAATTGTTCAGAACTTGTAAGCACTAAATAACCTACTAATTACTACAGCACTCAACCTTCCTCATTACCTAGAGGAAAACAGTTTTGGTACTTACTTTCCTCACTTGCTTAGAGAAAAACAGCTCTTGTACTCACTTTCTTCACTAATCTATTGGAAAATATTTTTTTTTATTCAGGCATGTCCAAGGGTCAGCTCCCAGTGTTCTCTCCTGTCTATCTGATGAATCTGGGCATCTTGGGGCAATGTAGAAATTGCATCATGTACACAGACAACCCTCTCCTCCTACCACCCAACACTACAACCTGTGAGAGATGCACTTATCTAGCCAAACTGGAGGTAAAGCTCTCTCCAATCAAGACTGAACTTGACAGTCAAGAGGAGAAGGTAAACACTTGCACCACACCACACTCATCACATAGTCTCACTAAATCTACACCACCAAAATCCACACATAGAAACACAAAAACATTCACGGAGGCTCTCAATAATAATCTGCTCAAGCAACAGAGACCTCCAAAGCAGAAATGCAAGCAACCTCCACCCCCCCAACACAACCCAAATGACACATAGCCCGCAGACTCAGTGTGCCACTCAACCACAGTCAATAAGGCAAAACAATGTACCCAACACACTAGTCATAGGCGACTCTATAGTCAGGCACACTGATGTCCCACTCACCAGGCTAAACAAGGAGAAGGTTACTGTCAGCTGCCTGTTGGGTGCCAGGATCCGCCACATAACCCACGCACTCAGGTCACTCCACAACAAGCACAAATATGACTCTGTCATTGTCCATGTTGGTGTGAACGACCTGGGATGTACCTCCCTGGACTACATGAAAAGAGACATGGAAGATCTCTCCAATCTTGTAGCCCAGGCAGGTATGACCCCAGTCACCCAGAATGATACCGCAGTACAAGGACAAAATGATTGACTTCAACAATTGGCTAAGCTTCTGGTGCCATTCTTAAGGGATCCAGTATCTGTCTGCCTGGGATAACATGGTCGACAGACCACGATGCTTTGCCAGAGATGGCCTGCACCTGTCACCCCTGGGATTCCGGATACTGGCTTAGGTTCTTGCCACCCCTATAGTGCCTTTTTTAGTCAAGGTTCAAATGACAAATTCACCACCGTAACAGGAACAGGCAAGCAAAAACTGATGGTGATGCTACTCAATGCTAGAAGTCTAAATCTCAAAATGCACTCACTTGAGGCACTCCTTAAAATGGAGAACATCGATATTTGTGCAGTGACTGAGACCTGGTTCAAGGCTCCAGAGAGCACCCCTGCACTACCAGGCTATAACTCATACCACACTTCTCGGCCATGTAACCTGGACCGGAACACCAAAGGCGGAGGTGTGTCCATATTCCTTAAGGATATCCACACCTCAAGGCTAGTTACTCAGCATAATGCAGCCGAGGTTATCCAAGTGCAACTAACTCTGGGCAAAACTGCAATCCAAATTGTAGCTTGCTACAGATCCCCCACCATGCCCCAGGATTCCCACTCCTCTTTTCTTGATGTACTGGAAAATATTAGGGTTCAACCAAACACCCTAATAATGGGTGATTTCAACTACCCCACCATTAACTGGGAAAACTACTCATGTACCAACTCCTTCGCTCAACGCTTTCTGGAATTCATTCAACCCCACCAGGGGCAACAATATCCTAGATCTAGTCATTACCAATATGAGTGACCGGTGTTTCACACCTGAAGTCAATGCCTCATTGGTCCGATCCGACCTTAAGCTAATTACCCTAGATATCCACATCCTGCCCCCACCCCCATTAAGGAAACCATGGTAAAAAATTTCTCCAAAGCCAACTTCATGCTTTTTAAGACAGAAGTGGAGAACTTCATGACACTCATGCAGATGGACAATACAGTTACGACTACTGAATCCTACACAATTGCACTTTATAAGCATTTACATGAGTGCATGGAGCGTGCTATCCAAAACAGAGCCAAGACGCTATCTTCCAAAAAAGGAAGCCAATCTGGTGGTTCCCTGCCATAAACAAACTGTACAACAGAAGGAAGAAACTCTTGCAAAAGAGAGTAAAATCCCATGAGTGGAGGAGCTCTCTGGTCAGCCTCAGTAAGAAGCTGCAATCCCTGATAAAATCCTCCAAAGCTAATTACGAAAACAAAATTGCCACTGATTCTAAAGACAACTACAAAGCATTCTATAGCTATGTCAATAATCTCAATGGCAACACTCAAATCTGCTCTGAGTTACAGCACAATGGCACTAAATATACAGACCCAACTGATATTGCCAACATCCTGGCAGATAGAGTCAGTGTTAACTTTACCCCCTCTCACCCCCTAAAGAGCCCATCTCTGTACCGGAAGAATGCAAAGTTCCTGTAATCACGGCTGCACAGGTAAAAACCACACTCTCCAAAGCCAAGAACACAGCATCCATGGGACCTGACAACATCCCAGGCTGCGTTCTACATGAACTACAGAACGAACTGGCACCCCACCCAAGTACCATGTTCAGTCATAGCCTCACCTCAGGCTTTGTGCCTGCAGAATGGCGCATAGCAACGGTTATCCCACTCCACAAGGGGTAGCCACCACGAACCCTGGGAATTACTGCCCCATTAGCCTGACGAGCCTGGTATGCAAGGCCATGGAACTTATAAACAAAGACACTGGTAATCTCCAAACTCTGGATCCCACCCAGTTCGGGTTTGTAAAAGGCAGATCATGCCTCCTAAACCTGATAGACTTCTTTGAAGCAGTCACCAAAGCTGTAGACAAGGGTAAGGTGGTTCACACAGCCTATCTAGATCTTGCCAAGGCTTTCGACACCATCCCCCACTCTGGAATTATAGATAAACTCACTAAACTAGGTATAAATCCCTATTTCACAAGATGGGTTGCCAACTGGCTTACTGACAGAACCCACACTGTGAAAGTAGCAGACTCCAAATCCGACCTCAGAGCAGTGACAAGTGGAGTACCACAGGTTTCAGTCCTGGGTCCTCTCCTGTTTGGTATCTACTTCTCTGAAGTACAGGCTAACACAGAAGGTCTTTGGCTAATGAAGTTCACAGATGACTGCAAACTAGGAGCCATAATCGAAACTCCTAATGATGTGGACATCCTACAAAAGGGCCTCACTGAGACAGATGCCTGGTGTCAAAGCCATGGCCTCAAGCTCAATGCCAAAAAGTGCATTGTCATCCTCTTTGGTAAAAACTCTGTACCCATGAACTACAACATAGGCGGTAGTATACTTAACACTGAAAGTGTGATAAGAGACCTTGGGACACAGGTGGACAGTAGTCTCTCCTTTGATAATCACATAGCCACAGTAGTCAGGAAATCCTTCTACGTGGCACACCTCATCACAAAAGGTTTCTCATCCAGAAAAAAATAGGTCATTGTTCCCCTCTACTCATCACTCATTAGACCTATTATAGAATACAATGCCCCTTTTGGTATGTACCTCACAAGACATCTACAACAACTTGAAAGGCTGCAGAAATACCTCACAAAGAGGATTACCAACCTCAAACAGATGCCCTACGCAGACCGTCTCAAAAAACTCCAGCTTTACTCTGTCGCATATCGCCTACTCAGAGGTGATCTCTGCCTAACATACAAAGCTATGTCAAACCCAGAGCTGTTGGACATGCTCCACTTAAAGAAATCCCAATCCCTCCGAGCTACACGCTCTAGTCACCACAATAAACAGAACATGCCGGAGGGATAGATTCCTGTCCCAGAGACTTCTCATACTCTGGAATAGACTACCTGTCTATATCAAACAAAGCTCCTCATTAGCACTCTTCAAGAAAAATCTTGATGATTGGATGGGAAATAGGAAATTTACCCCAGGGATCACCTCTGTGGCTCTGCTTGACAGTGGCACAGGAAAATAATTTTCTTGGGTGGCAAAAGCCAGGGTACCTTTTTGGCTGGGTTTGTATAGGCCCCAGGGCCAATAGCCTAGTACCTACCTATGAACCTACCTATTCTACCTTCCTAGATGTTTTAAACTCCCTAGCTCCACTAAGAACAAGAAGAATAAAAACCATAATTGCCCCTTGGCTAACTAAAGAAACAAAACAAATGATGCATCAAAGAGACAAATCCTGGAAGCTTTAAAAAAAAAAAAGCTCCCCAGAACCCATTTCCTATCCACACAGCTTCGTAATTACTCAAAAAAAAAACAAAAACAAATCATCAAAGACAAAATAATCTTACTACACTAAGCTTCAGTCCAACCATACTAAAAACCATAGGCTATTCTGGAACTCAATAAACTCACTTCTCAACCCAGGTTCCAAAAATAACCTCTGCCCTGAGCTAAGTAAATCTGATTTCGAATTAGTTTCATTATTTAACTCATTCTTTATTGAGTCAATATCTGACCTAACCAAGACTTTTCCCAGCAACATCCCATCTCCCCTGCTGTCTCCTGTATCAAAGTCCTCCAGTAAGTCTCCGCTAACTACATAAACAAATTTATGTCCAAACTCAAACCCTGCTCCAATTCTCCTGATAACATCCCTTCATCTTTCCTCAAGTCTGCTGCCAATGGTATAGCACTCCCAATTAGCATCCTAATCAATAGATCCATGAAGGAATCCTATGTCCTCAAACTCTGGCATTCAGCCTTTATTCTTCCTCTCCACAAGGGAGGCAAAAACACTAACATCTCTAACTTCTGCCCTATAGCTCTGCTCTCCCCAATCTCAAAAATCCTAGAGAAATGTATTCAGCTCCAACTAGTGCCTTTTCTGACTCATGACCAACTTCTTACTCCAACCCAACATGGCTTCTGACCAGGGCATAGCACCATAACAGCCCTACTCTCCTTCTTGGAAACTGTCAACCAAGCTTGAGATTCTGGGAATATAGTATCTATAGTTCTACTAGATCTCTAAAGCATTTGATAGCATTTCTTATACCCATCTTCTGAGTCATCTCTCAGACCTAAATCTCTCCCAAAACACCCTATCCTGGTTCTCAAGTTACCTGTCAGAAAGATCTCAGGCTGTGAAATGGAAAAAAGGCATATTTCCTTTCTTACCCACCCCTACCAGTGTACCTCAGGGATCCATCCTCGGACCAATGCTGTTTAATATCTTTATCAATAACTTTCACTGTGCCATTCCAAACACTAAAGTCATTCAGTATGCAGACAACTCAACTCTTGTCTGCTCTGCCACTAACCTCCCTGAACTTCTAATTAAGACCCAAACCGCCTTCTCAACCACTGAGATTTGGATGCACCAAAATCACCTTTCTCTCAATGCAAACAAATCTAAAATATTAATATTCCTCCCATCAAAATCTTTCTCTTATGACAAAAGTTCCTTCCAAGTCCTCAGGCAAAGCAACTCTTCTATTGAGGTTGTTCCCTTAGCCAAATTACTCAACGTAATTATAGATGAACTCCTCAAGTTCAACACCCACATTCAGCAAAATATAAAGAAAATGCACTAAAAACTGGGTATGCTATACAGGAACAACCACTTCCTCTCCTCCTCTACTAGGCATACTCTGGCCTCTACTTACCTCCTTCCCTGTCTACTGTACGGTGCCCCTCTGTTAACCAACTTATCCTCCACCATCACTTCCAAACTCGAAAACTGTTATAACAAAATTTCCAAATTTGCCACCAAAGCCAAACATTCCACCCATCACTGTATTACCCTCCAAACTCTAAATTGGTCAGAACTCACAAATCACCTGGACTACCTCCAACTTACCAAAGCTCATAGGCTAATATTTAATCCAACCAAATGCCCCGCACTGACAAACATCCTTCCCCCTTATGCCACAAATAGAACTCTCAGATCTGAACAGCAACATTTATTTACTGTCCACAAACCTAAACGTCCTGCTGGACAACTTCTCTCCATAGGTAAAAAATGGGAATTTTCTCCCATCCACTTTAAGGACAATGTCAAACACAGACAACTTCAAAACTCAGCTTCACTCCTATCTCTCTTCTAAATGGAAATGTAACTGCATTCTCCCTACCTAGATCTCTTATAAGTAAAAGCCCTTGGGAGGTTATCCTCCTGTGTTCCTAAGCTCCTTATAGCTAAATCCCATATGATCTCTTGCATCATGTATAGATTGTAAATAGCCTTTGACTGGACTGTGTGAATAATTTTGTTAAAATGAATCTGTATTTTATAATCCATAGGATAGTTTTGCTATGGGCAAAACTACTCATGCCTTGTATTGAATTTGATATGTATTTGTATATGTGCTTGTAACTTTTATTTTACTTGACTGTTACCTCTTCTGTAACCTGTACTATGGAGCTTTTCTCCCCAGGCCTCCACTGAAAATGGTCTGTCTGGGCCCAGTGGACTTCCCCGATAATCAAACTGGAAATAAATAATAAATAAATAGTAACTTCAGCTAGACACCTCCTTACTTAACTCTTCACAAATAATAAAACAAATGATTTACTCATATGGTTAATTCTTCACAAATAAGAAAATGTACTCATACGGTCATTTATTTGTATTCAACAACACTGTTTTTACCATTTTAACAGCTGATAACTTTACGAAAGTGAGGCCTCTTGCTGTTTTAAACTGTATTGTGTATGTAAGTATATGCAATTTATATAAGATGTTAATGAGCCTGACCTCTACCCAAGGAAGCAACTAATGAAAATGTTTCTAGTACCAG
Organism: Protopterus annectens; assembly: GCF_019279795.1. Lineage (NCBI taxonomy): Eukaryota > Metazoa > Chordata > Ceratodontiformes > Protopteridae > Protopterus > Protopterus annectens. The sequence goes on from NC_056745.1 coordinate 506,165,024, forward strand.
AGAGGAAATGCTCGCTTCAGAGCAGTATGCACAGGGAGACTAGCTGAGATTGCAGATTCTGTGCTTGTAAATTAAAGAGGGACTCCATGAAGGTAAAATACCACATAAGAGCAAAAAGATGAGGGTAAAGACCATACAGAAGAGAATGGGTGTATTTAGCATGAAATATGTTAAAGGAGTGAGATGAACAACATTTTTAAAGAGGCTTTTTGGATAAGGTGATTTTTTTACCTTTGCTCTGAAGAGGTGGCAAAAGGTTAAGCCAAAAAGGTGGCCCAAGGATGAAACTTTGTGTACAAGTGAACTGAAATTAAGAGGGGAAAGCTCTACAGCTGTCATAAGTGAGTGTTAGATCAGTGAAAAGGAAGGTGTATGAACAATTGGTGGTTGTAAATAGTTCCTTTTTTCAGACAAGAAGGGGGATTGACTGCAAATACAAGAGAAATTCATGCAGTTATAAATAGTTGGGAGAAAAGTGATGTTGGAACTGTACTGAAAAAGAGTTTGGATAAATTAAGATTGGAACAGGCAGGAAACTTTATATATAACCATGGTAATAGTGTGTGTGCATGTGTGCATGCAGATGGTATATTCTTCAGCTATCCTTAATTTTTTTCCCTCATATTTGTGGTCTGTTCCACATAAAATGGGTGGCTTTCTGATAAAGTGTTGTGAACTGCTGCCAGTAAATAATTTCATGGGTAAGTACTAGACTAACTCCCCGTGCTAGCCATTTTAAGCCTGGCAAATTTCCCTCCCAGAGATGAGAATCAAACCCTCACCTTGTGTCTGTGAGGTAAACACCTTAACTATTATACCAACACCGATTTCAGACTTCATACCTTCAGAAAAGGCATACTAATGCAAAACCTACTATGCTAACAACTTTATAAGTATGTAAGACCAATATTTAAAATCTGTTCCTGATTTTGGGTGTTTGTCTCAGACTCTTGAGCTAAGAGGTTATTGTGGTTCTCATAGCACTGAGCTGAAATACACTTATAGGTCATTGCTTCATTTATTTGATCACAAGCAAACATTTGTTATGTATACTGTGACTGACAGTCACATCTGTGTGTATATGAATACTTGGTTCTTGACTCTCAGTCATGGTGTAAAGGAAGGACCTGAGTGTAGTAAACAGGAGCATCATAGGATCACAGGATCATAAGAAGTTCCTAGGCTATTGGCCCTGAGACCCTTACAAGCTAAGCCAAGAATTTAGCCCATATTCCGACAAGTCAGCACGAGATGCCCCTGTCCAGCAGGAATGCAGGTGGAATCCCAGGGATGTATTTTCTGTTCCCCATCCAGTTATCCAGTCTGTGCTTAAAAAGGGTCAATGAGGTACTCTGCTTCCACAGAAGGGGGAGTCTCTGGGACACAAATCTGTCACACCAACAAGTCCTATTGATGTCACAGACCAGGTTGAGGTCACGCATGTGGGTTACTTGACTGGAGCTTGACTTGTAGATATGCAGTAGTCCCGTCAAGGTGGGGTTTGAGATTGCTTTGTATGCCAGACAGAGGTCACCTCTGAGAAGTCTGTATGAGACTTAGTAGAGGGACAGGGCTTTTAGCCTATCTGTGTAGGGTAGATGTTTGAGGCCCTGGATTCTCCTGGTGAGGAACCTCTGTGATCTCTCCAGTTGCTGCATGTGCTTTGTGATGCGCATGCCAAAAGGGGCACTGTACTCAATTATGGGTCTTATAAGTGAAGAATACAGGGATGTTATGACCTCCTTGTCCCTTGATGAGATAGCATTATTAATGAGGTGGGCCATGTAGAAATATTTCCATACAATGGATGTAATATGGTGGTCAAAAGTCAGTTTTCTATCAACCTGGGTGAACAAGTCCCTCATGACTAATTGCATGCTTAGGACCTTGTTATTAATGAGATAATTTGTGGGGATGTCACTCTCCCCAAAGGGGATGATGATGCATTTTTTGGCATTCAGTTTGAGGCCATGTTCCTGGCACCAGTCATTTGTTTGGGTGAGACCTTCTTGGAGGATGTCATCATCACTAGGGAAACCGATGGCAGTGTCCAGCTTGTAGTCATCTGCAAACTTGATCAGCCATAGTCACTAGTTTTGGCCTGTACCTCAGAAAAGTATATCCCTGTGATGTGAATAACCCACCCCTGCCCAACAATTAATATGTGATGACCCTCTACTGGGCCAGTAATCAAGGAGCCTCAATCCTCACCACTGGCACCTGTGGGGGGGGGGCATTCACTGGGAGGATAACAAGTACACAGACAGTATTTCTAGTTGCAGCTCTCTGTATCAAGTGCAATTTCCCTTAAGAGGACACAGAGACTACAGTCAGTCTGGGGTTTGTATCTCCCTCTTTCTCCAGATCCTCAGTAAGACTCCCCACTGGCACAGCTATAGAGTTAAGATCTCAGCTGAGTGACCAAGCCAAGACCTCCAGCACCCTCTTTGTCCAACCAGTGCTTCGTGTCCCTGCCCAAGTAGCCGACACACACACTCTTTGAGGTTTAATTTATACATACACACACACACACACACACACACACACACACACACACACACACACACACACACACACACACACACACCTGGGAAAGGCTACACACACACACACACACACACACACACACACACACACACACACACACACACACACACCTGGGAAAGGCTGGCACAGGTTTACTCGCTATGCTCCCTTCTGCCCAGTCTATAAGGTAGTTTCCACTGCCACCAATCACTTCTCGACAGCTACTTTAAGGCCCCTAACAAAGGGTGGCCAATTTTACTGTACAATATTAATATTAATACAGATGGTAGTTTGACCAATAACAAGGCTCTTAGGAGTGGCCCACACAGTGTCACCAAATAAATATGCAAGTATTCTCAAAACTTATATATCTCTACACAGATCAGCCACAATGAAATATTTAAGTATATTTAATAATAAATAATAAAAGAACAAGAAAATACTAAGTATATATTCACAGTGACATCAGAGTTTAAAATCAGAGGGAATATTTAAAATAACACTGCAGGACAGTCTCAAATTAAGAAAGTAAAATAATATCTAAACTAAGCTTCACTATATGCCTGACTGCATCTAAGAGAATAACTATACCTTAAAAACTTACTAATAGAGCAAGGCAGATGATGTGGTGAATGGCTGTTGTTGTTGTTGTCAGGTCCAAGACAGAATGCAGAATGCCCTGTCTCACTGAAAGACTTCTCAAAATGATATCTAAAATATTACTGCTGGGATAGCTTGCAGAGTGACATAATTTCTGGTGATTTGACTTCTAGTTCCCAGGCAAATCCCCCATTGCTAGCAGCTGGTAGCATTTAGCATCTACCTATAAAATTACATAAACAAGGGCTTTTGCTCAGATCTTTGGCAGGTGCTGGAAGTCATAAACCAATTGCATTACTTCATGCTTCCAAAATAGCAACCACCCGAGAGATAATACAGAAAGCTTCATAGTATAGATTTTGTGTCTCTAGCTGCACTGAAATTCTTTATGGCCTAGCCTATAAAGTAATTTAATTTCAGATATTTTTTCTAAAGTTTGCTGGACTGAGGTTAAGCACTATTCCAGTTTCCACTATTAAAATAAATACATTTAAACAGTTACAATAGTGCATGTACATTTCTGGTCTCTTCCAGAAGGGCACATTGTGGATACATTTTAAACAAAGCACTTTACAAATACCTTTTCAACACAAACATCTGTACAGAGCAATTTTATATACACATGACATACAGTTCTAATACATTTGTAACACAAGCATTTTATATAAATTAGCTTGATATTCACAAATGATATATAATTATTTACAAAATTCCAGCTAGCTGTGCTGGCAATATTTATTTATTTTTTATTTTTATGTATTTTATTTTTATTTTACATTTGTTAACTGAGCTAGTCTAGCTGGATATATTTCCATTTTCAGTAGAGGCCAGGGGAGAAAAGCTCCAACAAGATAAAAAAATTGAAAATGTCATTACATGGTAAATGAAAGGATTTAAAAAAACGTACAACAAGTAATTATAACATACTAAAGATATTTACACTTGAAAAAGCAACAATAAAAATGTAACACAGTAAGATTCATAAGGAATTTTTCACATCAAAGTAGAAAGATTTCAGCAGTATGTTGATTAGAGTTCAAACTGTAACAGCCTTGCTTGCATGAATTAGCTTTAAAATTTTGGAAGTTTATTTGGAAGAGGAAGAAACAGTGGTGAAAGTGGGTGGTTAGTCGGGGTTACTACAAGGGCATAACCAGTGCATTTTGAGGTGTTTTTTGAGTTTTTGTTTAATGAGAGGCAAGGAAGAGAGTAGGGTTAGTTCATTGGGTAGCAGGTTCCAGTTTTTTCCCACTGTGTTAGTAAACAGAGAGTCACCAGCCCTGTTGTTAGACTTGGTTATGCTAGCGAGGAGTTTGCTAGAAGAACATAGGGAATTCAGATTTTTATAGGAGATTAAGAGATTGGAGAGTATAGGGGTGGTGTTGGGTTGGTAAAATAGCTTGTGGGCAATGGTGAGTTGGGAGATTATCAGATGGTTTTGGAATTCAAGCCAGTCTAGCTGCCAAAGATTCAGACAGTGGTGGGTTCTAAAGGGATTGTCAGTGGAAATCTGGTGATGTTATTGTAGGAAGTTGCTAGTTTGTTAAGATTATTTTTCTTTAGGTTAGTATAAATAGGTGAGGCATACAGAAGAGTTGAGATTAGATGGGAGTGAGCAATCCTGGTTCTGACTGCTGGGGTTAGGAAAGGTTTGATTCTATATAAGGAGCCTATTTTTCTGTTGACTGTTTTAATGGTGTTATTTATATGGTAATCAAATGTAAGGTTACTGTCAATGGTAATTCCTAACAGTTTAGTGGTAGAGTCAGGGAATATAATAGTGCCATTATTGGAAGTGACTGAAAAATCTATGGGGGAGGACTTGGTAGTGGGAGTAAAGAGAACGAGCTTGTTTTTTTGGCATTAAGAGGGAGGTAGCCTTTTGTAAACCATGTTTCTACAATGTTAAAAACATTTTGAGTAAGACAATATAGTTCAGATGGGGAGTATGCTGAGCATACTAGCGTAGAATCATCTGCATATTGAATGCAGGTGGCTTGAGGAATTACTACATGGAGGTCATTGATAAATAATGAGAAAAGAAGTGGTCCAAGAATAGAGCCCCAAGGGACTCCGAGGATGACTGGCAGAAAGGATGAAATTTGATTTTCCCAGAGAACTGCCTGTTGCCTGTTGCTAAGATAGGATCTCAACCATTTAACAGCCTGAGAGTCAAAGGAAAGGGATTCAAGAATATTGATTAGAAGGGTGTGGTTTACCATGTCGAAAGCTTTTGAGAGGTCAATAAAGAGTGCAGATGAGAGGATGTTTTTATTGCGGTTTCTATTGATGGTATCTGTAAAGGATAAAAGGGCAGTTGTGGTACTGTGTGATGGCCTAAAGCCATGCTGGCAGTTTGCTGTTATGTTATGTTGAGATAAATTATGTAAAAGTTGTTGGTGAATGCATTTTTCCATAATTTTTGCTAAGGGTGATAAGAGAGCTATTTGCCGATAGTTAGAGGAGTCATTTGAGTTACCACCTTTGTGCAGGGGGATAATGTGGGAGATTTTCCAAATATCTGGAATGGTTCCCTCCTTATTTGTCCTGTTTATAAGGATGGATATAGGGTAGGCAATTACTTTGGCTGCTTTTTGGAGATATTGTGATGGTAGCTGGTCGGCAGGAGGAGTACAAGGCTTGAGTTTTTGAATGAATTTATAGAAGAGAGTAATAGAGATGGGTTGTAGTTTGAATGTAAGTAGAGTGCCTGGTGTGGTGGTGGGAAGGCTTGAGTTGTCTGGGATAAGTTGACTAGCTAGTGACTGTATGGTCTCAGTGAAGAAAGAATTAAAGATATTGGCAGTTTGATGGGGGGTATTTGGATCGGCATCAAGTGGGGTGGGTGTTCGAGAGTGTCCTGGGGAAAGGAGTTTATTGATACTAGACAAGAACTTCTGAGGATTATTTTGCTGAGTTTGCTGCAGTTTACAGTAGTAGTTCTTTTTATCTGTAAGTATTGCCTTTTTGTACTATTTCTCAGCTGCCTAAAATTTAGTTGATCAGCGATATTTATGTTAGCTCTCCACTTAGCCCAAGCTTTGTTCCTAAGCAAAATTTGATGTCTGGTTTCTTTAGGAAAGCCATGGGGCTGGGTTAGACTTCATTCTGATGGACCGTTTTGGTGCATGCCTATCCAGGATAGATAAGAATTTAGAGTTAAGATACTTTACAGCCTCTTCAAGTGGTAGGGTTTTTAAAGGGTTCCAGTCACAGGCACTAAGTTCATTTTGAAATAATTCTGAGTTAAAGTGTTTGGTAGAGCGTGCTATCTTAAAGGTGGGGAGATTGGGAAGATCCTTCTTTTCTCTTATGATGTAGGTCAAAATATGATCACTTACATTGTCTGGCAGCGTTCCTACCTTATAAGATTGTTTCTGACTATTTATAAGTATCCAGTCTAAGGTGCTCTCTTTTTTATTTGGTTTGTTAATTCTGGTTGTAGAGGTTATAGTTTGGCTAAAGCCATGGAGGTTAATATGAGAGGTAGGATTTTCAGCGCTCACACCTTTCCAGTCAATATTAAAGTCACCTAGTATTATTGTTTCTTTGGGGTAAGTTGAAGACACCCAGCTTAGTATAGCCTCTATTGTAGTGATATTATTTCCGGGTGGTAGGTAAATACAGATAATGTATAAAGATTTATTTGCGTTGATTTGAAGTTTGGTGATGAGGACTTCTGCATTACTATCCTGGGTTGGATTATATGGTAGGGTGGAGATAAGAAGTCCATCTTTGAATAGAACTGCTACTCTACCCCCTTTGCGTTTTGTTCGATCTTGTCTCACTATGTTATAACCTTGGGGAATGATTTCATTGTCTTTAGTCTCTGGTTTCAACCAAGTTTCAGTGAGGCAGAAGATATCAAAGGAATGAATATCTAGAAGGGCATGGAGGTGGGCTACTTTATTATTAATGCTTTGGATATTTAGATGTCCTATTAGGAGAGAGTTATTGAGTTTGGGGTGGGTTGTTAGGATAGTGGAGTTGGTAGGGCCAGGGTTTGGGTGGATGTCACCATCTTTTAAGGAGGGATTATTTAGTTTTGTTACTAAATTATACCAAAGATTAGTTTGAATTTTCACTTTCTTTATTGTGGGTATATTGTGTTTAATGTGGGAGAGTCTATGGTATTTAGGTAGTAGGTAGCTGGGAATGGAAGTTATATTAGTATGACTATTAGAGGGTATATGAGTGTGAATTGCTGTTTGTTTTAGGGAGTGGTTAAGGTGGTAATAGTACAGTTTTTCAAAGGAGGTAAGAAGGTAGGTAGAGGTGAGGACAGTTGAAAGTATAACTACAAGTGTTAGCTTGGTTAGTACCTCCTTACCTCACAATCCCAAACAACAGAGGCCCCAAGACCGATCCCTGGGGTACACTGCTTGTTACAGGTCTACTGCTTGAGGTGGCTTCCCCTATTTTAACTAGGTGGGTTCTATCAGTGAGCCAGTTTGCTACCCATTAGGTAACATATGGATTGATGCCTAGTTGAGAGAGTTTATCTGTTATATCCAAGTGGGGAATAGTATCAAAGGCTTTGGCCAGGTCAAGCTAGGTGGTGTGCACAGTTTTCCCCTCGTCTATGGCTTTGGTGACTGTCTCAAAGAAGTTCACCAAGTTTAACAGGCATAAACTCCCCTTGATGAAACCAAACTGTGTGGGATCAAGTGTTTGGAGGTTAAAAATGTCCTTGTTAATGAGGTCTATGATAATCCGTTCCATGGACTTGCAGATCAAGCTAGTTAGGCTGATGGGTCTATAATTTCCAGGATCATTGGATACCCCACCTTTGTGCAAAGAGATGACAGTGGCTGTCCTCCTCTTGGCTAGGACAAAGTTGGTACTCAGGCTTTGGTTGAATAGGGTGCCTAGTGGTGCTGCAAGTTCCTGCTTGAGTTCATGTAGGATGCAGTCTGGGATGTTATCAAGTCCCATGGAGGCTGTACTTTTGCCTTTGAGAGGGCCATGATGACTTGCTTCCTAGAGATAAGGGGAGGGGGGCAGGTGCTGGGGCTGTCCTGATTTTCTGATGGGGGGACAAAGGGGTGAAGTTTTTACTGAACCTGTCTGCCAGCAGGTTGGCTATACTTACGGCTTTTGTGTATGTGGCGTCCTTGACCATCAGTTCTGAGCAGATCTGAGTTCTTCCTTTGTGATTGTGGAAATATGTGAAGAAGGCCTTATGATTGCCTTTAGTAGATGTGGTCAGTTTGGACTTGAAGTTTGCTTTGGAGGATTTTACTTGTGCTCTTACTTGCTTGTTCAGGCTAAGGAGAGATTGCTTCCAACTGGCCTCCTGCTCTTTCTTGGTCCTAGATAGCAAATTTTTCCTTTTATTATAGATTTTATTTATTGCAAATGTCCACCGGACAGACTTACTCTTCTTTGAGGAGGAGGATTTTTCCCTGTTGTATATTCCTGGTTCCATGCAGTTATATAAAGGGTCTATATCAGTTCACCGAAACAGCTGAAGTTTGAACACCATGTGTTCGAACTTCTAACCACGAAGTACAAAAACATTGAAGTCTCAGAACAGCGATTTTTTTCCCAGGAAAAAAAAATCGCTGTTCCAAGAAACACACACACAACACAAGCACACCAAAAAAAACAGCAATCCACACACAAACACTTAAAATCCTACATCTAACCCTACACTAAACTGTACATACACTACTATCTATCCACTTACCTTAACCCAAACCCTAACCCTAAGGTCCGTCATTATCGCACACTCACCTGACCCGCGCCCTAACCCTAACTCACTTATCCCGCCCTAACCCTAAAGTCTGTCACTATCACACACCTCACCTGCACCCTAACCCTAACTCACCTAACCAGCGCCATAACCCTAACTTCCACACAATCACACACTTACATGAACCCGACCCATAGCTTCCCACCACAGTCCTGATAATCACCACAGAAACGGCCCACCGAAGTCTTTCCCTGGGAAAGAATTCAGTGTTCCACGGCTTTGCAATAATCAGTGTTCGAACTTCACAGTTCAAACATCTGGTGTTCGATCGTCAGCCGTTTCGACGGACTGATATAGACCCTATATAAATGCTTGTATAGTACTTTGGTGTAGGTTTGGACATATATGCCAGTTTATACCTTCTCTCAGGAGGTTGTAATCAGCTTTGGAGAAGTTTTTATTTGTTTGACCCTTACTGGGGAGGGGGGGTCGGGGGAGATGGTGACTTCGAAAGTGACTGCATTGTGGTTGGATCTTACCAGGGAGGATGACACTGTAGGGATGCTGCAGTGGGTGCTCATGTTAGTTAATACCAAGTATAAGATATTATCACCTGTTGTGGGGGTGTTGTCCAGCTGGGCCAAGATATTTGTGCTGATGAACTCAAGGAATCTCTGGGCATTTGTGTTTTGGCATGAGTAGTTCTTCCAATCTATGGTTGGATAGTTAAAGTCACCCAGGATCAGGGTAAAGGGTTAACTCTTGATAGATTCAAAGAGGTCCAGATAGGTGGAGTGGGCATCCTGAGTCAATGTTGGAGGCCGGTAGCTAGCTATGATTTGAATAGGGGTCCTGTCAATGGTTAACTGCACCTATGGTGTCTCCTGTGCATCATACTGTTTGACTAGCCTGGAGGTGTGTATATCTTTAATATATATTGCAACTCCACTGTCTTTTGCTTTGCTGCCCATGGTTTGGGGTCTGAATGCATGAAAGAATGAGTAATCTGGTATGGCTATGGTGCTCTCTGCAGTGTTGAACCAGGTTTCTGTGACTGCACAAATGTCAGCATCTTCCAGGGTTAAGAATGCTTGCAATGGGTGCATTTTTGTGTTTATTTGCATTGTGCATTTAGCAGCATGATGTTTAATTTGCGTTTTGATGAAATGTTCATGTTGGGTGTTTTGATGTCATGGCATTGCCTAAAAAGGCACTATGGGGGAGGCAAGAGCCTTTGCCAGAAGCCTGAAGCCCTAGGGAGACAGATGTAGGCCATCTCTGGCAAAGCATCATTGTCTGTCGATCATGTCTTCCAAGGCTGTCAGGTACTGTATCCTCTTGTAATGACACCAGAAATTAAGCCAATTGTTAAAGTCAATCATCTTCTGTTTGTATTGTGGTTTCATTCTGGGTGAGAATAGAATGCTACTTAAGGCTAGGAACATACCGGTCTGGGACACATATTCAGTGAGCTTGATTATGTTTTTTTCATATAGTCCAGGGAGGTATGTCCCAAGTCATTCCCACCAGCATGGACTATGACAGAGTCATAATAGTACCTGTTGTTGAGAGACGTGAGTGCACAACTAACCATGACTTTCTCCTTATCCAGCCTGGTGAGGGGCACATCTGTGTGTCTCACAGTGGAGTCTCCTATGACTAATATGTTGGGTTTATGTTTAGGCCTTAGTGGCTCTGAGACACAGGTGATTGGACTATGTGTGGTGTGTGGTGTGGTGTGCAGTGGAGTTCATGTGTGTTTTTGCCTCGGAGGTCTCTTTTATTTGGGTATGTTTTTGTTGAGGACCTCCACATATGTGGGTGTATGTTGTGTAGGTGTGGGTGGTATTTAAGTGTGGTGTTTGTGTTGACAACCTTCTCAGTGCCAGATATACTGGCTTGTGACAGAGAAAACATAGACTCTTGGTTCTTAATGTAATTGCGTCTCTCACAAATTATGTTCCTAGGTAGTAGTAGCAGTAGTACCAGGTTGCCCGTGTACATGAGGCAGTTGCTACCCTGTCTCAGGATGCCCATATCAACCAGACTGTCAGGAGAAACAGTAGCAAACTGTCCATCCATATTTGTCAGAATCTGAGGGAGAGAGGCCAGAGAGAACTAAGGGGGTAAAGGGTGGAAGGTCTAACAGGAGTACTAGTAGGTGATCACACAAGTGCTACTAACTAAAAATTGTAGCTGGAATACCTCACAATGAGTTAAAAACAGTGCACTTGTGGTGTGTGATGTGCAAACAAGCCCAAACCAGCTCTAACGTGGGGTTTAAATACTACAAAAAGTAGAAAATTTTAGTAACACAGAAATCTAGCCAATCCTGCTAGCTCCTGCTTTCTTTGCCAATCAGCTTGTGCCAGACAAGGTACAGGCAGCCCTGCTTCTCTCACTAGCAGAGGAGATAGGCCCTACCAACACAAGATGGCTGTCAGAAACACAGAAGGCAAAAACAAACAGCTTTGGATGCAGCAAACCTGTATCCAGACTATGCTACTCAATTTAAGGGTTAAGAACACAATAAAACTAGCAGAAAACACAGATTAAGCACTTACAGACAAAATCAGAACTCACAGTATCAAACAATACAGTTAAACAGTAATAAAATGCAGTAAGATCCAGTTAAACAGTAATGAATTGCAGCAAATGGCAATGAAATACAGTTAAACAGTAATGAAATGCAGTTAATCAGTAAAATGCTTTAAAACAGTGTAAATATGATAAATTAGCTCACAATCACAACAGTCAAATCAAATAAAGCAGCAATTCAGAAGAATTCTGTAATCAGTTTAATCAGGCTACCGTCAAGCAGTAACAAATGTGTCAAACTAAATGTAGTTGAACACCTAAGCAGAAGCAGCAAAATATAGTAGGAAGAGGCACAATATTTGTTTTCTTTTTTAAGTAGAAAATCAGGAGATAGAAGATAATTCAAGGTTAAGAAGACAAAGGGGTGAGCCTTCACAACTGCTCTACCTATATTCAGTAGAATGAGCTGAAGCAATGGGACTGGGAGGAGTGTCCAATATCACATTTATAGTAGAGGCGGGCAACTCAAAAGTCACCAAGCTTTAAGACCACAACAACAGTTGGGTGGCTGGGTGGAGACACAAGATCAGAACAGAGGTAAGGATTCAATTCAGTAAGCCTAAAATACAGTTGCACAGTTTAAACAGATACACAGCAAATATTGTTGTAGTTAATCAGAGGTGCAGGAAATAGTTGAAAATAAGCACTTATCTTTAAAGTCTCTTAGCAGGTTTTTGGAAAACAGCAGAGCAAGGGCAGAAGGCCTATCTCACTGTGGGTTTGAGCAAACAAGCACAAAATGGTTTAAACACTGGCTATTTAAGGCAGAGAATGAGGAACCAGCTAAAATTCAAATCATCCGATCAAAAACACCCTAAACAGAGCCCTGTAGCATTAACTCTAGCTAGATCAGACCAACCTGAAACCCCCCTTCCATGAAGCAACAGCTAGGTCTTGCTAGACAAAAGATTAACTGTACTACAAGCTCCAAAGGTCACACACAGTACTAGATTCAGCTCTATGCTAGTGTTTCACACAGTACTAGATTCAGCTCTATGCTAGTGTTTTTCAGGTGTAGCAACAAGTAAAATGAACAAAGAAGCAGAAAAACAAAAAGGAGACAAAGATCAGAACAGAGGTAAGGATTCAATTCACTAAGTCAAAAATACAGTTGCACAGTTTAAACAGATATGCAGCAAATATTATTTCAGTTAATCAGAAGTGCAGAAAGTTGAAAACAAGTACTTATCTTTTGTCACTGCAGCTTTGAGCAACCAAGCACAAACTGGTTTAAATACTGTCTATTTAAGGCAGAGAAACAGGAACCAGCCAAAGTTCAAATTCTCCAATCAAAAACACCCTAAAAGAGCCCTGTAGCAGTAACTCTAGCTAGATCAGAGCAAACTGAAACCCCCTCCCATGAAGCAACATCTAGGCCTCTATAGAAAAAAGATTAGCTGTACTAGATCAGAGCAAACTGAAACCCTCTCCTATGAAGCAACAGCTAGTCCTCTATAGACAAAAGATTAGCTGTACTACAAACTCCAAAGGTCACAAGGAGTACAAGATTCAACTCTGTTCTAGTGTTTTCAAGTGTAGCAACAAGTGAGATGAACAGACAAGCAGAGAAACAAAAATGAGACAAAGATCAGAACAGAGGTAAGGATTCAATTCACTTAAGCCTAAAATATAGTTGCACAGTTTAAACAGATATACAGCAAATATTTTTTTAGTTAATCAGAAGTGCAGAAAGCAGTTAAAACTAAGCACTTAGCTTTCCTAGTCTTACAACGTTTTTTTGTAAAATGGCAGAGCAAGGCAGAAGGCCTAGCTCACTGCAGCTTTGTGCAAACAAGCACAAACTAGATTAAACACTGGCTATTTAAGACAGAGAAACAGGAACCAGCCAAAGTTCAAATTATCGGATCAAAAACATCCTAAACATAGCCCTGTAGCAGTAAGTCTAGCTAGATCAGACCAAACTGAAACCTCGTCCCATGAATCAACAGCTAGGCCTCTCTAGACAAAAGATTAGCTGTACTACAACCTCCAAAGGTACAAACAGTACCAGATTCAGCTCTATGCTAGTGTTTTTCAAGTGCAGCAACAAGTAAAATGAACAGACAAGTGGAGAAAAAAAAGAAGACAAAGATCAGAACAGAGGTAAGGATTCAATTCACAAAGCCTAAAATACAGTTGCACAGCTTAACTCATTCCCTCCAGCAGAGCTATGTGTACCTTTAACTCCCAGTGGGTGTGGCTTCAGCCTTTAAAAATGAATTTATCACTTTACAGTTCTAACAAATACTAACTAATAGAGGTCATATATTGATACAGTTGTGTTTGCCATCATGTATGCTTCAAGATAAAATATTATGATACCTTGTATGTAGCATGGTTTTGGAATTATTAATGCAAACATTAATAGGCAATATTTGACGCCTAGAGGCGCAGTAGGAGGTAACTGCAGAAACACCTGGATACGTCACTTGGCTGCAATGTGTTAAACAGATATCCAGCAAATATCATTTTAGTTAATCAGAAGGGGAGAAAGCAGTCTTAAATAAGCAGTTATGTTTTGTAGTCTCACAGCAGGTTTTTGGAAAACAGCAGAGTAAGACAGAAGGCTTAACTCATTGCAACTTTGAGCAAACAAGTACAAACTGGTTCTAGCTATTGAAGGCAGAGAATCAGGAATCAGCCAAAGTTCAAATTATCCAATCAAAAACACCCTAAACAGAGCCCTGCAGCAGTGGCTCTAGCTAGATCAGACCAAACTGACCCCCCCCCCAACGAAGCAACAGTTAGGTCTCTATAGACAAAATGTTAACTGTACTACAAGCTCCAAAGGTCAGAAACAGTACTACATTCAGCTCTATGGTAGTGTTTTTCCAAGTGCAACAACAAGTAAAATCAACAGACAAGTAGTGAAACAAAAATGAGAAAAAGATCCGAACAGAACTAAGGATGCAATTTAATAAGTCTCAAATACAGTTGCACAGTTTAAACAGATATGTAGCAAATATTGTTTTCGTTAATCAGAAGTGCAGAAAACAGTTGAAAATAAGCACTTATCTTTTGTAGTCTTACAGCAGTTTTTTGGAAAGCAGCAAAGCAAGGGCAGAAGGCCTAACTCACCGCACCTTTGTACCATGCCCTTTGTATATGATCCTTGGTTTCCTTGTTTTGATAACTGTTAACAGTATGTTTATTGTTGGGCTGTGAATAAACTGGGCATTGTGAAACCTACACATTTAATATAAATATTTTTACTTTGAATACGTTTCATTTTGCTTGTTTTTTGCAGGCACTTTGGTGAGAAATGCACTGTGTTTGAGCTACAGCAGTTTGCCTGCTCCTTAATGCAGAAGAGTAAGGCTATGAGTTCTTAATGGATAGCTTCCTGTATTGCAGGTTTTGATACTCCTAGCCTTTGTTTGTCTTTTATCTTTCACAAATCCCTTCACCAAACAGTGCTCTTGGGCTTTTTCTAAAAAGGGATACTTGCATCCAGTGGCCTATGTCAGGGTGTTGGCAAATGCATTATAGATTTGCCTTTTGAATTCTTGCATCTATCGCATAACACTGTTTGACTTGTAGTTTAATGAGTTACCAGATGCAGTTTCAATACAACATTTTTGAATGTCAGGGGAAGAGAAATTTACTGTCATTCATGCTAATTCTGTTTTCAAGTTGGGTTTTTTAGCAAATGGCTGTAAATGTTTTTGCTGTAAAATTTATAAACAAAAGTTTTAAATTATATCACTTGATCATTGTAAAAAGTAAAGAAGAAAATAGTATGCACATTAATAAGTTTGAACAATGTTTTATGATTATTGAATAGTGTTTTATGGTACTTAAGGAGAGACAGTCAAGTAACGGGATATTGGTATGGCTGAGAGGGCCCTGGTCCTTTACTTTTCCAGGGCCCCATTTGACCATGATCTGGATCTGCCTAGCATATATTGAGAAAAATAATATTCAAATAGCAATGTTACAAAAACTCAAATGAATAAAAAGGAACATGAAATCTTGTTAAAGAAAACAAAAATGTATGGTTTCTATGTGGGTCCTGAGAGGGAAAGGACGAGAGGAGTAATAACCCTAATTAGAAGGAATGGGGGAGTTGTAATAGAGGAAGTATAGAGAGATGATTTAAGTAGATATATCCTGATAAAAGGCAGATGGATGGGGACACAGATTACTTTTGCAAATGCATATATCCCATTATTACCCCAGATAAAGGATATTAGGCAGATAATGGGCAATATTATGGCTTTTCAGTCAGAAGCAATGTTAATAGGGGGGATTGCAATATAATTTAAAACTGGAGATGATATAGCAGGAATCTTTAGTGAAGATAAATACTTGGAGAGATATATGAAAGATTTTGGACTTTCTGATGTAGTCAGACTATCTAGGAAAGATATGGAACATACTTTTTACTCAAGTAAATATAAAAACAGGGTCATGCCAGACCAGTGTTACATATCACAGGCACATGCAAATTTGGTAAGTTCTGTTAAAACACACCCCATAGTCACATCAGATTATGCACTATTACAGCTTGTACTGTTAAGTGGGAAATACTATAGTGGTATGAAACACTGCCATTTTCCAACATATCTCTACAAGAAAAGCAGATGTATACAATGGTTTAACAAAATGTTACAGGGCAACCTACAACAAATAGTTTCTATAGAGAAATTAACACTAAAAGAACATAATGGAGTTGGTGGTCCAGAAGGCAGGGTAGATATGGGAACAGTACATAAAGAAATTATTTGGAAGTGGTACAGAGGGTAAACATATTGCACTGGGATCTCAGGAGCAGTACTGCAGGAGACTGGGAAGAACAACTGAGAAAGGTAAAAAGGCAAAGGTAGACTACTTATATACTGTAAATGTATAAAGAACTAGCAATTCAAGCCAAAATGTTTTAGAGACAAACTCTAGGATGACAACATATGTAGCACAACTCCTAAGTCAGCAAACAGTAGAGAGGATTACTACTAAAATAAGAACACAGGGCACAGGAGGGATGAAGACATAATCAAATGAAATATAAAAAATATTTAAAAAATTATAAACAGGGCGTGGGAGAACAGAGTATTATAGGCAAAATAAGTAACTATCAATTGTCCAACACTGCATGCTATATGAATATGGCTATTGATCCTACCCCTCATTTTAAGAAAGAGATTGATTCTTTTTTGAATTTAGCTTAGGATGAGGGCATTATTAGCAAGAATTGTGTTATGCACCTTACGGTCAAGGACCCACGTAAGCAAATCTTATATTTACTACCCAAAATTCACAAATCCCTTACTAATCCTCCAGGAAGACCAATAGTTTCAGGCATTGGATCTTTAACTGAACCCCTGTCTGCATTCCTTACACAATATTTAAAACCTCTTTTGGGATTTGTCCAGGCCAGACTGCAGGATAAAACATAATTCTTAAAAATTATCGAGGATACACAATTGGAGCCTGGGTGGATCATGTGTTCATTAGATGTTAAAGCCTTGTATACCAGCATTCCACACTGGGCTGGATTACAAGCATTACAATACTGGTTGGACAGAGCAGGGTTGTATTCACCTGGATTTAACACCCTACTTATTTGCATGTCGGAACATGTACTTAACAAAAATGTTTTTTACTTTCAGGGACAATGTTACTGGCAGCTGCAAGGCACAGCTATGGGAGCATCTTTTGCTCCCATATATGCTGATTTATTTATGGCATTCTTTGAGGAATGCATGATCTACGATCCTTCACACAACATCTTCTTGGTAGAAATGGATATATGGCGTAGATACCTAGACGATTGTTGGTTGGTTTGGCGTGCGGATGCGGGGTATTTGCAGGAATGTATTGATTATTTGAATGGTAACATCTGGGGCATTGAATTTACAGTGACATATGATTTGGAAATCATCAATTTCCTGGATGTTACAATCTCTAGAAATCAAGACCATACTTTGGCTACTAGAGTATTTTGCAAATACCCCCAATACAATACATTATTACATGCTTCTAGTATGCATCCACGCCACACCATCAGAAACATTCCGGTATCACAATTCATGCGTATGAAACGCCTCAGTTCTACACAACCGGACTATGATAGAGCTAGTCATGATTTATGTCGTAGATTTGCCAACAGAGGGTACAAATATCAAGACGTTTCCAGGACATGGGTTCGTTCAGCTGAAATGGACAGGGACACACTGCTTGAATATAAGACATGGTCTAGGGATTCCCCTGATACTACCATTAGGTTTGTTACATCCTATGGTAGGAATTGTAGTGTTATCAGGGATATTATGAATAGACATTGGAACATCGTATTGGCCAGTGAACAGCTTAGAACAATTTTGGGGCAGGAATGCCGGTTTTCATATAGGAAAGGAAAAACTTTGGATTCCATATTTTCTCACTTTAAACATATTGGTAGTGGGGGAGCCATATACAAACAGCTTACCATATCTGGGCATGAATTATTGGGTACTTTCCCCTGTGGTCATTGTGGCTCTTGTAAACAGGTCAGCAAATCCAAGCAGTTCTCTAGTCGCAATACTAGCAAAGTATTTGATTGCAAAATTTTTGGTAATTGTAGTAGTGACTGGGTGGTCTATCTGGCCACTTGCCGATGTTTGGCTTTTTATGTAGGTCAGACTTCGAGACCACTCAGGACTCGTATCAATGAACATCGAAGCGACATCAAGAACAAGAAGGAAACAAACGCTCTTTATCGTCATGTATTGCAACATCAGCAAGCCCAGTTTATGTTTATGGTTATTGACCGAATTATCGGTGATAGAAGTAATCCTCAAGGATGGCACAGCATTTTAAACCATAAGGAAAAATACTGGATTATCACTCTGGGTGCGTTATTTCCACCAGGACTCAATGACCATTTATAACCACAATTTTTATGAAGAATGGGACATTCTCATCTTGATTGGGTTACTTGCAGCTCACTATTGGTATTACATTTACAGGGTTTATGCACATGTTTTTTCCATGATTGGATCTTTAATTTTATCTGGTTTCAGATATTATTATTCATTTTTTGGATATTTTTTAAAGTTTTGATTCATTATGTTACTTGTACATTCATGTTGGATTCCAGCGTATTAATAGTATATAGGTTTATTTTGCTTATACAGTTGTTGTTAATATACAGTGGTTCTATATATAATGAATCTATTCATTTCTATGGTGTAGTTGCACATAACAATATACTCTTATCCACTATTATGTGGTGTATTACTAGGCCATTATAGTGATATTCAGATATATATACTATCATGGTTTCTTTTTAATTGTGTTTTTGCCTTGGTCTCACATTTAATGTTTACTAATTTTAAGTAATTGCCGGTTTATGTTTTATTCATGACTGGCAGGAGTATACCAGTGGTTTCATTGGTTGAGGGTATATATAAATTAGCATGTTTCATAATTGTTATCATGTCCGTTTATTCAACACTGAAGAAGGCAGTTCATTGCCGAAACCGGTCTGTTTAATAAAGTCTTTTCATCCACACTACTGTTTTGGTGTTTGTGGCCTTGATTGCTGTATCTGCTGGCCAACTGTGTTTTTGTAAAGAATTATTGACAACCATCATAAGGAAAGTGGAAATTAGTGAAGCTATGAGGCACAAAAGACAGGAAAACCACCAGAACTAGACAGTATTCTTATAGAAGTTTGGAAAAGGAAAATAGGTGAGGTGATAAAATATGAAGATAATTATTTAATAATATTTTGAAAGAAGGAGGTATTCTTCCCTCATGGCAGTAGAGGGTAGAGGTTGTAATCACAAAAGAAGGTAAGAAACCAATGAACCCCAGATCATATGTGCTCATGTAGAATTTATACCATGATTACAAGGTGATTATGATGATCCTACCCAGAAGGTTATCTAAAATATTTAGAGAAAATTAGAACCAGACCAATGTGGCTTTATAGTTGGGAAATTACCATACAGTAATATCAACAGAACCCTGATGATCCAAGGAGATGAAGTTAGGGTAAAGCCCTTAATGCTAACAAGCTTCGATGTTGAAAAGGCTTCCTGGCTGGTTAAACTGCAAATTTTAGAAGGAGTATTATGACAATTAGAATACCCAGAATTATAGATAACAATGATCTTTAAAATCTATGCAGGATCCCCAATGCATATAAATGTAAAGGAGAGCTATCCAAAGCAGCAGTGCTGTTAAGAGGAATGAGACTCTCATCACTGCTATTTGCACTTTATTTGAAACCACAGGCAAGAGATATTAGGCTAGCTAACATAGTAGGGTACGCTTAGGACCATCATCATCATCATCATCTAGTAGGGTACACTTAGGACCATCATCATCATCATCAGTCCCCTTTTCCCCATTTTTCTACATGGCGTCAGGGTATCGTGTAAACTGTTGCCAACTCTCTCGATCCAATGGCACACTCCTGCCTTCTTCAACACTCATGCCTGACTGTCACAGATCTTCTTTCACACAATCCATCCACCTCTTTGCTGGACGTCCTCACTTCCTCTTACCTTCTTCCTGCCTGTCCCAAATCTTCCTCACTAGATTGTATTCTGCTTTTCTACACATGTGCCCAAACCACCATAATCTGTTCTCTTTGATCTTTTCTGTAATCAGAGTTACTTTGGCTTCTGCTCTTATGTCCTCGTTTCTTTATCTGTCCCACAGAGTGCATCTTACCACCTTTCTCAGGCACTTCATTTCCATCACCTTTAGCTTCTTCAACTGTTCTCCCTTTACTGCCCAGGTTTCTGTACCATCCAGTAGTACTGGTCACACCACTGTCTTGTACACCTTACCTTTCAGCTTCTTTGGCATTGTTCTGTCATAGACTACACCTGATACTCTCTGCCAGTTGGCTGCAGCCACTCTGATTCTAGTTTTGACCTCTTCATTCAAACTATCCTTCTCCTCAACCACCTCTCCCAGATACTTGAAGTTGTTTACCTATGCCACTATCTTCCCTTCTATCTCTCTTCTCCGCTTCTTCTGATTTCCCCAGTTTGCTGCCATTACCACTGTCTTGTCTGTGTTTAGTTTCATCCCATGTGCCTTCAGATTTGCATTCCATTCTCTTATCCTTTGCTGAAGTTCTAGCTCAGAGTCTGCTTGTACTGCCACATCATCTGCATACAGCAGCTTTGTTGATCTGTCCACTCCAACCTGTTTGCTAATGTAGTCCATCACCAGTATGAATGGCAGTAGGCTCAGAGCTGAACCCTGGTGTACACCCACTCCCACTGAGTACCCCTCTGTTCATACTTGAGTCACTGGGTCCTTGTACATAGCCTGCACTAATTCTACCAATGTTTCTGGGACTTCAAACCACTGCAGTACTGCCCAGATCAGCTTTCTTGGGACCTTGCTATATGCTTTCTCCAAGTCTAGGAATGCCCAGTTGGACTCTCTCTTCATCTCTAGCTTCTTCTCAAGTATTTGTCTCAGTACAGGCATCGGGTCAATTGTGCTGCATCCTGATCTGAATCCGAATTGCTCATCTCCCATCATACATTCTACTACTCTGCGCATCCGTTTATCAATCACCCTCCATAGTACTTTCATGCAATGTGGTAGGAGTTTGATGCCTCTGTACTGCCCACAGTTGTGGATGTCCCCTTTGTTCTTGTGCACTGGCATGAGTATGCTTATTCTCCAGTCATCTGCGATATGCCTTTCTCTCCACACTGCTATTAGTATCCTCAGGAGCCATTTCTCCCCTATCTCACCCAGCATCTTTATCATGCCTGCTGTGACTTCATCTGAGCCTGCTGCTTTCCCTGACTTCATCTTCCTTAGTGCTGTTCTTACTTCTTCTAAGGTAGGCCCTTCTTCTTCTCTCATTGTAAGCTGCTTCTGGGGCAATACAGCTTCTGTGGGGTTTTCTTCATTCAGAAGCTGCTGGAAATATTCCTTCCATTTGCCTTTGATGTCCTGTGGGCTGGTAAGCAGGTTGTTGCTGGCATCCCTTATGAAGGGTGTCTGACTATCTTCTTTATCTTTCTGTCTTTGCCTTGCAACCTGATATAGTGTCTTTGTGCCCCTTACTGAGTTACTTTCCAGAAGTTAGTAGAGTGCCTCCAATGCCCTATACTTTGCTATTGCAACTTCTTTCTTAGCTTCTTTGTTAGCCAACCAGTCATCCTTCCTAACCTGGTCAGTCTTTTCTATCTCCCCACTTCTTCCTGCACTCCTTCTTACTTTTGATGACTTCCTGGACTTCTGCATTCCACCACCAGCTTTCCTTATGTATCTTATTTCCATACCTGACTCGGACACATATCTTTTCTGTAGTCCCAACAGATGCTGTTTTTAGGCGCTGCCACTCTTCTACAACTTCACCTATTTCTTCCTCTTCTTGGGGTGCTAGAGCCCTGAGTAATTCCTTGAACTGCAATACTTTCTCACCAGTCAACTTCCAGATCTTCAGTCTGGTCTCTATTGACCTCAGAGTCTTTTCTGACCACTGCTTGCAGCTGATTGTGACAACTAGTGATTTATGCTATGGGCTGACTGTTTCGCTGGGGATGACTTTGCAACCATGGATTTTACCCCACTGCCTTTTCCATACTAGGGGGAAGTCTACCTGAGGTGCATGTTGGCTACTCTTTTATGTGATCTTGTGATTATCTCTCTTTATGAACCACGTGTTGGCTACTATCAAGCCATGCTTCTCCTTCTTTATTCCTGTTGCCACACCCATGTGGACCAAGGCAGTCCTCATATCCTGTTCTGTCTGTCCCGATATGTGCATTCAAGTCACCCATTATCAACACCAATTCATGTTGTTGTGCTTTATCTAGTAGGTCCTACAACTGCTGTCTGAATGCACTCTTTTCCTCACTATCACAACCCTGCAGTGGGACACAGGCAGAGATTATGAATACTGCCCTATCATTACACTGGAGTCTGATTGCCATGAGTCTGTCATTAATTCTGAGGATAACCCTCACTGCCTTCTGAAGCCTCTCTCTCACCACAATTCCCACACCAGTTCTAGCCTGTCCTCCACCTGAGTAATAGAGTCTGGATCCAAAGCCAAGTGGCTTTGTTGCACTGCCCTTCCATCTCATCTTGGATACATAGTATGTCCAGCCTCCTCTGTATCATCATGTCATCCACTGCCATGCTGCGTCGTGTCAGTGAACCTACATTAAAAGTAGCAATTCTCAGTTCATGTTTGGCAGGTTGGTTAGTTTTACATCCAGCTTTCACTCAACAGAGCTATTCCAGGTAACCCAGGCTGGGCAACTAGACATCGGCCAGCCAGTAGCTTATTGACCCAGGGTTGCTGGGCTTTATGGCAGGCACACACTGGCCAATAGGGGCACATATACCCCTCCCACCATTAGCAAGGGTCCCTGGCATGGGTCAGAGTAGCCGGGCCCTCAACCCACTTATCACCGGTAACTACCCATGCCCATTTTTGCTGACATTAGTCAACATGACCGAATCACCTAGAGCCATATTTTACACTGTCGAGTGGCTAGCCCTGCCACAGCATGCAGTCTGTGATCTGTGTTCTCCTATCTTGAGGATACTGCACACCAGAGTAGATGCCCAAAGTGGTTGGTCTGTACAGCTCTTCCCCCTGTAGGGCACCATGTAGAGTCTGTGCTGCTGCCCACAGCTCCATTCATTGGTGAATTTGAGATGGATACACTCAGCATGTTTTTTGGACATGGGAGAAACCCCACGGAGACAGAGGGAGAACATGCAAACTCCAAACAGGCATTGGTCGGAGGTCAGGATCAAACCTTGTGCATGAGAGGTAAAGACATTAACCATTAAGCCATCTGGTCTACGCTTAGGATACTGCTTAAGAAAAAATAGCAATGTTTGCTGACAATATCACCCTATATATAGCTGACTCTGAAAAATATTTGGAAATCTTATTTAGGAAGCTAAACCTATTTTATAAGTTGGCAGGATACAAAATAAATGAGGTGAAAACAAAAGCAATAGCTTTAAACTAAACATGCACTCACAATTTGTTATAGAATGCCATATCTATGGAGTCATAACAGCATGGCCTATATGAGAATATGTCTGAAAAAGGATGTTAAGCAGGCAGCTAAAGATATATTGGAAGAAATAGCATTGACAATAACAGAAAAATAAGGAAATGGATGACGCTTTTAATGGATAAACAAAGCAAAATACAGGAGTTAAAATACTTTTGGCCCCTTTAACATTAAAAGACAGACATACTTTTGCTAACTGGGAAAACAGATTTGGCAGAAACTTAAAAAATAACAGAGTTATTTTGGGAAATAAGCAGAAAATGCTGCAATACGAAAAACTGATTCTGCCAAAAGAAGAGGGGTGTTTGGGCTTCCTGATCTTGAAAGGTACTATAGAGCTATCCAGATGATAGAATATGTTTTGATATTTTTTGTTACATTTTCACAATTGAATTGTCATATCTTGGAAACTATGCAACCTAGACATATTCTGCTAGAGCATTTTTGTTAAAAAGATATATGCTTTCACATGCCAACAAGTAATTCCTCCATAAGTGTTTTTTTGAGATATTTACAGAAATATGAAAACATATACTTAATTGCATAAATAGCAATTTATCAGTACTGAATATCTCTCAAGATGTGCAGCTTACAAAGCAAATATCAAAGATAGTTTTCTTTACCTTCTAAGGTTTCACTTCATGCCATGCAACAGTTTGAAAATCACTTGCTTTTTGAAGTATAAAGTACATATAGAAATAATGTTTATTTTCATAATTACTTGGAAACAACTAGCAATATCTCAGGTATAGTGAGATATAAATTAACATTGGCAATGCATTTTCCTATCTCCCACCACAGTAAATCACACCATACCCCTTAATAACATGCAGGGGTCTCAGTTATGAAATTGTGAACATAAATGTGAATATATGAATAATAAGTGATAAAAACAGTGATTCATTTATCTACTGCAGGAGATCCTAGATTAGCAATCTTAGTGTTATTTTGTTAATAGCTTCTTTCAGTTTCTGATACTACCTATCATTAGCTTGTAAGTCACTTTATTAAGGAAGCCAGACCCAAAAACTTTTTGACACCACAGGGAGTTATGGGTATGAATTGGAAGCATACAAAAAAGGCATTATAAGTTCATATATTTATAGATGTGTAGTAAGTTAACAACCACTTGGACCTTATTAAGCCTAGCCATGCATCACAAATCTCTGTCAAGTTCTGGTAACCTTGATAAGTGTGAGCAGAGGCTTGAGAGATGAAACATTTACAATCAGAGGCCTAGGAGATGAACCATTTACAGGCTACCTGTGTCCATTAGAGACATATATGTTAAACCAGGGATGTGTATTCCATTCACTTGCCTAAGTTACACTTGAATTGGGTTAAGGAAGAACTCGGATTCACATGGATAGGAAGCCTGTTCCAGAGAAGTAGTCTCTGGGATACATACCTGTCTCTCCGGCAGGTCCTGTTTATATTGCAGACAAGGTTTAATTCTTTAGAATAGGTAATTCTGATGCTGTTTTTATTTTATTTATTTATTTTTTTTTTTTTTTTTGCAGATATGTAGGATGTCCATTGGATTGCAGTCTGACTTATATGTCAGGCATAGAGTTCCCCTCAACAGCTTGTAGGAGACAGAATACAGGGGCAATATACTCAGTGACAGGTCCAATGAATGTTACATACAGTGAAACAATAAATTCATTGGCTAGATGACATGCTTTTTTTTATAAGTTGCACACCATAGAATGATTTCCTCAATACTGTAGATATATGATGGTCAAAGGCTAGATTACTGTATATGTGTGTGTCCCCAAGTCTCTAACTACTGGGTTGACTCTTAGGGTGTGTTGTCAGTATGATAGTTACCAGGGGTAGATGACTTCCCAAAGGATACCATTATGTATTTCTTATCTTGGCACCTAGTTTTAGTCCATGCTTTTCTCAGGCATATGGATAGATATTGTGCAAATACATGATATGCAACCTTCAGAACAATTACTTGGCTATAGCAAACTGAATAGCACACTGACTGACCTATAAAATTGCAACTTTTTAAGGTAGTTTATAGGGGAAAGGTTGCAAGTATTACGTTTGTATCATCTCTGGAAAATTTTAATTATGTTAATGATGTCTTTTTGACTTTCAAAATAGTAATTAGATTGTGAGCTCTGGGTTGTTTTGCCTTTATTAGTACAGAACAGTTTTGCAGGGAGTAGTTCGAGAAATATGGACAACATCCAGAGCACAGCAGGTATGTGAAATAGGCCTCACCATTCAGGAGGTCTGAACACATTGTACAAGATCTTAAGTACAATAAATAAACATGGTTTGTTGTTAAAAATATGATTCTGTATGTAGCAGCTGTAAGATAGCAACCTCTCAAGTCAGCAAATGTGGCAGTACTCACAACATACCAAAACTTTTTCAGATCCACAACTGGTGAATTATCTGTCATTGTAAATGAAAGTCTAAACTGTGTGCAGTGAAATCAATGTGTGTGTGTGTCTGCTGTGTGCCTTACTGAGGAGTTTCTCCTGTCCCCCTCCATTGCCCATTGCATGACCATGGTTTATAAGTATAGCATATCAATCAATCAACTATTTAATAGCAATTCTTAAACAAGGAATTACACCATGCCAAGTGCAGAAGCAGTAGACAAACCATCAGATTTTGCCAGTAAGCTACTAAATACAAACATGCATTGCCATCCACAACTCTTTATAATAAAATGTAAATGCAGCAGAATCAAAAAGCAAGGGCTATGTCCTAAACATGGATTACTATGGCAGTGTAGCCATCCCATGAGTCAGTGGGACAAGGTCATGACAGCTGACTGTGTTCTTCACATGCATGTTTGTCCTTGTAAACGTGTATTTTAATGCAAGAGAAATAAGTATGTTAAGGGAGAGAGACAGAAACAAAAAGAAAAGAAAAAAGAAAACATAAATTACCTGGTAGCACTTCACTGGTACACAGTGAATCAAAATATGTCGTTTTATACCCTAGCAGGCAACTGCTAGAATATCTTTAAGTCAAACTACAAAAATGTTCTAATGAGCACTGACTTTAAAAATTTCTGTCACTTAGTCAGCTCCATGGTGTAGACCACTTAGGCCCTGATGGTGACCCAGATTGCCCAAGTGCTGGAAAAGCAGATGGGGGGGGGGCAAAAGAGGAGTGATGAGAAAATGCCTGCTTGCCTCTTTCTGGGAAGGAGGATGTGGGGGTTTGTTAAACCATCATTGTCACAGTTTTCAGTGAAAACCAAGAGATGAATGATCAGAGCATTTGGCAATTCTGTGGTGAGCAGGCCTATGGAGGAGGACATCTTTATGTAGTTGAGTAAAATTTCCTTGTGATGTCCACTAAATTCTAACTCAGCTATATCTTTCAGCAAACTGTGAGGGCAGGACATAAACAATCTGTTCAGTAATCTTACCTGGAGGCAGCATTGATGATTCTTTGATTTCATTCCTTCATCTCTTCCAAGCATCACCACCCTGGATGAATGACCTTGCAATCAGACAGGCACTGGCAGCCAAACAGAGGAGTTAGAGCAATTGGGAGAATAGCAACCATTAAGGCAGTAAGAAGTATCAGTTGGCAAATGTGTCACTGCCACAAGAAACCCCTGAAGTACAATCGCTCATCCAAAGGCAATTAAAAAAATCTATCACTGTCTGCATACATCCACTTTGTGAGAGTGTATATGTATTAGTAGTGTGGTGTCTGAGAGTGTATATGCATTTATAGCGTGTGTGTGTGTGTGTGTGTGTGTGTGTGTGTGTGTGTGTGTGTGTGTGTGTGTGTGTGTGTGTATACGTACACATTTGCGTGAGTATATGTTTGTGAGTCTGCATATGTGCCCCTCTCTCTTTATATCTGTGCCTCTATACACTTGTGTTCATGATGAAGCTCATTTTCTTTTGAGTTGTACCAGCTATGTTAAAATCAGGCAGAATGAACAATAAATTCTCCAAGTGTTCAATTTCTGAAGCAGACTTTTTTCTTTCTTCTTGTATTCCAGGGTTTTATGTAACATTAGTGGTGAATCGATGGTGGAACCAGTTTGTGAACTTACCATGGCCAGACAGACTTATGTTCTTAATCTCCAGCAGTGTTGAGGGAAGAGATGAATATGGACGCTTACTTCGTAGGACTCTAATACGTTATGTGAACCTAACAAGTTTGCTAATCTTTCGATCAGTTAGTACTGCAGTAGTAAAACGATTTCCAACCATTGATCATGTGGTGGAGGCAGGTAAAGCTATATACTGTCTAATAATGTTATATTTAGATTAGAAAGCTCATTATAAACAACAGTATTATTGTCAGATTGTAGTGAGACTGCAGTAACATAAATCGAGAAGTGAACAATTTTATCCTGCATGATTTGATGTCTATACAAGGCTTCTTGTCTAGAGAAGCAGGGAGGTTATCAGCCTGCAATCTCAGATTTTTTGTTATGTAAACTATAAGCTATAAGAAAATTATAACTTGTTTTTTTTTGTTTTGCAAATGGAATTGGCAATATCTCATATCAAAGTAAGCTCAACAAATTGTGTTAATGACTGCATCTTTAAAATTATGGATGAGTTCATTTCTGGACAGTACAGCCTAGAATTTATAATATAGGATTCTGAATAACTTGAATATAGTTTGGAAAATCTTTACTCTACATGATTTAACAATTACTTTTCTTGTATGACAAAGACCTATCTTCCTGCCATGAAATTGGTATGCCCATTGCTGACCAGTCATGCACTGGTCAGAAATGGAATTCATTGCTTATTTTATGTTATCAGTACTAGAGTCATGACCCCCTTAAGATTCTAATACATGAACAGCTTGAACAAAACATTTTTTCCACAGTGTTTCAAAGTTATTCAAGTTTTTCTTCATCAGACAACCCAGATCCAGCAGGGAGAACCAAGGTAGTTTAACTCGCCGGCTGAGTGACAAAATAAAATTAAGAAGATGCAACTTTTTTAAATTTTGAGTCATTAGCTACTTCAAAGAAGATCAGTAAGTAAACATCTCATGGAAGTTCACAGCTGTTCATAATGAACTTCAGACACTTCAAAGCATCGTCACCTCCTTCCACCAGACGCATGGCCTTACAGTGATCTTAAGACTTAACAAAGCTCTTACCATGTCCCAGACCTAAGAGTAACCCTATATGTAACCCTAATGAACATGAATGGGGATAGGCTTGAAATAAGGCTCTGATGATTGGTTTTAGGAAGAACAGCATACGTGAAGAAAGGGGTCCGAATGGAAAGATAATAAATCAGCAAACAAAAGAGAGTAGTATTGCTGGAATTGAATTCATCCTTAAGTCTTTATGGGAATCATTACAAGGTGGACCCTGGTTTTTACAAAATCTCACCAAGACATCACTGATATATAGACTATATTTTATATAGAATATATCATGGACAGAAGTAGGTTAAAAAATAAAAAAAGATAGTTGGTGCACAAGAACCAGGATAAAAAAGTGCCCAATCCTGGTAGGCACACTGGTGCCAGGACTGGAA
Organism: Protopterus annectens; assembly: GCF_019279795.1. NCBI lineage: Eukaryota > Metazoa > Chordata > Ceratodontiformes > Protopteridae > Protopterus > Protopterus annectens. The sequence continues at coordinate 506,193,946 of NC_056745.1, forward strand.
AAAGATGACAGTGTAGAATCCTCAAGAAACAAAGACATTCCTACAATGGGGTTAGGCCAGGCTCTGAGGGAGGATAGCCCCCCCCCCCCAGTTGTAGAAGGAAGTAGTAGTCCATAAGAATCACAAAAACTGATAAGCCAAAAAAGAGACATAAAGATGATGGAGTGGACTATTGAGGATAAGAAAGAAATTATGTATTGTGACTATTAGGCAAGAAGCCCAGAATTTCCAGACAGAAGATATACAAAAGGATTAAGTGAGAAATTAGAGGAAAAAAACAGTTGACAAGAAAACCGTCAGAAGCTTTAAACAAAAAAAATGTGTTGATTAATACAACAGATTTATGAAAAGCATTATATAGACCAAGAAAGCTTGGACTGTTTAGAAAAAGAAGTGACTGAGGAAGTATGAAAATATAAAGAACAAAATCTAGAGATTTTTGGAAGGTATAAAAAAGAAATGTGGACATGGGAAAGAAAGAAGAGATATGCTGCAATATTTATGCAAAGGAGAAAGCCAAATTAATCAATTCAAAAAAGCAGCCCCAAAGATATTCAATGAGAAATACAGGCAAAGGCACCTAGATATGAAAAAAACTTAACAATACAAAAAATAAGATAACAAAGCGGGAATGTAGAACAGAAGATTAGTAAAGTAGAAGTTAACAAACTAGAAGCGGAAGTTATGGAATAACTGCAAAGTGAAGGAATTAGTGTAGAAAGTCTAACAAAGGATATATATCACAGCATGATAGAACAATTCCCCAAGTGAGGAAAAACAGGAGGAGCAGGAGATATATGAAGTAGAAATATGGACATGGGAAAGAAAACGAGATTTAATATGGTGTGATGTTTATGCAAATGAGAAAGCAAAACTAATCAATACAAAAAGAGCAGCACCAAAGATAGTTGAAGAGAAATATAGGTAAAGGCATCTGGATATGGAACATTTTACAATACAAAAAATAAGAAAATAAAGAGGAAAATAATAAAAGAAGATTAGTAATGGAGAAGTTAAAGAAATAGAAACTGAGGTTGTGGATTTCCTGCAAAATGAAGGATTTAGTGTAGAAAATCTTACTCTGATAACATCACAGGAGGACATAGCAATGGATCCCCAAATTAAGGAGAAACCAGTGAAGCAGGAAACATCTGATCAGCTGCCATATGAAGATACTTTGGAGCCTTCTACAGGAAACCAGTACAAAAGTTCATTTGGAGGGAAGGAACAGGAAACTGTGACAACTCTGATGCAATCAATGTTGTGGAGTGATAAGCCAGTGAGTTCCAATATGAAAGGGCAATGGATGACATAGGATGAAATTTAAGAAAATGTGGCACAAGAAGATGCCCTGGAACTTTCTGTAGAATGTCCATAGGAAATGGAGAAAAAGAATGTGCCCTCAGTTTAGAAGAAAATTATCTAAGAGAAGAGTTGTTTGATTTAACAGAGATGGATAGACATCTGAACCTGTCAGCCAGTATGTTGGCAATGTCTCTGTAGGATCAGTAATCATCATCATTTTTTACTAGTTCTGAGAGCATATGGGAGTTTATAAAGATCAATGAAAGAAATAGACTACAGAAAGTCAATAAAACCACAAAAGTTAGAAGTTTGATAAAGCAAACGAACACTGTAATTAGCACTGTTCATAGAGGTTCATGCAATATAACAGAAGTAAACAGGATATATGACTGTGCAGCTAAATTAATAACAGATAAAGTCTTACCACAAAAACACAGGGCAGTAAGGGAAAGGAAGGGGAAAAATCAAATACCATCATGGAAGTATTGAATAGAGAAAATTATAAAACAAGACAAGAAGTGTATAGAAGAGGGAACAGATCAACAAAATACTCAGAAAGGTAGCTATGATAAAAGCAATGTGCAGTATCAGAACAGATCAGGTTGTATTGTGCACTAGCACAAATAATACATAAAAATATCAGCACAGGCAGAAAAACTTAGAAGATATGCAGGAAGGAAAAGTACAAAATAAGCAATTTATTGATGACCCAAAAAGTTTTATAGAGAATTGGAAACAAGGCAAAAAGAATTGCAACACCACCAGACAGATTGAAACAAAGTTAAGAAAAGCTCCCAGATAGAAAACCCCAGGCCCAGATGTAGTACCTAACTTCTGTCTAAAAGTATTAACATCTTCACATGAAGATTTTAGCCATGAGTAAAAACTATATATATATATATATATATATATATATATATATATATATATATATACATATATACACATACATACCCCGAACAGACACCAACCTGGTTAACAACAGAAGAAAACAATACTCCTACTTAAGAGTGAACCTATAAGCTATCCTAAAAACTATAGACCAGTAACTTACCTTCCGATGACATATAAACTATATACTGGAAATGATGCCAACAGAGTTTATAATCATTTAGAAGAAAACTTAATCATGACAATAGAACAAAATGCTAACAAAAGAATGTCATATGGAACAAAGGATAATTTGTTGTTAAATAAAGTCATGCTGGAGAACTGTAAAAAGGGGAAGAATCTCAGCATGGCATGGATAGTCTACAAAAAAGCATTTGACAGTATTTCACATTCATGGATAAAAGAGTGCTTAAAAATGTATAAGATGCACCCTACTCTGATCAATTATATTACAGCTACCATAGAACAGTGGCAAACTACTTTGCAGTTAACAAATAAAAATATAATACGGTGTGGGCCAACTGGTTTCCCAAACAAACAGCAAATGCAACAAAAAGAAATAGGAAACACCAAACCACGGCAGATGAAACTCAATAAAACTCCAAATTAAATCCACAAATGCAGTGCAAACAATGGTGAACGCTTTCGTAGCCAAAGCTACTTCATCAGACAACTCAATACATTACTCAGTGGTTTTTAAAATAGCATCAGCCAATCAAGGCCAGTTTCCAATAAAAAAAGTTGGCCTAATAACTATTAACTTAAAGCAATAATACTCAATGAAAAAATAGATTACTAGGATGTAGAAGTGGTGCAATTAGGAATTTGGTAGAGAACAAAGAGCTTGAGTGGATTATTAGGATGAGTGCCAATGTGGGTAAAGGTCTAAATTATAAAGTTTGTATTAAACCTGTATTAATCAATAAGCCACTATACAGATAATATGTTTTTTGATATTTTTATATATATTTTATCTCATTTTATGTATTCAATAGACAATACTATGATGTTAATCTATTTTTTTATTGAGTATTATTGCTTTAAATTAATAGTTATTAGGCCAACAGTTTTTATTGGAAACTGGCCTTGATTGGCTGATGCTATTTTAAAAACCATTGAGTAATGTATTGAGTTGTCTGATGAAGTAGCTTTGGCTACGAAAGTGTTCACCATTGTTTGTACTGCATTTGTGGATTTAATTTGGAGTTTATTGAGTTTCATCTGCCGTGGTTTGGTGTTTCCTATTTCTTTTTGTTACTTTGCACTTAAGCCATGATAAAGGGAAAATTATTATTCCAAGGATAAAAATTCATAGTGGGATATTCCAGGGTGACTCTTTGTCACCACTGCTCTTTTGTCTTGCACTTAACCCATTAAGTTGTCTACTTGATAGATTAGGTCATGGCTACAGTTTGGCTCCCAGAAAACAACAAAGTGTAAAGACTTCTCATCTTCTATTTGTGGATGATTTAAAACTGTATAGTTCATCAGATGAGGAGCTTAAAGCACCATTGCAAGTGGTCAAATCTTTTTCAGATGATATAAGAACGTCCTTTGGTAATGATAAATGTGCAAAAGCAACCTTTAAAGCAGGACTGCTGCAGCACCAAGAAAACATTAACCTGGGACAGGAATATGATATAAAAGAACATAAGCAGGAGGGAGTGTATAAATATCTGGGAACTGATGAAGGATTAACAATAAAACATGAACAAATGTGAATAAAACTTAGTAAGGAATATTTTAGAAGACTAAAATTAATACTGAAAACAGTGCTGACAACAAGGAATGAAGTCCAAGCTATAAACCAGTTTGCTCTTCCTTTCCTAACTTACAGCTTTGGAGTGACTGACTAGCCCCAAAAGGTGTTGAATTGGTTGGACAGGAAAACGAGTAGGCTCCATCATGCTCACCAAATGATTTATAAAAGTCAGTGTGTACCAAGATTATATATTCCCCATTCTAAAGGAGGTATGGGCCTCCTAGAAAATTGATTACATGTATAGATCTGCAGTTGTAGAACTGCATACATATCTGCTGACCTTACAAGACCCAAACACAGTGAAAGTTTTAAAACATGAGGAGGATAAGTCTAATATGACTTTCCTGCTTAGTTTAGCAGAAACATATCAGTGTCAAGTGGGAATGGAAATCAAACCAGAAGTAGATAAAAGTCAGACTGCAACTGAGTGTTCCAAAAACAAAAGAAAGACTATAAGGATCAGATGAGAAGGCAAGGAATGTGGAAAATGCATAAATATAGTTACAAGTATAGAAAACTCTTGGAACAACCTCATATTGATCAGGAGTGAATGCAGGAATGGTTAGAGAGATGTGAATTTAAACCAAAAGATGAAAGGTTAATATTGGCTGCCCAAGATAGTAGATTATGTACACTTTGGTTTACAAAGTCCATTGAACATGTGGGAGAAAAAGACAAATGTAGGTTTTGTAAAACAGAATTGGAAACAAACACACATCTTGTTGCTGGTTGTGATATATTAATGTTAGAAGGAATGCATACTGAAAGACATAATAATGTGGCAAGACTGTTGCAATGGAGATTGTACAAACATTATAATATTGACGTAGTTGAAAAACATTGGAAACATGAGCTACAAAACAGTATAGAAAATGATGATGTTTATATTACATGGGATCACCCATTACCAACAGTTCAAAAAAACAGATGAGAGAAAAGCAGATAGAGTAGTCCTTGAAAAGAAGACAAAAATAACATTGATCACTGAAATTGCTACACCCAGTGACCACAGTGTCTTATGTACAGAGATACGCAAAGACATAATTACCAGGATTTGCAGGTAGAAATGAGGGCAATGGGGAAGGATACCCAGAAAGTTGCGAATTGGATCCACAAAGTACACCAAACAGTAGCAGCAATTCCAAAACGCACGCTGCTTCCTCTCACAAACAAAACAGCCCAAGGAAGACTAAGCTGTTAATAAAAAATCTTTTAATGAGAAACCAGTTGAGCGCTTTCACTCGGCAAAAGCGAGCTTCATCAGAACAATAATGTAAGTGATACGCAACCATTAAATAACACAATTGGCGCCAAAATAGCATCACATATCAATTAAAAAACAATTGAATCAATTAAAACATTTTCAGAGGGATATTCCGTATATATAAAATAGATTAAAAGTTAAATAAAAAGTGCTGAATAAACAAAATAAATGACTAAGTGCATGGACTGGATAACTGCTAACAGTCCATTAAAAGTAGGGGTTTAATAGAAAAATAGTCATTAATCCCTGGTGGTGTAAAGGCATCTGTAAAGACTTGCCACCAAAGTTCCCTGTAGGCCAAAACATTTTTTTGATTGCCTCCTCTAGGGTTCCTCTTAACTGACTCTAAAATAGCAAATTTAAACAAATGTTCACTACCATATTCCAAAACATGTCTTGACAAGGCATTTTTAGTATCCTGCTTTTTTATGCAATAGAGATGTGAATAAATTCTCTGTCTAAATTGCCTTTCAGTCTTTCCTATATAATAGGAATGACATACAGAACAAACAGCAATATAAACAAGCATAGTAGACCTACAATTGCCCTTGGCAGGATAAATCCTAGTGTGATTGTTATTAGTCAACACTAAGCTACTCAATTTGCAGATGGTTGTACATTGATTGCAGGACCCACATTTTGTCGTATTAGACCCTGCGTTTATAATTTGAGTACTATCTCCTTCCAAAATATTTTTAAGAATAATGAAACCTGATAAAGTGGGAGGAATTGCAG
>NC_056745.1:506207402-506407402 GCF_019279795.1 Protopterus annectens
GATTTTGAAGTTGCAGCAGTGAAGAACGTATGGCTGAATGTTGCTGGTGCACAATCCAAAAGCTGCCTATTTCATTTTGGCCAGAACCTATGGAGGAAAGTCCAGTCCTTAGGTTTGGCCAGTTTACACAACATTAATCAATGTTTTCAGCTGGCTGTTAAGAGTTTGGTTGCATTTGCATTTTTGCCTGAAAGTGAGGTATGTACTGCCTATTAGATACTACTGGAGACCTTTCCAACAGAAGGTAAACTGTTAAAATATTTTTCTGATTGGTATGTGTATGGCAAGTTGTGTAAGTTCAACACCCATACCGCATCCAGTGTAAGATTTCTTCCACTCTTCTTTTGGAATGTTTCCGAGTTAAATGATCAGTTTTTGCCATGTACACAGAACTCTGTGGAGGCGTGGCATCACCGTGTTAAATGCTTGTTAGGTACTAGAGGTATGGATTTACATGTACTGTTATGTGCCCTCATTAGAGAGCAGGACAGGGTGGATGAACTCCACGTCAGAATGGCCACTGGGTGTCCACCCTCTCCGAAAAAGTGGAAACCTATTGCCCGTCATTCACAATTTCAATGGGTCCTGGCCAATAAAGATGCATACTCAAGTATAGAGTTTTTAAAAGCTATTTCAAAGTTGTTGTTAATTGTACATATTGCATATCAGTATTATGTGGTTTTCTAACCTATTACTATACCACCAGCGGTCAAGAGGGATACAGTACATTGAATACTATGGTGGATAGTGTCCTTACGGTGCTAATAAATGAATCTACATGTTGTTGGTAGACACACTATGGCACTACTGCATTGATTTCCCACAAGTTGCACAGATCCCTTCTACTGGATAAATGTCGGGAGCATTCATGTTATGTGTTGGCAACGATGTTAGTATGTAGTTACCGCCACATGAATTGACAGGTGGAATGTTGAAGCTCTGTTATTCTATAGTTGGCAGTCATTAATGACGCATCACGAGCATATACGTGTATTGCTTGTGAGTATATTCTGTATATTTCTTTTCAGTTCCTTATGTTGCTGACCGATGTGAATGGCAGATATTACTTCTGTTCAATCTAATAGGGACTACCTAAACAACTCGCCAGCAGCGGTTATGCTGATAAACATCAGGGACTTCTTCACTGTTCAGGAATGTTTGGGAAATCACATTCCACAGATATCTCCTTGGCAGAGTATCAAACCACACACTTCTACGGTATCTACAGTATATGTTGAGTGCTATGTGCATATACACATCATTGTGGATATTGCAGGATGTCAATTATGTTTAATATTTACATTGGAGTTTGGGATATGTGTATTTTGGATAACTTTCATGGATGTCAGTGATAACTACTGTCAGTGATGAGAGTGACAGGATTATGGCATTCGGTTATGTGTTTGTCGGGATTCTGGGTGTCAGCGATGTGCAACTTTGTGCATGTGCTGTTTCGGTGTTCTGGTCTCATGTTTCTGAACGTTGGTGTTATGGTGGTTTGTTTTTCTGTAGTAGACCCAGATATATATATATATATATATATATATATATATATACACACACACACACACACGCACACACGCACACACGCACACACACACACACACATATATATATATATATATATATATATATATATATATATCTATATATATATATATATATATATAATATCCTTATATGTAACCCTAATCACGGATAGGGATAGGCTTGAAATAAGGGTTCTGATGGATGGGTTTAGGAAAACAACGTAAGTGAAGACAGCACATAAATTGAGGGAAATCTTGACATTCCAGCTAACCCTAACCCTGAAACTGGGAGAGGTAGGGATAGGAGTGGAGTAATATAGCAATAACCCACGCCTGGGTGTGGGTTATGTGGGATTTACCCATGGTTGGCGTGGTTTGGTCCCGAGGGCGAAGCCTGAGGGACCAAACAAAGACAACGGTGGGTAAATCCTGCATTACCCACACCCAGAAGTGGGTTATTGCTATTATACTATGACATTATTTAAGAAAAGAAACAATTACTTTTCTTAAATAATGGCATTGTATAATGCCTCTTTGCTGCCCTTCTGCAGCTGTCTGGCATCCACGGCAGTTCTGATGTACCGCGATGCCACGCAGTACATCAGAGCTGTGGCCAAAAGCAACGGAGTAAGATCTCCATTGCTTTTATTGTTTCTATGTTAAATGGGTTTAACATAGCGAGACAGCTTTAAAATAAGCAACGGAGATGTCCGCTGTTTATTTTAAAGTTGTCTCGTTATGTTAAACCCATTTTGCATAGCAAAACAGTAAAAGCAATGGAGATCTTCTCCGTTGCTTTTAACCGCCTCGCTATGATAAATGGGTTTAACATAGCGAGACAGCTTTAAAATAAGCAACGGAGATCTCCCTCATCAGGCCCATAATTGAGTACAATGCCCCTTTTGGGATGTACCTTACCAGACACCTGCAGCAACTGGAAAGACCCCTAAAGTACCTCACCAAGAGGATCAAAGGGCTCAAACAGATGCCATATGCTGCCCAGTTAAAGAAACTCCAGCTCTACTCAGTGGCATACCGCGATCTGTGCCTGACGTATAAAGCCATGTCCAACCGGGAATTAATGGACATGCTGCACCTCAGAAAATCCAAATCCCATCGAGCTACGCTACAGAGACTTGAACCTCAGCACTGAAATAAATAGGACATGCTGGAGGGACAGATTCATAACCCAGAGGCTCCCTTCATTCTGGAATAAAATCCCAGTCCAGGTTAGGCAGAGTCCCTCATTGACTCTCTTTAAGAGGAATCTTGATGAGTGGATGGGAGATCGTAGGTTTACTCCAGGTGTCACTGTTAGGCAGAGGCACAGTATACTAACCTCGAAAAAGGGCATAGCAAAATTAATTTAAAATGGGTGGCGAAAGCCAAACACACTCTGGCTAGGCTTATAAATGCCTAGGGCAGATAGCCTAGTATGAACCTATGAACCTATGAACCTATGAACAACATGCCAGTGACAACATATATTTTCCCCATACACCTGAGGACAGAGGCAGAATTATGCAGGAGTTCTACCCTCTAGCATATTACCCTGAATTACTCAGTGCCATAGAATGTACATATGTAGAAATCAAAGCACCACCTGGAGAACAGGTAAGGGTGTATATAAATAGAAAGGGTTTCCATTCCATTAATTGCCAGGTCATGAGTAACACTAAGGGAATCATCCTGAATGTGTGTGCAGGCAACCCAGGCAGTTACCATGACTCACATATCTGGCACAATTCTCAACTCTATGAGATGTTTTCTAAGGGGGATGTCATTTACTGGGATATATATATAAATATTTTTCTTAGTTACATGTGAGCAAATCCAGTATGTAATTGAAAAATTCAGTCATACCTTATCAAGATCAGTAGTCTTCTGTACAGATAAATCCAAAGCTATAGCAATCTTCTGTGTTATCCACATACGCAGCTCTCATCACCTTCAGGTTCCCTAGCTACATGGTTCCCTTTCTATAGTGTAGATTCAGGCCTGTGAGAATGGTGAAGATGCAAGTGAGGTGCAAACTCATTTGAATTGCTGAATCCCCAAATTTTGGCTCCTTACAGCAGGTGTAAACATCTTTTCACCAGACTCTGCTGATGTCATCAGCTATAAAGTATTCTCCGACAATATAAAAGACAGAATTGTGCTATAGTGTTTGTGTTAAGTACTGTGCCCTGTAAATAGTTAGGTAGGGGTTCCATTCTCACTGCAATTGACTGTGTGTGCATTCAACAATCACTATAGTGACAATTTTAGAAAGATATGTGAGTCCACAGCTATGTCCAACCCTCCTCCGAACATGTTGTTGTAGCATACAATGATTATGTCATCCTGTGTAACATGCACTCTGACAGTATTCAAGACAAACCTGTGCTGTATCAGTAACATTAACTACTGTGTTTGCAAGCTACTTTAACTACACATATAGGTGTTCTAATCTGACAGCAGGCAACTTGCGTTCCTATTTTATTTATTTATTTAAGTTTGATGACTGGGAAAGTTCACTGGACCAAGAAGAACCCGTTTTCAGTGGAGGCCCCGGGAGAAAAGCTCCACAATAATTGCAAGTTACATTTCACATGTTACAAAAGGACATAGTTCATACAGCTAATTAAACATTTACAGATAAGCTCCATGATTTTTGCAAATGGCTTGTCACAATGTTACAAAAATGAAAAGACATAATTCAATACAGAAATTTCAACATTTACATAAAGTGAATATTGTGTAGGTTTAGCATTTCAAAATATATAGCTACTAGCCATTAGTAGGTCTATGTTGTCTATGCATACAACTATCACTTTTGAGACAATTTTACACAGGCATCTGCCTCCACATCCATGTCCTGCCCTCCTCCCAACATGTTTTCCTAAGCATACAATGATGCTATCATAGTCCATAAAGTGCAACATGACAGTGTTATAGTTAGACATATGTAGTGCTGCTACTGTGACATTGCATGGCATTCATACTCTATGCTTACACAGGAGTAATGTTCAAATCAAGCCCAGTCTACTTCGGTGTGTGTGTGTTGGGTGGTGCATTATGGTCATTGTATGATCTTTGGAATAGTTCTTCATTTCACTACCACCAGGGGTACCTTTCACGTACCCCCATATATCCTCCTATTTCCTCTGGCCCCATAACATCCTTCTTGCAGAGGAGTGGAGGATGTCCTCATGTCAAATATGCATACACACATCATGAAGTAGAGTCCTTTCATGAACCTCTGCAAGCTATCTTCAGACCACTGCATCTGTGACTGCTAATTCTGTCATGATGTGATGCACATGTCCCATATGGACAGTGTCAGAATGTATGCAGTCCAACAAATATACACATATGCACAACAGTCTTACTATCTTTCATAATATAGATATAAGGGAGTTTTACTTGCATGGTATAATAATGGCTAGGATTTCATGTGATATTGGCCATTAGCCAAATAATGTCTTATGACCCTATGAATAGTTGACATGTCAATGCTACTGTCATTGACATGCTGTAATGAGGTGTGGATGTACAGTATGGCTACAGGAGGGTACTACAATCTGTAATGTGAGCTAATGTATTGATGGCCATTGCTGCCATAGCATTATATGCTGCTTCTATAACAGCTGTAGTAATATGCCCTCTGAGATCTGTTGACATGGTATGATAAACTTGTATGTATATTGGTGGCATATTAGGGCATGCATTGTAGTGGAGCAGATCAACCGTTTACACAGTTCACATTTTGCCATCACAGTGACACTTTCAGTATGGCATAGGTGTGCATGTGTCTACATACCATCATTACATGTTCTGTGACAGACATCAATATAAATTCATATTGATTATATGGTCACATAAGTCTTGTCTCATATATGTGTTGTTATGCTGTAATATACACAACCAATGTGTCACATGTTTTGATACAATTGCAGCCTTGCGGAATTCATTCAAAACTGTATGTGCAGTTGTGTTGCTCTACCCAAGGATTATTGAGGTGGTCAGCAGCACCATTGTGTGACTATTAGTATTTGTGTCAAGTTGCCTATGAAACACATAAAGGAATATGTTGTGCAATTGATATAAGTACATGACACAGGTACAGTTGTAAAACTGTGTGCATAGCACCAGTGCATGGAACGGGATGAATGACCAAGGTTGTATTTGTAGGTCTTTTCACAAATCATTTATTCAAATAAACGTGAAATGTTAAGTGGAATATATAACTAAGCACAGATCTGCATGTAGATGCCACCAGACATACCCAAGCAGAGGAAATAGACAATCTGCTAGCTGATAGCTTGTCTCATACATCACTCCCCTGTTGCCACTGGCCATCAGCTAAAGTATACATGCAAACCTTTCTCAGTTTCTATGCTAAGAAGGGCAGTACATCTGTGCACTCTGTATGGCTAATAACATAAAATCAGTGGGGTCTGACAATATCACATATTGCCTATAGTATGACTTAAAACATGGACTTACCAGACATGGTTGGATCCCTACTTAAACACAGCCTCCAGGCGGAATATGTTCCCATAGAATGGTGTACATCAGCATGCATCCATCTGACTGGGTGGGCAGCACCTGATGCATGCATGTATAGACACATCCTGAGTCTCTCATCTGCGAGGTAGACCAACATGTCTTCATGGACCTTTTGTAAAAGGACACAGGTAATATCCTGACTGTGTGTGAAAGACATATGTGATTTGTTCAGGCTACATAATATCTGTTACATCTGTTAGATGTCCTCAAGAAGGTCAATAAGGGCATGCATGAAGACAACACTATCATCCTGCAGAACTTAGCCTGTCCAAGGCATTTGACACAAATCCACACTGAAGTACTACTGAGACACTGTCACAAATGGCCATAAGCACACAGGTAATATCCTGACTGTGTGTGAAAGTGAGTAGACCACTGAATCACAATCTTGAGAGATAAATATGTTGAAGTGTGTGAAGCAACCTATATCTAGAGTCCATTGATCAGGTTCACACCTCAGGGCTCTGTGCTAGGCAATTTCTTGTTCATTATTTAAGTCTCAGATGTTGAGAATGACTTACATATCATTTGTCCAAACAGCTTTGTGGAGGACTGCAGATTGTGCGCAATCATTGAATCAAGTGTGATGTTAGTGTAATACAGACAGTATCAACACACACAAAGGATTGCTGACACAGCCATGGAGACACAGGAAATGAACAAAAATCATGGGGGGATGTATTACATTATAAAAGCAAATACCCAACCTAATTATAATATAGACAGCACAACCCTATGAGCAGACCAAGTGGTATGTGGCCTCTTTACTCAGGTAGATGGTAAGTGGAATTTACACCAGATGTGCCCACAGTGGTGATTGCTCCCTTGTATGTAACACAACTGCTGACTATGTGCAGGCCATCCATATCAAAGGACATTATAGTTCCATAGTTCCCAGCTCTCATCACACTAATAACTGAGTACAATGCACCCTTTTTCATGCACCTCACAACACAACTTTCAGGAATGAATTACTCAAGTGTACCACATTTGCCACAGTGAGCTCCCACACATCTTATTGACCATACCTAAGTATTCTTTTTGTTGCATAAATATTAGTGTTTGATGGTGCGGAACCTCCATCAAGGTATTATACAAGATGCATGTGTGATACATGTTCCTGTGATGCACACAATACATACATAGCTGACAATATTGATGACGTGGGTTACATTTGTGACAGTGTGGATTGTGCCATATATATGCCATGCGCATATGTCACCTAGCCAGGATTGTTCATAATCTCAAGTACAGGTATAACAGTGTCCCCCCTAACACCTCCAGCAGATGTTAAAGTTTGAGGAAGATGCGCTTGATTCCACTCATAGTGTTTTTGCAGAACTACCTGTGATCACTCACAATCACATATGTTATGTTAAAGACAATGGCTTACTGGTGGTATTAGTCTGATATTGTCCATAATTGTGCGTGCTTCTGTCTATTGTTGTCCCTTAGACTGATATTATGTGTCCTGCTTGGTGGAGAACTGTGCTGACATTACATTCATATTCAGGCATCTCATTTTGCACAGCTTCACAATATGCACATAACCGCTATTCTATATACTATCCCTGATATATCTCCCCTCCATTGTTCATGTTAGGGTACCAGGTAGTGTCCCACTGGGCCAGAAGCCTGTTTTCAGTGGAGACCTGAGGAGAAAAGCTCCAAGGAAGATTACATAATTATACATTTGTACATATGACAATTACAATAGGAGTTCAAATGCAAGCTCCTTGACATTGTGCCTAAAAGCATATAAGAATGGTAGTGCAATAAGCTTATACTATTCATACAGACAAAAATAAATAAATAAATAAATAAATTTATATATAAATATATATATATATATATATATATATATATGTGTGTGTGTGTGTGTGTGTGTGTGTGTGTGTGTGTGTACTAAGGCTCATGCCGCTCCTGTAGTGCCTTTTTTAGGCAAGGTTCAAATGACCAATTGACCACCGTAACAGGAACAGGCAAGCAAAAACTGAGAGTAATGCTACTCAATGCTAGAAGTCGAAATCTCAAAATGCACGCACTCAAGGCACTCCTTAAAATGGAGAACATCGATATCTGTGCAGTGACTGAGACCTGGTTCAAGTCTCTAGAGAGCACCCCTGCATTACCTGGCTATAACTCATACCACACTTTTCGGCCATCTAACCTGGACCAGAACACCAAAGGCGGAGGTGTGTCTAAATTCATTAAGGATATCCACACCTCCAGGCTAGTTGTGCAGCATAATGCATCCGAGGTTATCCAAGTGCAACTAACTCTGGGAAAATCTGCAATCCAAATTGTAGCTTGCTACAGATCCCCCACCATGCCCCAGGATTCCCACTCCTCTTTTCTTGATATACTGGAAAATATTGGGGTTCAACCAAACACCCTAATAATGGGCGATTTCAACTACCCCACCATTAACTGAGAAAACTATTCATGTACCAACTCCTTTGCTCAATGCTTTCTGGAATTCATAAATTCCATTTCCTGGATCAACTTATCCACACCCCCACTAGGGGCAACAATATCCTAGACCTAGTTATTACCAACATGAGTGACCGGTGTTCCACACCTGAAATCAACTCCTCGTTGGTCAGATCTGACCATAAGTTAATCACCATTGATATCCACATCCCGCCCCCACCCACCATTAAGGAAACCACGGTAAAAAAATTCTCCAAAGCCAACTTCATGCTTCTTAAGACAGAAGTGGTGAACTTCATGACACCCATGCAGATGGACAATACAATTACGACTGCTGAATCCTACACAAATGCACTCTATAAGCACTTACACGAGTGCATTGATCGTGCTATCCCAAACAGAACCAAGGCACTATCCTCCAAATAAAGGAAGCCAATCTGGTGGTCCCCTGCCATAAACAAACTCTACAACAGAAGGAAGAAACTGTTGCAAAATAGAGTAAAATCCCATGAGTGGAGGAGCTCCCTGGTCAGCATCAGTAAGAAGCTGAGATCCCTTATAAGAGCCTCCAAAGCTAGCTACAAAAACAAAATTGCCACTGATTCTAAGGGCAACCACAAAGCATTCTATAGCTATGTCAAGAATCTCAATGGCAACACCCAGATCTGCTTTGAGTTACAGCACAATGGCACGAAAATTACAGAACCAACTGATATTGCCAACATCCTGGCAGATAGGTTCAGTGCTAACTTTATCCCCCTCTTATCCCCTAAAGGGCCCATATCTATACAAGAAGAATGCAGCGTCCCTGTAATCACAACTATGCAGGTAAAAGCTGCACTCTCTAAAGCCAAAAACACAGCATCCATGGGAATGGACAACATCCCAGGCTGCATTTTACATGAATTTCAGAACGAACTGGCTCCCCACCTAAGCACCATGTTCAGTCATAGTCTCACGTCAGGCTTTGTGCCCACTGAATGGTGCACAGCAACAGTTATCCCACTCCACAAAGGGGGAGCCCTCACTGATCCTGGGAACTATCGCCCTATTAGCCTGATGAGCCTGGTCTGCAAGGCCATGGAACGTATCATGGAATTCGCAACCAAAGACACTGGTAAACTCCAAACTCTGGACCCCACCCAGTTCAGGTTTGTGAAAGGCAGATCATGCCTTCTGAACCTGATCGACTTCTTTGAGGCAGTCATCAAAGCCATAGATGAGGGTAAGGTGGTTCACACAGCCTATCTTGATCTTGCCAAGGCTTTCAACACTATCCCCATTCTGGAATTATAGCTAAACTCACTAAACTATGTATAAATCCCTACGTCACAAGATGGGTTGCCAACTGGCTCACTGACAGAACCCACACTGTAAAAGTTGCAGACTCCAAATCTGACTTCAACCAGTGACAAGTGGAGTACCACAGGGTTCAGTCCTGGGACCTCTCCTGTTTGGTATCTACTTCTCTGAAGTACAGGCTAACACAGAAGGCCTCTGGCTGATGAAGTTCACAGATGACTACAAACTAGGAGCCATAGTTGTGTCCCCAAATGATGTGGACATCCTACAGAAGGGCCTCACTGAGACAGATGCCTGGTGGCAGAGGCATGGCCTCAAGCTCAATGCCAAAATGTGCATTGTCATCCCCTTTGGTAAAAATTCTGTACCCATGAACTACCACATAAACAGCAGTCTACTTAACACCGAATGTGTGATAAGAGACCTTGGGACCCAGGTGGACAGTAGTCTCTCCTTTGATAATCACATCGCCGCAGAAGTCAGGAAATCCTATTATGTTGCATACCTCACACAAAAGGGTTCTCATCCAGGAAAAAAGAAGTCATTGTTCCCCTGTACTCGGCACTCATTAGACCCATTATAGAGTACAATGCCCCTTTTGGAATGTACCTCACGAGACAACTGCAGCAGCTGGAAAGGTCACAGAATTACCTCAATAAGAGGATTTCTGACCTCAAACAGATACCCTACACTGACCGTCTCAAAAAACTCCAGCTTTACTCTGTAGCATATCTCCTACGCTGAGGAGATCTCTGCTTAACATATAAAGCTATGTTAAACCCAGAGCTGTTGTACATGCTATACCTTAAGAAATTCCAATCCCTCTGAGCTACACGCTCTACGGTCCTAAACTTTGTCACCACAATAAACAGGACATGTTGGAGGGATAGAGTCCTGTCCCAGCGACTTTCTATACTCTAGAACAAGCTACCCATCTATGTCAAGCAAAGTTCCTCATTAGCACTCTTCAAGAAAAATCTTGATGAGTAGATGGGAAATAGGAAGTACACCCCGGGGATCACTTCTGTAGCTCTGCTCGACAGGGGCACAGGAAATTAACTTTTTTGAGTGGCGTAAGCCAGGGGAACTTGTTGGCTAGGCTTACTTAGGCCCTTGGGCCGATAGCCTAGTACCTACCTATGAACTTATACATATATATATATATTATATATACATATATATATATATATATATATATATATATATACATATATATATATATATATATATATATATATATATACATATATATATATATATATATACATACACACAAATACATACGGGTCCCCTTCAAAACATCTAAAACCCATAACATCAAATTTCATAACATCTAACACTACAAATCACATGAAAATAACAATCCCTCCACATATAACGACACCAAACTACTAAACACACTTTTTACTACGTTTCTGCAGGGGGGCTTGATACAGTGGGGTTAGGAAATTAACTTTTTCCCACTGCAGTGTGATCTTGGAGTTGGTATATTTAATTTTCGGGGGTCAGCCCCCACATGGGGGGTGTGCAGGGGGGCTTGTCCCCCCGGCAGAAATGTAGTAAAAAGTGTGTTTGGTAGTTTGGTGTCATTATATGTGGAGGGGATGTTATTTTCTTGTGATTTGTAGTGCTAGTGATTATGAAATTTAATGTTATGGGTTTTAGATATTCTGGTCTCAATGTTATGAAATTAGATGTTATGGGTTTTAGATGTTTTGAAGTAGACCCATATATATATATATATATATGTATGTATATATGTATGTATATATATATATATATATATATATATATATATATATGGTTCTACCTCACATAACCGAAACACCACAACACCGACAACGCAATCACCGACACCACATAACCGACAGTACAAAAACACGAAATCCCACATGCCCGACAACGAAACAACCGACGGTACACAAACACGAAACCTCATACACTTCACACACCACAATCAACAACCTAAACACATTCCCCGTCCAAAAACCACATACACAACACAAGCACACCAAAATCCCTACAAACCCACACTAAACCACACATACACAACTACCTACAACCCTGACCCAAACCCTAACCCTAAGGTCCGTCACTACCGCACACTTACCTGACCGGCTCCTAACACTAACTCACTTATCACGCACCTAACCCAAACACAATCACTACCGCACACTTACCTGACCCGCACCCTAACCCTAACTCACTTATCGGGCGGCTAACACAAACACAATCACTACCGCACACTTACCTGACCCGCTCCTAACCCTAACTCACTTAACCCACCCCTATCCCCACTTACCTTACTCGCACCCTAACGTCCGTCACTACCGCATACTTACACAGCCTTTTCCCATTTCGGCATCCTCGGCGTCGGTGCTTTCATCCGTCGGGTCGGTCTTCTGCTTGTCGATCTTCTTGGTCCCGTCACGTCGGTCTTCTGCGCTGTCGATCTTCTGGGGCTCGCGATTTCCCTGTCGATGTTCCGGCGTGTCGGTGAAGTGAGGTAGAACCATATATATATATATATATATATATATATATAATTTTTTTTCCAGGATAAAAATATCACAAACTGAAGCTAAGAAGGCTCAGTTGCCAAAACATATTGACAATGGGTGGTAGAGAGAAGGAAGTGAGACAGTAAGGGGTTAAATTAGTTAGCCTGGTGGAGAACATGAGCAAAGCAAACGTTTGGTGAAATATTCCTTTAGGGACTGTTTAAATGAATGTGTATCATTGATGGACAAAATATGTATTAGGTAGAGAATTCCACTGTTTGGAAATGATATGCGAGTATAAGGAGACACCTGGTGGACAGAATATGCTGAGATAGAGAATTCCACATTTGGCAATGATATGTGAGTATAAGGAGACACCTGGTGGACAGAATATGCTGAGGTAGAGAATTCCACTGTTTGGAAATGATATGTGAGTATAAGGAGACACCTGGTGCACAGAATATGCTAAGGTAGAGAATTCCACGTTTGGCAATAATATGTGAGTATAAGGAGACACCTGGTGCACAGAAAATGCTGAGGTAGAGAATTCCACGTTTGGCAATAATATGTGAGTATAAGGAGACACCTGGTGGACAGAATATGCTGAGGTAGAGAATTCCACTGTTTGGAAATGATATGCGAGTATAAGGAGACACCTGGTGGACAGAATATGCTGAGGTAGAGAATTCCACGTTTGGCAATAATATGTGAGTATAAGGAGACACCTGGTGGACAGAAAATGCTGAGGTAGAGAATTCCACGTTTGGCAATAATATGTGAGTATAAGGAGACACCTGGTGGACAGAATATGCTGAGGTAGAGAATTCCACGTTTGGCAATGATATGTGAGTGTAAGGAGACGCCGTGAGAGTTTTGAGTTTTGTTAACCTTCATAGGTTCATAGGTTCATACTAGGCTATCTGCCCTAGGGCATTTATAAGCCTAGCCAGAGTATGTTTGGCTTTCGCCACCCATTTTAAATTAATTTTGCTATGCCCTTTTTCGAGGTTAGTATACTGTGCCTCTGTCTAACAGTGACACAGAAGTGATACCCGGGGTAAACCTACGATCTCCCATCCACTCATCAAGATTCCTCTTGAAAAGAGTCAATGAGGGACTCTGCCTAACCTGGACTGGGATTTTATTCCAGAGTGAAGGGAGCCTCTGGGTTATGAATCTGTCCCTCCAGCATGTCCTATTTATTTCAGTGCTGAGGTTCAAGTCTCTCGAGCGTGTAGCTCGATGGGATTTGGATTTTTTGAGGCGCAGCATGTCCCTTAATTCCGGGTTGGACATGGCCTTATACGTCAGGCACAGGTCACCTCTGAGCAGGCGGTATGCCACTGAGTAGAGCTGTAGTTTCTTTAACCGGGCAGCATATGGCATCTGTTTGAGCCCTTTGATCCTCTTGGTGAGGTACGTTTGGGGTCTTTCCAGTTGCTGCAGGTGTTTGGTACAACAATACTTTATCAGCAGACCTAAGAGATTTTTGTTTAGTGTAGGGTTGGACAGGATCAGGTAGAGCTGGGCAGTTGTCAAGTTTGTATAAGACTGTATGGGAAGTTAATAGCTGAGTCAGAGTAAGCAGGCGAGGGAGCTCTAACCAGTTCAGCTGGAGAAGGGCCGTGCAATGGTGAGATTTTTGAGACTGATTAGTGGCAAATTTTGGCTGTTTTTTTATAGCAAATTTCAAGGCTATTCAGTCCAGATTTGTGAAGATTGGTAAATACTAGTGAACAGTAAAGCAGGGAAGATAAGTGATGGGTTCTGGCTGTTGCGAGTCTGGCATGGTCAGTAAGATATGATTTAGCAATATAGATAGAACCCAGTTTGACATGAACCTTTTTAATTGTTAGTGCCAAGGTGTGTGTCATAGTACTTGCACTAGCTTTTGAAAATCAAATAAGAATTTCATGCACTGGTCTGTGAAAGTCCAAGGTAAAAGCCTGGTAGTAAGACAGAGGGTCGAAGATATCCTTTTGTTAGGGGGTTATAAGCTCTGGGTCCAAATATGCTTCTGAGGAACAGGGTCGCCAAACTACAAGAACTATTGAAGGGAGTCACTAAAGGGAAGTCTGTTAGTCTGAAAGAATGAGGGGGGGGGGCTATGAAAGGGTCATATGCAGCTGTTGCCCCTGGCTTAGTGAGTGCTAGGATGCTATATTCAGCTATTTTGTCAATACCTGTAAAGTACAAAGTAGCTTGTAAGTGTAAAAGTTTAGGACCAAGTTCACCATGAAAGAGGCACCTACATTCACTTGTAAAGTAAAGTAGTGTCCTGTCAATGTTATAATAAAAGCTGTTGCAGCACAATCCACTGGAAGGCTGTCCAGGAGAGCACTTTCAGTTTTGGGGGATGGGGGAACCGCTAAATGTATAAGGTCACTGTTTTTTATTCACTTGTAAAGTAGTGTCCTGTCAATGTTATAATAAAAGCCGTTGCAGCACAATCCACTGGAAAGCTGTCCAGGAGAGCACTTTCAGTTTTGGGAAGGGGGACCACCGAATGTATGAGGTCACTGTTTTTTATTCACTGGTAAATTAAAGTAGTATCCTGTCAATGTTATAATAAAAGCCATTGCAGCACGATCCATTGGAAGGCTGTCCAGGAGAGCACTTTCAGTTTTGGGGTGTGGGAGTCTACCAAATGTATGAGGTCAATGTTTTTTCTTAAAAAAATATAGGCTTAAATCTAGTCATAGGGCACACAGTCACTGAGGGGAATATACATATATATTTATTTATTTAACATTTGTTGACTGGGAAAGTCTGACTATGTTCCACAGATCCTCTTTTCAGCGGAGGCCCGGGGAGAAATGCTCCAGACGCATGTCTTTAGAATGTGGGTGGAAACCGGAGTATCCGGAGGAAACCCACGCGAATGCAGGGAGAACATGCAAACTCCACACAGAAGGCACCCCGGACAAGAATTGAACCAGAGAACCTCTTGCTGTGAGGCGACAGCATTAACCGCTGCACCACTGCGCCACCCTATTAGAGAGAGAGAGAGAGATGCAGGTAGTGAGGTTCACAGTTACACATATTACAATATATGAGACATGCAGGGTTACAAAAAGTGTGGAGGCAGACATTGGGGGGTGTTTTAGTCTTCAGTAAATGCACAGAGGATGACAGCATACACTATCCCAGTGCTGTACTTAAATTCTATGTCACCAGCAAAGAAGTTGATCCCATCCATTCTTCCCTCAGATATGTTTGAAATTAACACACACAAGACAACTGGACCCAAGACCATCCTCTGTGGCATACCTGCTCATAAGATTGGTCCAGTTCTCCTAATACTTTCTGCCCCAACCTTCTGCCATGATGAAATTCAGTTTCTCAGTGATGGCTTACTTCTAGCTTTTCTTCCCAGAGTCTGCTGAAAATACGTAAGTAAATAAATAGCAAACATATCTGCAATACAGAGTAAAAGCCTTGGTGATATTCAGGTTCACTACATGTACCAATAGTCACCTGTAAAATTCTCAAGTAATGTAGCCCAAAAAACTGGATCTAGTGTGACTAAGAGATCCTTGTGTTATTTATTTCCTCACTCTGGTGTTAGGTAAACAAGCCTTTACTGCCACATATTTTTCCTGTTCTCCCTCATTTGCACAAGGTACCTTTGTTGGCTTTCCCCAATTCTCAGGCACATCTGCAATGGCCAGTGAGCTGTTTAAGATTGGTATCAGATCTTCCAACACACTCTTCAGATTTCTGATGACCCAGAGAGAGACAGAGAGATAGAGAGAGACAGAGAGAGAGTGAGACAATCCATACAGACTGTTTTTTTTTCTTTTATTAGAGAAGCCAAGTTCCTCTCAATCTCTTTTCTTTCCCAAATATTGGTGTTTGCTCATCACTCTCTCTCTCTCTCTCTCTCTCTCTCTCTCCACTCTGCCCTGCCTCCTTCCCAACAAATCACACTCCTCTGCTTTCCCTTATGATGACTGAAACAAAGTTGTTGTTGTTTGTCTTTCGGCTTTTCCCGGTTAGGGGTCGCCACAGCGGAACTCTGGTCCGCTAATAATTGGCAGTCGGTTTTTATGGTGTCGTGTTGCCAGCCTGACTCCCAACCTTCAACAAAGGCACACCCATTCAACGCATGTCTTTCGAACACCCACTCGACCACGAGGAGGACATGCAGACTCCACACAGAAGGCCTTCCCAACCCAGGCCGAGAATCGAACGGGAGAACCTCTTGCTGTGAGTATTAGTTTATTATCACTATATATTTTTTTACAGTCTTCTATGAGCTCCCTCTCATCTTTGGACAGACTGGTCAGTTCTGTACCTCCCTTCTTTAATGTTACATACCTAAGAAGTATTTGTGCACCTTTATGATCTAGTCTCTAAACTCCCTTTCAACTTGTGCCTTCGCTCCTCTCACCTATTTTATTGATCTCCTACTTGCCTCCTTGCACTGTGCTTTTACTACTTTCCAATCTTCTACTTCTTGTGTCCCCCCTGCATTTTTCCTACTCACTAGCCTTACACTCCTGTGTAACCATTCTAGCCTCGTCCTAGTTTTACATTTTTGCATCTTCCTCAGACCCTTGCCATTAGCCCTGAATATTAAATTTAATATTTGTATATGAACACAAAGGCAAGCTTACTGTTGTTACTTCACACACAATCCTTTATTGTTAGCGCTTTCGTTGAGGCCAATACCCCAACTTCTTCAGACAACTCAACAATGCAAAACAGACTTTATATATCATGTCCAATTAAGCAATTAATTCAAACAATTCTCATTTAAAGGTACCTGGACAAAAAAACACATATGAATAAGGTTTTCTTCTAAAATCACTCCTAATTTTATAACATAAAACATATAAATATATATATAAAAATAAGTAATATACCTATACTCTTTAAACCATTTTAAGGTATTTAAAAATCTCTAAACTGGTTAAAATAATAATAATGATATCTTAAAAGTGCCATAAAAATGGTGTTAAAATGGTGCAAAACAAGTGGACAAAGAATACTGCACATTCATAAGCATGCAGATTTAAAAAAAGACTATCACAAAAACTATTATACGTATGTATCTATTATCCATCTAGTTAATGCCTTTAATTTTAAAATGCATTTTATAGAGACAAATTCATTCAACCCCGGGGGTAGGTGTGCAAAAGTACGAATTTGCCACATAAGCTCATTCTCTTCTAATTCCAACTCCCATGGCCACCCTCTCTTACTATGTTCTACCTGCTGTATGATTGTGAAGGCAAATTTATGTGTAGGATTATCTAAAATATGCCTAGCTAGAGCACTTGTAGTTATACATTTCTGAGTATTCTATTGGTGCTTGTAGATCCCCTTTTTTAGTTTTCTTTTGGTTTTTCCAATATAGAAAGATGGACAATGTTCACAGAGTGCCACGTAAACCACTCCTTGGGAATAGCAATCAACTTTCCCTTTTACTGTGTAGCTCTTGTCTCTAATGGTAAACTTATTCCCTACTTTAATGTGTTTGCATTGGTGGCGACACCCACATTTTCTCATACCACCCATAAATTTATGTTCATCTCTTTGACTTTCTAATAAACTTTTTAGATTGGGCCCCCTCCTATAGGTGAACTTCGGTTGTGGATCAAAGATTTTGTTAAGGGCGTTGTCTTCTAAAATAATGGACCAATTCTTATACATAATATATTTTATGTTATCTGTGTCCAAGGACTATGTAGTCAAAAACCTAATACCCAGATTATTTTGTCTGTCATTATTGGTTTGACTATTAATTTGACTAGTATCAACAATTTCTTGATCCACTTATCCACTGTAGCTATTATTGTAGCCTTTGTGTACAATGGGCTTAAAATGCCCAGATCTCCTTTTGGAGTTCACTTCATCAAAGATTTGCACTAAAAAATTTTTTGGGTACCCCCCTCCTAAGGAACATGTTCTTTAAGGTTTCACATTCCAAAAAATAGTCACTATCAGCTGACACCATCCTAGCTGCCCTTACAACTTGTCCTTTAACCACCGCCTTCTTCTGGTGGTATGGGTGGGAGCTTGTAAAATGTAAAAACGCATTAGAATAGGTCGGCTTTCTATATATAGTTGTTCTAAACCTATTATGAACTTTGTCCTTGTATAATTGAATGTCCAAGAAATTAATAGATTCGGCACCAACCTGATATGTAAATTCTAGAAACCTTGTGGTTTTTGTGATAGTTTTAATAAATTACTCTATTATTCCTACCTGACCCTTCCAAACAAAAAACATATCATCCTGGTACTTTGTGTACCACACTACATTTTCTTGGAAAATTTTGTTCTTGAATAAATGTTCTTTTTCCCAATGTGCCATTACACAGTTGGCAAAACTACCACCACAGGGTGACCCCATTGCCACCCCTGTTTTTGTAGGAAGTAGTCACCATCAAAGTACATAAAGTTGTTAGATAAAACAAGGTCCAGTAGGATTTCTATGAAATAAATTTCACCCATGTCTGCTCCTTTTTAATTCAAAAATTCTCTTATCCACTCTATACCCAATCCTTGTGGTATGACTTTATAAAGGTCTTTTATGTCCACTGTAAGGAAGGTATACTCATCCCTATATTCCAAGTTGTTGATACATTTTAAACATGCCCAAGAATCTGAGCAAATCTGTTTTTCAGTTTTAATAAATGGCTTCAGCTTATTGTCAACATACTTAGCAGGCGTATGTAATAGATGCTCTACCATCCACTATAGGCCTAAAAGGTGGGTCACATAAGTTTTTGTGTATATTAGGAGACCCAAATAGGGTGGGTATAATAGGGGCTGACATAGTGAGATAACATAGAATATCAATGGTAATACTTCCTTCCAGAAACAAGTCATTAAGACTAGTGTTAATCTTTTTATATGCCCCATTAATTTCATTTAAACTAACTGATTCATAGACATCACTATCCAGAAAATCATACATCTTTTTATTATAAACCAGTTGGTCCATGAATACCAGACCCCCTCCCTTGTCCAGTTTCATAACTCTGATATGGCATACTTTTAACAACTGGATAAACTCTAAATCTTCCTGGGTTATGTTAAGCTGTTTTTTATTATTAATAATACTGTTACTTTTTTAGCTATCTCTGCTAAACATAGCTCTTAAGTCCATCTCACACATCTTTTCGAATGTGACGAAAGGTTCATGGAGGGGTGGATTAAACAAGCTTGAAATTCTAAAACTGTTGATTAAAGAAGGGTTAGAACCCATTAGATACACTAGATTTAACTTCCACATAAACAGTTTAAGATCTAGAATAGTTTTAGCTATATCAGCTTTTCTATCTGGGACAAATGTAAGTCCCTTAGCAAAGATATCAACAGTACTTTCAACAATGTCCAGATCAGTAAAGTTGAATATTTTAAAGTCATTTGTGGAACTCACATGTATTTTAGGATTTTCTTCAACTCTGGTAATCCCCTGCCAATTCTGGCATTTCCGTTGTTGTCCCTGGTTCCTACTGTTCCTCCATTGCCCGTGCTGGTTTTGTTGGCGTTCCTGAAAACCCTGGTTATTGTTGACATTATTATTGTTGTTGCTGTTAGGCTGGCCCTCACGATGCAGGTTATTGGTCTGTTGATTATTAATCCTTTCACTACGTCGCAAAACGGGAGTTTGTGAATTACTAAAATCACTTTCTGTGTTGTTTAGTTCCTCTTCATTACCTCCGTTCTCTGGTGGGCATGGCCTTACATCATCGGCTGTTCTATTCAAAGATTTGTTGGTTTCCGGGGGTGGCGGGTAGGCGGCTCCCTTTAAATATTCTTGAACATTACGGGCAATATTTTTCTTTTTGATTTCAATAGCTTTGTTAATAGCATCAATGCTAGTGTAAATTCGTGCATAATCATATTTGTATCGACCAAAATCAGCATTAGTTATAATGTTACGTTCCAAAATCTCAAGTTCAACTTTTAACACATCAATTTGGGTGGCATATTGTTTAATTAAAAGTTCTAAGAACTCTGTCCCCTGATGGTCGAATAATTGAATTAAAT
The DNA here is from genome assembly GCF_019279795.1 of Protopterus annectens. Lineage (NCBI taxonomy): Eukaryota > Metazoa > Chordata > Ceratodontiformes > Protopteridae > Protopterus > Protopterus annectens. The sequence goes on from NC_056745.1 coordinate 506,227,726, forward strand.
CGTAGAAGAAAGGAGACTTAAACACTAACCCAACCGCATAGCGCCATTGCCATAGCCCTTTAGGAATAATTTTCTTAGTAACACATTCATGGAAATATGAAATTTGCAGCTGTACCTTACGGCATTTAAAGAGTTTATTATCAAACTCATTAAGCTGTGTTACAATAGGTAAAACATTATTGTTGTTGTTAGCATTAACATTAGACTCCGTATTATCCGTGAAAAATGCAGAAGTTTTCAAATAATTAGTCATAGATGGGAAAGAGTTCAATGCACTTACATTATTTTGCTCGCTTACACAAGGCATTTGTGTAGTGTTATTCCTTTCAGTAGATATCTCTGTTCTACTAGTATATGCAGAACTAGTTGGAACAGAGTTAAAAACTCCATTATAAATTTCTGCATAAGAAAGAACATGTCCACTTGGTCCCAAACCATCTTCAGTTTGTCTGGGAACAAATTGGGATCTTCCTAGATTGTTCTCTTCGATTGTTTTAGATAAACCATAACACTATTCATATTTGTATATATATACTTTGCAAAACACTATCTATGTGGTCTTGTGTTAAGGACAAATGAACTATTCATTTCACTTTTCTTTTCCAGAAGGTGATATCAGACTGGAAACATCAGTTTATATGGTTATTGTGCTATCTCCTTTGAATATAGAATTACAAAATGACACTTTAAGTTTGGTGAAATAGATTCATAAAATAAGACACCTAAAAGCTTCTTTTCAAACATTACTGCCAGTGCTACAAATTCTGCACTTAATCTGGTGAGCACTTCTTCATAACCTTATTAAACTTCAAAAATTGCATGCAGGGTTTGCTAAAAGCCATCTCTAGGACTTTACTTGATGAACTGGTATGCTGCCTTTGCAACCATTCCCACCTCCTACACTCATATTCAGTGATTGTTTGCAAAGTGTCCCTTTCCGCTTCCTGAATTTATGTTCAGAACTCATTGTTCGGGTCACCCATCCTCCTCACTGTGTTTTTGTCTACGGCCATCCCCTCACAACCCATCTTTAGTACTTTGTATCCAAAAAACATATTATCCACCTACTAAATCCTAGTTCAGTGTTTATCCTTTAAAGGGCATCACCATAGCTAGTGTTAATGCTTCATAATTAAAAGGTCTAAGATTTGTTCTTGATCTTTAATTTCTGCTTTTGTACCTTTCAAGTTCTCCTCTATCCATGAACATTTTCTGAGTAGACAGATTTTCTCTAACCCCCAAATGCATGGTGTTTAATAAGCTATTCTAAATTTAAATTTCTATAGCCTCTGGTTTTGTTCTTGCCCATCTTACCTGGGTTATGGCAAAACAAATAAGATGAAATGCACCTACAACTAACTATGGCCCAAGCAAGCTGTGTTTGATTACTGATTTAGGCATCTGAGGAGGCTGGCAGAGAGGAATGGATATGCCTATCTCAGAGGAAAGGATATTTGTTTAGGTGCTCCATAATGGGAGGCATGACCCATAGAGGGGAGCAGCCCCCAAGCAGAATAGATGAACATGGGGTGGGTAAAAATAAGGGTAGGTAATTAAATGAGAAATCTTCGCAGAATCAGTCAGTGGCATGACCCTTCAGAATGTCCTAAGATGCATGTCAGCTCCAGCCCTGAATTGGAAAAAGTCCAGAAAAGAAAGGAGGTGCTGGTACACCCAGTAATGGACAGGGGCAGTGAGATTTTTGGAATGTATGAAGTAAAGAGGGGGAGGAAATGCCTACTAATACCATGTATGTACTATATACATACATTGCACCAGTATACAGCCAGTTAACAAACAATATCAATCTTCTGTTAGTGAAACTCAGAAAGAGACAAACAGTAACACTGGTCCCTCAAAGGGCAAGTTCAACTCCCTACAATTGTATGAGCGTAGGTATTTTGATTTCAGCATTTTGACATTTCAACACTGCATATTCAGTATTATGGCTTTGAATATATTGCTTTTCAGTAAGTTCCCATGGACCTGAATAGCATTTATCAAAGAATAAAAAACATGATGCTATGTGTTTTGGTAATTGTACTGTAGATTTAATACAGTCTCCAGATGCATAAACATTAAACCAAATGATGTTTACAATATTAAAAGGTATAGGTATTAATACGGCAAAATGATTTATCACTGTTAAATTTCACAGAATAGTGCTTGTTAAAGAATAAGAACAATGACACTGAACAGTGATTTCCCATGTTCCTCTAGTTTTCAATAAAACTTGTCAAAAAACAAAACTGTGATGCTGTATGTTGTTTTCCAATGATATTTTATTTTTGCAAAAACACCATAATAACAGTGTACCAATGGCCAGTTGAAACCATGTAAAATAAAATGGAATATTCTTGCCTATATCAGGTTTCTCACTATGAGGAATCTGCGAATAATGGTCTGTAAGTGGTTGAAGTAAGTGATCTTCCAAATGTTAAGTTTTTCTGGACAAAGTAGAATAGCCTTCAGGTGATAAGGTGTTCTGCTCATCATTGAATTAAACCAACTTCAGATGATATACTTCATCTTTTTGAATAAACATGGTATTCAGTCACATAAACACTATCTCACATAATATCATTAATCATGTAAAATAAAGAGAAATATTATTCTTGCTTATATTTTGTTGTTACTTTTATCAGATACCAAAGAGTAGTGATTGTTAAACAGCAGTCTCATATAATCTTGGAAAAGCAACTGAAGTTATGTACTCTTGATTAAAAATGAAAAATGAGGACTTCAAAGATGGCTGCATACTGATCAACAGGTTGATTAGAGCTCTCCTGTTGTGAAAACAGAAACCTTGGAAAGCAGCCAGTAGCAGCCATTTATATGGGTAAAATTTAGTTACTGATTAGTCACTCCACTGTCTGGGTGTCAGCAAAGAAGAAAGCTGGAGAAAGTAAGAGAAAATCAAGTAGAAAAGGAAAAGAAAAAAAAAACACACTGGAGCGAAAGTGCCTTGCAGCTTTTCTGCAAAAAGCATTTCCAATTTCAGCCTCAGTACAGGAGATAACATCCAGACATTTACAGGAAAATTAAGTTAAATGTATTCAGAGGTGTTTAAAATAGATACATACAGTGAACTGACAAAAGGCTGGAAAGAGTAGAAGAAGCTTTAAGTAGCTATTTAGATGCGCTAATAACACTTCAGAAATTAGAGGTTGAAATGAAGGAAAGACTGAATAAGAGACTTCTCAAGAAGAACTGCTTTAAAGAATAATAAAGCTAAAAGACAGAGCACACAGAGAAAAATGCAACATTCCCCTGTACCAGAGAAAGGTACAAGATTGCATGAATATTTTGAAAGTACAAATAAGCAATTGGACTGGCATTTAACAGTAGGAGTTGTTATATAGTATGATAATGACTATCAGGGCCCTTTTAAGCCTAGCAGTACAACCGAAATGTGACCCAAAAATTTGATTTATATAAGTGGTGATTTACTGACTGCTTCTGTCCATCAGCGATATTGGAGACAGATGAGGGGTGAATTTCCAGGGTGGTCCAAGTTGAGCTTAAACAGGGACAGGAAGAAACTCTGCTTCACATGGATGGGGAGCCTGTTCTGGAGAATGCTATGAGAAACATATTTGTCTCCCCAGCATGTTCTATTTATGTTGCAAGCAAAATTTAGGCTGAGAACAGTGGCATGATGACCTCTATGGACCTATAATCTATGCCCTTGCTTATAAGTTGAGCAACATAGAAGGATTTTCTTACTACCTTGGATACATGTTGGGAAAAGACTAGCTTACTATATACATGAGTTCCCACATCCCTGACTAGTGAATCAACTTTTAACTTTTAAGGGTGTTTTATTGATGACATAGTTACCCAAGGTGGTAGACTTCCCCAAAAGGTACTATAATACATTTCCTGATATGGAGTTTTAAGCCACAGCTTTAGCACCAAGAGTTTGTTTGTATTAGTCCTTCCTGAAGGGTGTTCTCATCTTGGGGAGATTCAGTGGCTGCTCCTAGTTTGCAATCATTTGCAAACTTGGTTAGCCAAAGGCCTTTGACATTGGCTTTGACATCTAAGACATAGATGCCAAAGAGGAGTGGTCACAGCACAGAGCCATGTAGGACTCCACTAGTGCCTAGGCCCTTTTTGGAGGTGGCCTCACTGATTCCAACCTCCTGGGTCCTATCAATGAGCTAGTTAGCTAATCCAGAGTGTTATAAAGGAGTGTATACCTAGTTCCATAAGTTTGTTGACTGTGCCCAAATGGGATATTGTATCAAATGCTTTAGCCAGATCTATGTAGGCAGTATGCATCATTTTCCCATCATCTGTTGCTTTAGCGATCTTTTCAAAAAAAAGTCCATCAAATTCAGTAAGTCTATCCTGCCTTTATCAAAGCCAAACAGGGATGAATTCAGTGTCTGGAGGTGTCCTATGTCCTTGTTGACAATTTCCAAGACAATTATTTTCCATGGCTTTGCAAATAAGACTAGTCAGACTAATGGGTCTGTAGTTTCCAGGATCTGTTGAAGGTCCTCTCTTATGAAGGGAGATGACCATCACAACCATCCATCCATGTGGCACAAAACCTGGTTTAAGAATATTGTTAAATAATGACTCCAGGGATTCTGGAATTCTATTGTGGCCCACTGAGGCCATGTTCTTGGCTATAGTGAGCGCATCCAGTACATGCTCCATAGTTGTAGCTGGAGGAGTTATGTTTGAAGGTGTTTTTGAGGAGATAGTTGCTAGTGAGAGGTGGGTAAAGTTGGAAATTAATTTGTCCACTAACAGGTTCGATATATTGCCAGGCTCGGTGAATGTGGTGTCATTGACCACCAGTTCAGCACATTGCTGTGTGCTGCCCTTGAGGTTTCTGACATAGCTGTAGAAGACATTATGGTTATCTTTCACTTGGGAGGCTATCTTAACCTCAAAGGTGGCTTTACTCAGCCTAATTAGCCCTCTTAGTTGACTACTGACTTTGAAAAAAGAGTTTCTATCTGTATGGGAATTACCCTTCCTGATTTTTCTCATAATTTTTTTTCCTTTTGTTGCATATCCTGTTTAATTTGGGATGCCATCAGAGCAGTTTAAATCTAGGGCTAGTCCTGGGCTTGCTTCTGGTAGGTACAGCAGCCACAATGCAGCCACTGACATGGTTCTGCAGAGTTTCTGATATCAATTCGGCATAGGTTGCTGTATTCTCTAGGTTTGAAGGGGCAATGAATTTTGAGAATCTATCACATAATAAAAGGTGATTTGCTTTGGAATAGTTCCTAAATGTTACTGGTTTTACTGGGATTATGGAATTGATTTTGATTTTGAAGGAGCCAGCTTTATGGTTAGACCTTACACCAAGGAGGATGAGACATTGGGGGAACAGTATTCTCTCATATTGGTAAGCATGAAGTCTGGTATGTTAGAGCCTCTAGTGGGTGTATTCACTATTTGGTCAATGGGGTTTGTATTTACAAAGTCCAAGAATCTCTGTGCCAATAGATTTGAGGCTGTGTAGGATTTCCACTTCATAGAGGGATAATTAAAGTCTACCATGAGTAGAGTGTTAGGTTGGATAGTAAGTGTTTCATTAGGTCCAAGTATACATTGCGAGCTTTTTGAGACATGGAGGATGACCTATAGCTGGCTAGGATATGGTATGGGTTTTGTTTATGGTGATCTGCATGTAGAGGAACTCCAGCATGTCATCCTGTTTGACCACCCTAGAGGTATGCTTATTACTGATATATATTGAAACATCTCCTCCTTTAGCCGTTGTCCGTGCAGCTACTGGTATAAAAGTGTATATGGCACTGAAACCCTACACTGCTGGGTTGCTGTCTTGCACTTTAAAAATGTCTCGGTAACTGCACCATGTCTCAAGTGTGAGGAAGACTTGAAGGAAGTGTAGTTCTTTGTTTAGGCTCCTGGCATTGAGCAGTAACACCTCGAGGCTCATTTGAGTTGATTTTGCTATATTGGTAGATTTGTCAATTTGGCATTGCTGAAAAAGGCACTATTAGGGTAGAAAAAGTTTAGCCAGTATTCAAAAGCCTAGAGGGTAGAGATGCAAATCATCCTTGACAAAGCAACGTGGTCTAACCATGTCCTCCCAAGCTGACAAATATCAGATCCCCTTAGAATGAAACCAGAAAGACAGACAGTTGTTGAAATTAGTCATTTTTTTCTCATACTGTGGCTGCTCAAGGCCAGTCTGAGACACATAGTCTGAAAGCTCCATAATGCCTCATAATGAGTCCAGGAAATCAAAGTCAAAAAGTCAAAGTCAAAGTAAACTTTATTGTCATTCAGAAATCACACAAGTGCAAAAACTGAATGAAATTCTGTGTCTCCGGACTCAATGAGCAGACAACATATAGACTATTTTCACAGACATTTACACATACAACACCTAGCTATTATATCACAGACATGCAGGTAGACAGATTAATATTGCACATAATCAGAAACACATTTTAACGCTTTTCGAAGTGAACACTTAACTTGCATGAGTTAAGACATTGCATTCATTGATCCTTGTACAAAAAGAGACATTTGAAGAAAGGAAGGTAGATTTCAGGTCAGTTACACCTACATGGACTATGATGGAATCATACTGGTAACTGTGGTGTAATGATTCCAGTGTGCATGTCTGTGATTTGGTGGATTCTGGCTCTAGATAAACAACTAACAGTTTTCTTCTCCTTGTTCAATCTGGTTACAGGGCATCAGTATATCTTACAATGAAGTCTTCTGAGACAAAAGTCCTGGGAAGTGTGTTTGCTTGCCTTAGGACTTAATATGTTTGGGGCTCCACTGAGAGTGGCACTATGTGGGGTATTAGGTATTTTTTCTGAGTCCCTTTGGCTTGATGAAGCAGAGCCTTGACAACGGGTGGTCTATGAGAGCTTTGTTGTCTAGGAAGATTGCTTTTGAGTGCTTGAGTATACATTAGTCTATGTGTAAGTTGTGTATTATGTGAAGCAGTTGTTGTGTGCATGGTTTCCACAAACTAATGTGTACTAGTATGTGAGAGTTTAGCCTCCAGTGTCATTGTGTAAGCACCTCTCATATGTTGTGTCTGTTTCTTTAAGGATTAAGTGGTTGTCAGTAAACATGAAACAATTGCTACATTGTCTCAAGAGGAACATATCCACCAAGCTGGCTTCAGAAAAGTTAGGAAATTGCGCAACCGTACTCTCCAGTCCTTTTTGACTTGTGAGCTACAAGGGGGTGGCATATTGCAGTTAGAAGGCTATTAAGGGTGCTTTATTAGAGCAGATTATTCTAAACAGTATTAAATTCTACTAACTTTAATGTTTTCACAATACTGAATTCAACTAAATCTGTGGGTATTGCCATTTGACTCCCAGCTAGCTACTGTAAGCTTGTCAGCATGCAAGGTATTTGCATTATATTACTGCTTTACATGGTACTGTTTTATGGACCATTCTTTCTAGGTTTTTGCTACTATACGGGGCACTGCTAACCCACACAAACACACAAAATTTTTAGCAGCACAGAAAATGCAGAAAATACAGAAAACTTTTGTGTATTTCCCAACTCAGATACACCAGGCAAACACTTCCTGCTACAAGATGAATAAACCCAGTCCTCCTAATATAAAAACACAGTAGGAGACCCACAAGTGCAATGTTACCACAAACCACTTAAACAACTAGCTGGAAATCTCTTGCTGAAAGCAATTTCAGCACAGTCTTACAGCAGTAACAGTGAGACAAAGGAGCAATATTTAAAAAAAAAATCAGTAATAAAGATGCAATCATATCAGTAGAAGGAGCTGCTCCTGACAAAATTGTGGTAGAAGGGTAAAGTATTATCAATTAAATATACCAGAGTGTTCATGGAAAATGATTATTTACTGTGCACCAAGCAGAAGAAAGTAAAAAAAAGCTTATCCCTGTTATTAGAGGATATTGAAAGGCAGGCATGAGATTCAGCTGTTTTTAGATTTTTTTTTTTCAAAAGGAGAAACCTTTTAGGATGCGGAACAGGTTTAGAAAGAAATAAAAAAAAAGTTTACACAGCAAAAAGTGAGACAGCAAGTTGAAGGGACTTCTGCTTCTTATTTCCCTGACAATGGTGTAGCCCATAGACAGAACATGCCAGTAAAACCTTTTACAAAGCTCAAAAGTAAAAGGGGTGAGCAATAGAAAAAAATTCAGGAGCTGACTAGAAAAAGCAGGAGTACCTTGGATTTGAAACAGAGACTGGTGTTGGATGGTTGAGATGATGAAGAAGAAGGCCACCAAGAATATGTAAGAAGGAAGTAAACAAAAGAGCCATAAAGTGTCATTTCTATACGATGCAGTTTGTTCATGAACTTGCTTCTGCAAGAAGTAGGAAAACTACTGCATGTCTATGAACTACTTTAAACTGTTTGGAGCACTTTAAAGTATAATTCTTAATTTGTCATTAATGTTTACAATGATTATGAGGAAATAAAAACATAACTGTAAATGAAATTATTCTTTTCTTAGTAATATGTTATAATAAATTTCTTGAAGTAAAGTGCATGCTACACTGTAAAGTAGTTCTGTACAGTATGCACAGGTACTTTAAATGTGAGGTTGAGATTCATATCAGTGTCTGCTGTTAACATCAATGATGATAAAGTAAAAAAAGTACTTTTCTTCAACTCTAATATATCTAGGGTTTCTACTGTAACAAGATAAAGACTAGATAGAAACAGTATAATGTGATACTGGGCTGCTAAGAGAAAGAGGCTGAAGTGAACTAGTCATATGTGTGTGCATTAAATTATGGTGGTTCATTTTGTGTTATATAGACAGGTAAAAGTGTATACCAAAATAATGTAAGATTATAGTTTTCTAGGTTTTGAGATGAACTATGTCATGCAAATGCAGAACCATTAGCTGTTTTTTTTTTTATCATAGGATCATAGGAGGTTACTAGGCTATTGGCCCTAAGGCTTCTACAAGCCTAGCCATGTTATACCCTTGTTCCCTTATGGACCAAGATATATAGTCAACGTTTATGTGTGAATCTAAGATCAGTACCAGTTGCCCCTGTCTAAGAGGGACATAGGTGAAACCCCTGGTGTAAATTTATGCTATCCAATCCAATTTTCCAGGTTTCGCTTAAATAGGGTCGAGGAGCTCTGTTTCACATGAATTGGGAGTTTGTTCCAGAGGAGTGGCAACCTCTGGGAGAAATATCTCTTTCTCCAGCATGTCCTGTTAATATCGCAGGCTAGGTTAAGGTCCCTAGAGTGAGTGAATCTTGTCCCATTGGATTTGCTGATGTGCAGCAGCTTCATCAAGGCAGGGTCTGAGACTGCTCTGTAGGCCAGGCATAAGTCGCCTCTAAGTAGGCGATACAATACTGAGTAAAGTGATAGTGCCTTCAGTCTGTCCATGTAGGTCATGTATAGGTGTTGTAGGCCTTGAATATTTTTGGTGAGAAACTGCTGAGGTCCCTCCAGCTGCTGCAGCTGTCTGGTGAGGTACATACAGAAGGGAGCATTGTACTCTATTAGTCTGATGAGAGCCAAGTACAGGGGAGTTATAACCTCCATAGCTTTGGGTGCTATACCCTTGGTTATGAGGTGTGGAACATAGAAGGCCTTCCTTACTACTGTGGAACCTGATGAACAAAATTAAGGCTGCTATCAACTTACTTTCCTAAATCTCTCACCACTGGGTTTGAACTTAGGAGGAAATTATTTATGTTGTAATTAGAGGGGGTTCTCCTTTGCTGGAGTGGATGATAATGCATTTTTTGTATTTACTTTAAGTCCATGGCTTTGACATAAAATCATTTGTCTGTGTAAGTCCATTTTGTAGTATGTTGACATCTTTGGGGGATTTGATGATTGCACCCAGTTTGCAGTCATCAGCAAACTTGGGAAGCCATAGACCATCTATTTTCACTTGGACTTTTGAACAATAGATACCAAACAGTAGGGGGCCTAGCACAGATCCCTGTGGAACACCCCTGGTAACAGATCTGCTAGTAGAGTTGGCATCCCCAATTTTGACAGTATGTGTTCTGTTTGTGAGCCAGTTGGCAACCGATCTAGTGATGTAAGGGTTAATCCCCAGCTGGGTGAGTTTCTCAATGATGCCTTAGTGAGGCATTGTGTCAAAGGCCTTGGCTAGGACAAGACTGACAGTGTAAACTGTTTTGCCTTCATCCAGGGCTTGGTAACATTCTCAAAGAAGTCCTCCAGATTTAGCAGGCAAGATCTGCCCTTAATGAAGCCAAACTGGTTTAGGTCAAGAGTTTGAAGGTCACCTTCATCCTTGTTGATAAGATCCATGATGATTTTCCCCATGGCCTTGCAGATAAGGTTGGATAGGCATATGGGTCTATAGTTCCCGGGGCTGGTTAAAAGACCCCCTTTGTGCAAGGGGACTAAGGTTGCTGTTTTCCACTCAGCTGGGACAAAGCCAGTGCTTAGACTGAGACTTAACAGCATGCTCAGTGGTTCCACTAACTCCTGTGAGTGTGGCTATGACCTGCTCTCTGGAGATACCAGGCAGAGGACTGATAGCAGGTATGTTATGGGGTATGATTAGAGGGGACAGGGGGTGAAGTTTTTGCCAAACATATCTGCTAGCAGGTTGATGATGTCTTCACGCTCAGTATATGTATTACTGTTCACAGCTAGTTTGGCACAGAGCTGGGCCTTTCATTTTAGATTTTGGACATAGCTAAAGAATGATTTGTGATTTACATTAGATAGGGATGCTAATTTAGTTTCATAATTCACTTTGGAGGACTTTGTAAGATGTCTAATCTGCTTGTTTATGCTTTGGAGGGAGTTCCTCCTTTGCTGGGACCTCTTGTTTTTTGACAGCAGTTTCTTTCACTTATTGTATAACCTATTTATGCTGGATGTCCATCAGGGTGGCATATTTTTATGTAAGGATCTTGGTTTGTTCCATTCCGACATGGCTAAGTCTATATATTTATATAGGTGTTTATACAGGACATTGTGTACATCTCAGTATAGGGATCATTGCTGGCAGGCGATCTGAAACTACTGATGCCACCGCTCAGTAAACTACAGTTTGTTTTGGAGAATTTTTAACCTTTTTGTTCCTGATGGTGGGTCAGGTACAATCGTTACTTTGAACGAGACTGATTTATGATCCGATTTTACCAGGAAGGGCCCCACTTGACTATGTCAAGGATGTTAGAGTCCCTTGTGGGGGTGCTGACTATCTGCTCCAGAGCATTTGTCTTAACAAAGTCCAGGAACCTTTGGGTGTGCACATTTGTGCTCATATATGTTACCCAATCGATGGAAGGGTAGTTAAAGTCACCCACAACCAGGATATTTGGCTGTACTCAAGTAGGTCCAGGTAGGCTGTGTGGTTTTTGTGGTTCATGGTGGGGGACCTATAGCTAACAATGACATAGAGGGGGGTCTTTCCTACAGTTAGTTGGACTTGGAGTAACTCTAGGGAGCTGTACTGTTTAACCAGTCTAGAGGTGTATATGTCTTTAATGAAGATGGATACTCTTCACCCCTTGTTGTTTTCATGTTCGTTGTGTGGTCTGAATATGTGGAAAGCATTCTACCCTGCATGGACAGGGTATATTCTGAGGCCTTGGATATTTTTGCATTGGGAATTTTGTTCTTATGACATTGCCTAAAAAAGGCACTATGGAGGAGGCAAGTACTTTTGCCAGCAACCTAAAGCCTAGAGGCAGCAGGAGAAGACCATCTCTGGCAAAGCAGCATGGTCTGTTGGCCATATCTTCCTAGGCTGTCAGATACTGGATCCCCCTGGACTGACACCAGAAGCAAAGCCAATTGTTGAAATCAATCATTTTTTGTTTGTATTGTGGCATCATCCTGGGTGAGGGAAGAATGCTGCTTAGGGCTAGGGACATACCTGCCTGGGACACATAATCTGAAAGCTCCATCATATCTCTCTTCATATTGTCCAGTGAGGTTCATCTCAAGTTATTCACTCCAACATGGACTATGACAGAGTCATAACAGAATTTGTTGCTGAGAGACTTGAGTACAGGCATGATTTGGTGGATCCCGGCACCAGACAGGCAGCTGACCATGACCTTCTACTTGTCCAGCCTAGTGAGGGGGACAGCTGTCTGTCTCACTATGGAGTCGCATATGACCAAGACATATGGTTTAGATATGTTTTGCCTTAGGGGCTTATTGGGTGAGACACTGATGTTATTGTGTGTAGTGGGTGCTGCTGAGACTGTATTGTGTGCAGGAGGTTTGCGCTTGAGAGGTCTTTGCTCTTTTGGTATATTTCTAGTGAGTACCTCCACATATGTGGGTTTATCTGTTGTGTGCTTAGTATGGAGGTGGAGTGTGAGTGCTGACAACCTGCTTGGTATTTGGTTTGTTGTTACGTGAGACAGAGACAGAGCATTGATTCTAGATTCATAGCACAGATACATCTCACATATTGTATTTGTATGTTTTAGGAGTAGTAAGTTGTCTGCATACATGAGACAATTGCTACATTGCCTCAGGATGCCCATGTCAATCAGGCTGACTGCAGAAATGGTGGGTAATGGACCTTCCATTTTACCAGTTGTATTCTGTAATAAGGTTCTATTGTAGAACTAGTAAAATCAGCTAAACTATGGGAGGTTTAGGGGTAGAAACCTGTACCAATGCCTCAAAAAGCACAGCTGGGTTGCTGTCTGGGCAGCAGTGCCCAACTGTGTTGTGTGCCAAGAAGCAGGGAAGCTTAGGAGAGTTCCCTAACATTTATCTAGGGAAAAAATGTGTCATTTTATGTGTTTGCATCTATACACAGCAGTGCTAATCCCTGTTGCATTGTGCACAGATACGCACAAGCACTGTGTTTAAATATCACCTAAGTAAAACAGTTTTCAAACAATCTAACCAACTGGAAAGCCCTAGACTGAGCCTTGTTCCTACAATCCCCAACTCAGATGGATCCTTGACTAAACTCTTCTGCTGCCCCAAGGGTGCAGGACGGCCCCTTTTATTGCTTGATGGCTGGCTTTAGTGCTCAGAAAATGTCAGACAGTCTGGATTCAGCAAGTATGAATGTAGCTTATGCTATAAATTGTTCATGTACTGTGAATAGGCAGTGCAGAAAACACAGTTACAAACAATAAAAACAGTTTAAAGTAGGTGGCAATACAGTTGAAAACAGTTTAAAAGTGCAACAAAGGTCATAAAAATACTTATTTTTCAGTAGAATTCACAGGATGCCTTGGATTTCATTCAGACTGATTTCAGATCTTTGGCTAAGGACGCCAAACTCTGAGCAGCTCTGGTAAACTGAGCACAAACCCCAGCAAATGCTGTGTTTAAATATCAGTTAAGTAAAACAGTTTCAAACAATGCAACCAATAGGAAAGGCCAACACTGAGCCTTGTTCCAATAATCCAATCTACAGCAGAGCTTTGCAGTTACAGACTATCTGCAGGCATAGCCAATTAATCAGGATATGACTGAAATTATATTTCACAGGAGCATGGATGTTTATTTGAAATCCTTTAAACATATCCAATAAACTAATCCAGATCACACATCAATAAATACTAAAATAAAGGTGCAGGATCCATCCTTCCATCCTCAAGCCTTTCCCATTTTTTCACACGGGGTAAGGTTGTCACGTCAACAGTGAGTAAATATGAAACATTCCATGTTGCATTTTATGACTGTGGGAAGAGTGCTATCTGAGTGGTTAAATGGATCCAGCCTCCAAGCATTAGGTTGTTCTGTGCCTGATAGATGCAGTAGAGCTTCCAAATGCTATGATGCCTTGTGAAATAAAAAACGCATGATAGAATTAGCACAGTTTCTAGACACTAAGGAGTTACATTGGCAGCCGCATTAAGACAACTTCCATATACTTGGATATTCTCGGCAGGACACAGTTAGTATGTACTTTATGATCATGGTAAAGAAACATAAACTATTTTAAAATGTTCATGGGAAGACAACATATACCATTGTTTTTGACAATGGAATAAAAGGGACACCGATTGTAACAAGAAAACAAATGGCACTGATATTGCTGTTTAGTTTCTGACTGCGTGACATTCTTCTTCTTCTTCCATTACTGCTAATATCATTAATACTAACAAACCAATGCAGCGATCAGTGGCTCATCATTATGCTTTTGTATTAATCTGCATGCTTGTTTGCTTTGATATTTGCTGATTTGTGTACTGGCCTATTAAAACATCTCTGTCACTGAAACAATATATTATACTTATTCATATACAGGCAAATGCAGCAAAGAGGACAAGTTAAATGCGTTTCTTTTTCTGGCATCAGTGGGCAGGATGGTATGTTTGAATTACATCGCTGTTATAAGTGAGTTGGTGCATAAAGGCAGGGAATTGAGTTATAGAAGAGATTGTAATGAATGAGAATTATGTTGGTACAATTTCTCTTACTGAAATGAGTTAGTCATTCAGATGTTTTCCTTAAAAGCTTTATTGGATTTTCATTGTATATTTCTCAAAGAGATCTTGCTGGAAGTATTTGCTGTGCTAACATTTATAACATCAGACAAATGTTTTAAATAACTCTGTTGCTTAATTGCTCATCTTCCTCTTCATTTTAGCCATTTTAGATGACACCCATGGTAGTCTTGCATAAATCTACATATCACAACCCATCAATAGCAATTACTTCAGTACAAGCCGGTGTGGTGAAGTTCAATTTATTGATGTGTGTTTATATATATATATATATATATATATATATATATATATATATATATATATATATATATATATATATATATATATATATATATATATATATATATATATATATATATATATATATATATATATATATATATATATATATACCTATATACATATATACATATACACACACATACATATACATATATCTATATACATATATCTATATATATATATATATATATATATTTAATGTTTGTTTAAAAGGAGTAATGGCCTGATCTACAAGACCTCATTTCAGCCAATACTTACTTGAAAAACAAAATACAGAGTAAAAGAGTACAGTATAATCTGTGATAAGCACATAAAAAAGGTCACAATAGTAGTATAAGAATAGAAAGTTCATATCATAACAAAAGAAATTACAACAGTAGGAAACTACAGTAGTAGGAGTTCAAAAATTCAATTTCAGAGTTTGTACAGAAGTTCAAAAGGAAGCACCAGATTAAAAAAACAGACTACAAAACTGAGACTTGTTCTGTTTCCTTTCCAAATATTGCTGCTTGAATTTTTTTTATGATCTGCACCTTACATCCCTTAAGTATCAAGTCTTTCAGGTTTCATACCTGCAGCTGACATGTTTCTTCACTTACTGTGTTGTAGTCCATTATCAGTTACCTCGGGCTATTATGGATATTTTCAATTTTCCATTTTCTTTTTTAATTTTGTGAACAGGTTTTATGACACCAGAGGAACGGAATATTTTTGAAAATCTTAAATCTCCTCATCTCAAATACTGGGTCCCATTAGTCTGGTTTGCAAATTTGGCATCTAAAGCTAGAAAGGAGGGCAGAATCCGGGACAGTGTGGACCTTCAGACAATCATGAATGCAAGTAAAATACTTAGCCAATGCATGTCTTGTGTCTGTTAACCAACTGTATGTATAATTTAAGCATGCATATTATTTAATTGTTTGCTTTTTATATCTATAGATATATCGTTAGATATAGATATGTATATAAATTGTTTTTCTTTATGACATATAAAAGGCAATATTTTCAGGCTGTACAACCTAAATGTTTCTACTTAATATGCCTGCCTACTACATACATTGTCTTGATATTGAGTGGACCATTCTTATACAAAAACATACTACTGGTCAATGTATACAATCATTTTTACAGAAAAAGGCATTGGCTCTACTTTATAGGTTCATAAGTAGGGTACTAGGCTATTGGCTCTAGGGCCTATATAAGCCTAGCCAAAAAGGTACCCTGGCTTTCACCACCCAAGAAAATTATTTTCCTGTGCCTCTGTTGAGCAGAGCCACAGACGTGATCCCCGGGGTGAATTTCCTATTTCCCATCCAATAATCAAGAGTTTTCTTGAAGAGTGCTATTGAGGAGCTTTGTTTGATATAGATATGTAGTTTTTTCCAGAGTAGGGCGGCACAGTGGTGCAGCGGTTAATGCTGTTGCCTCACAGCAAGAGGTTCTCTGGTTCGATTCTCGGCTGGGGTGCCTTCTGTGTGGAGTTTGCATGTTCTCCCTGCGTTCACGTGGGTTTCCTCTGGGTACTCCGGTTTCCTCCCACATTTTAAAGACATGCTTCTGGAGCATTTTTCCCCGGGCCTCCGCTGAAAACAGGATCTGTGGAACCTAGTAGGACTTTCCTGGTCAACAAATGTTAAATAAATAAAATAAATAAAAATAAAAGCATGGGAAGTCTCTAGGACATGTTCTGTTTATTGTGGTGACAAGGTTTAGGTCCCTAGAGTATGCAGCTCGGAGGGATTGGGATTTCTTGAAGTGGAGCATGTCCAACAGTGGGTTTGACATAGCTCTTTATGTTAGGCAGAGATCGCCTCTGAGTAGGTTATATTCAACAGAGTAAAGCTGGAGTTTTTTGAGACGGTCTGCGTAGGGCATCTGTTTGAGGCCGGTAATCCTCTTTGTGAGGTATTTCTGTGGCCTTTCTGGTTGTTGTAAATGTCTTGTGAGGTACATACCAAAGGGGCATTGTACTCTATAATGGGTCTAATGAGTGATGAGTGATGAGTAGAGGAGAACAATGACCTCCTTTATCCTGGATGAGAAACATTTTGTGATGAGGTGTGCCATCTAGAAGGATTTCCTGACTACTGTGGCGATGTGATTATCAAAGGAGAGACTACTGTCCACCTGTGTCCCAAGGTCTCTTATCACACTTTGAGTGTTAAGTAGACTACTGCCTATGTGGTAGTTCATGGGTACAGAGTTTTTACCAAAAGGGATGACAATGCACTTTTTGGCATTGAGTTTGAGGCCATGGCTTTGACACCAGGCATCTGTCTCATTGAGGCCCTTTTGTAGGATGCCCACATCGTTAGGAGTTTCGATTATGGCTCCTAGTTTGCAGTCATCTGCGAACTTCATTAGCCAAAGGCCTTCTGTGTTAGCCTGTACCTCAGAAACGTAGATACCAAACAGGAGAGGACCCAGGACTGAACCTTGTGGTACTCCACTTGTCACTAGTCTGAAGTTGGATTTGGAGTCTGCTACTTTCTCAGTGTGAGTTCTGTCAGTGAGCCAGTTGGCAACCCATCTTGTGACATAGGGATTTATATCTAGTTTAGTGAGTTTATCTATAATTCCAGAGTGATGGATGGTGTCGAAAGCCTTGGTGAGGTCTAGATAGGCTGCGTGAACCACCTTACCCTCGTCTACGGCTTTGGTGACTGCTTCAAAGAAGTCTGTCAGGTATAGGAGACATGATCTGCCTTTTACAAACCTGAACTTGGTGGGGTCCAGAGTTTGGAGATTACTAATGTCTTTGTTTATAAGTTCCATGATGATATGTTCCATGGCCTTGCAGACCAGGCTCGTCAGGCTAATGGGGCAGTAGTTCCCGGGGTCTGTGGTGGCTCCCCCTTTGTGGAGTGGGATAACCATCATTGTGCACCATTCAGTGGGCACAAAGCCTGAGGTGAGGCTATGACTGAACATGGCAGTTAGGTGGGGTGGTTCATTTTGTAGTTCATGTAGAATGCAGCCTGGGGTGTTGTCAGGTCCCATGGATGCTGTGTTTTTGACTTTGGAGAGTGTGTTTTTTTACCTGTGCAGCCGTGATTACAGGAACTTTGCATTCTTCAGGTATAGAGATGGGCCCTTTAGGAGGTGAGAGGGAGGTAAAGTTAGCACTGAACCTATCTGCCAGGATGTTGGCAATATCAGTTGGTTCTGTATATTTAGTGCCATTGTGCTGTAACTCAGAGCAGATCTGAGTGTTGCCATTGAAATTCTTGACATAGCTATCAAATGCTTTGTGGTTGTCTTTAGAATCAGTGGCGATTTTGTTTCCATAACTAGATTTGGAGGATTTTATGAGTGATCTCAGCTTCTTACTGAGGCTGACCAGGGAGTTCCTCCAATCATGGGATTTTATTCTTTTTTGCAACAGTTTCTTTCTTCTGTTGTAGAGTTTGTTTATGGCAGGGGACCAAATCATATGGAAGTACAGCTATTACACATTTTAAAACCAGAGGCCATTAGTGACCTAGTCAGTAGCCCTACTCAAGTAAACAAATGTTAAATAAATAAGTAAAATAAATAAATAAAAGATTAGTTCCATAGCTAGGGCTATGTTTTTTTTTTTGTTTTCCCTTTACAAGGATGACATGCAATACCACTTGTTCAGTCCTTATTTGACTTTGAAATAATTTTCTAAATAATGAAAAATGAGAGAGAGATATACTTAATGCAACATTATGCCTCTAGTCAGTTCTGGTGCCATAGAAGAATAAATCCCTTACTATTTCCAGATCAACCTGAGTTTGATTGGCGAATTGGGAGGCAGGGGAGGATGGGATGGAACAGGACACATGCAACCACAACCAGCATCAGTGTTATGTATGTCCTCGGTGGACTTTCAGCTCACCAAGCCACTCTCTGGTGGTGGGCAGTGAGGAATGGGCAGTAGCTCTCTCCCATGCCCAGATTTCCAATGGGGGGGGTTAATCAAGGTAGTGCCCCATCAGACAGAGTTCATTAAAAGCAGGGTAGGGGAAGGAAGATTTTATATCAGTAGTTATGACAAATTTCTTTCATAATATGTGTATTTGATATTGCTGTTGGAGGTCAGGTTATATAAAACATAATAATGAAATTAACAAATATGGAAACCAGTTGCGTTAAATAACTGTGCCTAGGCACTGGCAGGTAGAATTTTATAGGAAGAATTATTGCTTCTTATGCACTCCTTTGTCAGGTTATTGAATCACTGTTGCATGCTACTGACATCTTAGTATGTTGGAGCTTGCTTTGTTGCAGGTGTTGTCAGGTGGCACAATCAGAGAAAATGAAAAAGGTGAGTTTCTTATTTTAACGGTTTTCCCTTTTCATTGAGCCTGTTACTTATGAGATGAGAGAGAACGAGAGATCAGGGTGTTGGACTAGATCCCCACATGGGAAACTGCACAAAGGGAGCACAACACTTTAAAAGTACTCTTTTCTGAGGTTTTATATTGAGATGTATTACATTTATGGTTTGATGTACATTACATATTTGTGTTATGATGTTTTGCTTCGAATTTAAGGGAGACAACATTTCATTATGAACTCATTTTTATGTCTTATGAATTTTTGACAAGCCATATAAAATAGGACATTGTGGATATTAAATAATCCAGAACTCACTGTTACCTTTTAACAGCATTCCACACAAACAAGTTGTAAGGCATAAAATCAATGTGTTTGAATGAGGGCACTGGATTACCTAACTTCATGTAATACTTACAATCTGCTAATATGCTTAGCATCTCTTTCATATTTGTCACCATTCATTACTCCTTTTGTCAGCACTATGAATAATGACATTATAATCATTTTTAAACTATTTAATATTGAAAATTCAGCTGAATGCAAATTGCATTTGTAACTTATTGTTAATGTGGTTTACAAAACTCAGCTTCACATACAGTCTTGAATGCGGAAACAAATGGATTCACTAAAGTTGTGAACAATAACTCCATCTACAAATGCCAGCTTCAAGTTTAAGTTATGAATAGACAGCATCAAATCATATATCAAACATTTATTTATACATCTCCAGAAGTGCAGACATTCAAATCCTTCCTCAACATCTAACAGTTAGACTTACTTTCAGAGTCAAGTCTCTTCCTCAAACATTGTTTGTTTTGTTTGGTATTTGTTTACCAGGAAAGTTCATCTGAGCAATACCCATTTTCAGTGGAGGTTATTTACCAGGTTATTGAAATTATCTTAAGGATGTGCCAGTAATTAACAATGGTCAGTTTTTCTTGTAAACTCACTGATATTTGGAACAGTACCACTCCCCGACATATTTTTTCTATGTTCAACTTATTAATTTGTAGATGTCTCAACTTTTGTACTCCCCTGCTGACTGTTTGCTGCATTAATCTCAAGAAACTTCATATACACTTAGCATTCTCTGCATTTTTAAAGTCATAGCAGATTACATAACAGTAATACACAGTACTGAAAATGTAACAGTTTTATTAAGAACTTCTTTACAAGCATGATTACAAACATACGTTAGCCTATATGTAGGAATGCTGGCTTCAGGTAGAACACGTGATCATCTTTGGACATTTGGGATTTAAAGAAAAACTGCATGAAAGGCCACAAAAAAGATGTTTGTAGTTATTTTACCCACTGCAGAGAGGGCCTCGGACCAGACTATTTTTTGTAAAATGTAATCTTCATACTGTCTGAATATTGTACTAAAGCACTCAAAAGCAGTTGTCTAATTGCAAGCATTATATATTCAGGAGTCTTTTGATTTTCCTATAATTACAGTGTAGCATTATAATTTAATAACAAAAGTGCACAGTACAACAATGCATTGCTGCTGTGGGACTATACTCATAAAACACATTATAGATGGTGGTATAACATTTCTAGCATATGAGAATTGTTTTACTAAAATCAAGTAAATTAATTTAAAGGTTGTCTTGTAAGTAGCTATGGCTTTCTTTCTTTATAACAGTAATATTAAGATGGAAAAAGTCAGATATTATATAAGTACCATGGTCTTCTGAGTGCATTTGCCACAGTCTCTGTAGCCTTCATACCCAGTGCTCTAACAAAATAGTAACACCTGCATAACAGTACAACATCACAACACCAGTGTTAAAATATCACGTTTACACCTAACGACACCTATTGTCTATCTCAGCTCTACTAATCCATGCAAATGAAGAGCGAAGTGAATGTGGCATTATAGCTTATGCATACTAGACTAATACAATATTATGAAACTCTCAGTTAAGAAAGGAATTTTTGACAGCAGAAAACAGCTTTGGTGGCCAGCAGAATGATGTAGAAGTAGGGAGTTAGTCTGTGCTTCTAACAACATCAGTTTAGGAACAGACTGAAGCTGCCAGTAGGTTGGATGGGATTAAGTAGCTGATTGCCAGCTCTCCTACCCTGGGGTGGGGAGCCAGGAAAAATGCCAAGCCTGAGTGAGCTCTGGTGGTGATTAGAAGCCTCACAGGACATTTCATGTTTAATTCATGGCATCCTAATGTCATTGCACTAGGAACATCCACAGCTAGGATGACTGACCAGCCACTACAGGTACGATGGCTCCCCAGCTCCATACTTAAATCACTAGAGCTCTCATTCCACAGACTTAAAAATAAGTATCATTTACTGAGTAGTCAGGAGGCCCATCTGAGGAAGGATCATATCTGGGGTATTAGAAAAGAAGCAGTTTGGGGATTCAGGGATGATTGGGGGTAGAAATCAGGGAGAACAGTATGAGGCTGGATGGGATTGAGCGGGGCATGGGGAATTAATAAAAAAGAATACAGCTCTAATGAAGTCTCCCTACAGTGCCATTGTGGGTAGCAGATGTAGGGGACTGGGCAACTGAGCTCACCCTGCTTTTGTTATAAATAAGTTTTCGGAGTCTGGCTCAGAAATGAAGAAAAGTTTGCAGGAACCAATGAGGCGATTTTTTTCATTAATAATGAAGGTAATTTAAAAAGAATAGATTTCTATGAGGGCGTGGCACTGGTGGTATTTGCACTCACTCTTCTCATCTCTGGATCACAGACACACAGCTGGCACTGGCTATTACCAATACCATTATAACAGGTCTAGATTTTTTGTATAGCTTTTATTGACCTCCATGAAAAGGATACATGTATGTGTAATCCATCAAGATGTACTCAGCTATAAATAAGCTGAAAAAAGAGCAACGACAATAACCAAACAGCAGAAGCTGCCCAAATATCATGTCTCTTTCGGTATCTTATCACATCACTATTACTTTACCTAGCCTTTCCCTGAAAGTCATGTCTAGGGAGATGCATGACTTCTTTCCATTAGGCTAGATGCCTCTACCCTCCCCATCTTTTGGACCCACCAGCTCCTATCACCACACCTTTTTCCTAATTCTCCCCTATCTCTCTCTCTCTTGTTTTCTCTCTATCATCCATTCATCCCATTCATAACACTTATTCCTCCATCAATCAAAAAGATTGTTTTTTTCCTACTTTATGAAAATTACAGCTTGCTATTCTCTTTCATTATTGATAATCTATTACTGCGCTTTTCTCCCTTTGAATTTTATTATGTATCTGTCTTTCCTACTGACACCAAGCTTGACACCGTGTTTATAACTCTTTTTTGGTCACCCCTTCTCTTACTCTCCAAACCTCCCTATATCCATGCTCAGTCAGTCTCTGAACATAGCATTTTCACTCAGCTTTATACACTGAGAGGAGAGATGTACATTATGTAGTCCCTTACATCCACTTACCACCCTTCTCCTTAGATCAGTTCTAAAAAATAAAAGAGATATACGAGTTCTTATTAGCACAGACAAAAACTACTAATGATTACCATTGTCCCTGAGAACTTCTGCTTCATTTAATGGTCACCTATATTTCTGAGTGTACATTTCCCACTGGCAAATTGTTTTTTTTAACTTTTTTTGCTTCCTTCTCTTACTTACCTTTACCTGACCCCCTTCCCCCACATACACACCTCAGTGGTCTGAGCATTGCTCTTCCTGGTAATCTGAATCATCAGAGAAAATGCCAGTAACTTCAGGACAGATTTCCAGATCTCTTGCTTTTCAGTCTTCTTCTTTTGATTTCCAAACACTGATACATGCTTATCTTCTTGTCCCCATGATCCTGGCAGATTCATATAGTATCTTCTTAAGATCAGACTGATTACGTCTCTTATTCTTCTTCTTTGTTCCCCCCTTCACCTTGCTATATGCAATGCTGTCTCTTTATTCTATGAAGCTGATTGCTAGTTGAACTGGTTGTCTCGTCTGTGACCGCACATTTCCATTTATATCCATTTACCACTGAGTAGCACCAGGGAATGGAGCTGGTTCTACGATATGTATGTGTCTGCAGATCAGTTCATTGACTCCTCTTTCTTATTTTACTTTGGGTGTAGTAGGGCATTTTGTTTTCTGATTCATCCATTCTATTTAGGTACATAGGTTCATAGGTAGGTACTAGGCTATCTGCCCAAGGGCATTTATAAGCCTAGCCAGAGTGTGTCAGCATTCGCCACCCCTTTGATTAATTAACTGATCCTCTGTCAAGCAGAGCCAATGAAGTGATCCCAGGGGTGTATTTTCTGTTACCCATCCACTTGTCAAGGTTTTTCTTGAAGAGTGTTAGTGAAGGGCTCTGCCTAATGTAGTTAGGAATTTTGTTCCAAAGCATGGGTAGTCTCTGTGACAGGAATCTATCCCTCCAGCATGTTCTATTTATTATTGTGGCGAGGTTTAGCTCACTAGAGTGAGTGGCTCGCAGTGACTTGGGTTTCTTTAGGTTGAGCATGTTCATCAATTCTGAGTTGGACATGGCTTTGTAAGTCAGGCAGAGATCACCTCTGAGTAAGCGATATGCCACTGAGTACAGCCGGAGTTTTTCCATTCGGGCTGCATAGACATATGACTGAGGCCAGTAATCCTCTTGGTGAGGTACTTTTGCGGTCTTTCCAGCTGTTGGAAGTGTCTTGTGAGGTACATCCCAAATGGGGCATTGTACTCTATGATGGGTCTGATGAGTGATGAGTAGAGGGGCATGATAACCTCTTTATTTCTAGATGCGAACCCTTTAGTAATTAGATGGGCTACATAGAAGGATTTCCTAACTACTTTGGCAATATGATTGTCAAAGGAGAGATTACTATCTACCTGGGTCCCCAGATCTCTTATTACCTCTTCTGTATTAAGGGGGCTGCCACCTATGTGGTAATTCATGGCTGTTTTGTTTTTCCCAAACGGGATGACTATGCATTTTTTGGCATTTAGCTTGAGACCATGACTTTGACACCAGGTGTCCGTCTCAGTAAGGCCCTTTTGGAGAATGTCCGTGTCAGCCGGAGAGTCAATTATGGCTCCCAGTTTGCAGTCATCGGCAAACTTGGTTAGTCATAGTCCTCCTGCATTTGCCTGTACTTCTGAGAAGTATAAGCTGAACAGTAGGGGTCCCAGGACCGAGCCTTGTGGGACATCACTTGTGACTGGTTTAGCGTCGGACCTGGAGCCCACTATTCTTACCATGTGAGTTCTGTCTGTAAGCAATTTGGCAACCCATCTTGTGACGTAGGGGTTTACGTTCAGGCTGGTAAGTTTTTCTATAATTCCCAAGTGGGGATGGTGTCAAAAGCCTTAGCGAGGTCAAGGTAGGCTGTGTGAACCACCTTCCCCTCATCTATGGCCTTGGTGACTGTCCCGAAGAAGTCAACCAGGTTTAGTAGGCATGATCTGCACTTAACAAAGCCTAACTGGGTCAGGTCAAGTGTTTGGAGGTTCCCAATGTCTTTGTTAATGAGTTCCATGATTATGTGCTCCATGGCCTTGCAGACCAGGCTAGTCAGGCTTATGGGGCGATAGTTACCAGGGTCACGTGTTGCCCCTCCTTTGTGGAGCGGAATAACCATTGCTGTGTGCCATTCTATGGGCACATAGCCTGTGGATTGGCTGAGGTTAAACAGTGTGTTTAGGTGGGGGGTTAGTTTGTTCTGTAGCTTCTGCAAGACGCAGCCTGGGACACCATCTGGCCCCATTGACGCTGTGCTTTTGGCTTTTGAAAGGGCTGTTTTCACCTGTGCATATGTGATTTCTGGGACACTACACTTTTCCGGTATTGTTGTGAGCCCTTTTGGGGGTGAGAGGGGGGTGAAGCTTGCACTGAATCTATCTGCCAGGATGTTGGCAATATCAGTAGGTTCAGTATATTTTGTGCTATTTTGCACTAGCTCAGAGCATATCTGTGAGTTGCCACTTAGATTTTTGACATAGCTAAAGAAGGCTTTGTGGTTATCTTTCGAATCCTTGGCTATTTTTCTTTCGAAGTTAGTCTTGGATGATTTTATGAGGGACCTTAGTTTCTTACTGATACTGATCAGGGATGTCTTTCCTTCTTGGGATTTTCTTTTTTCTGAACTAGTTTCCTCCTTCTATTGTATAGCCTGTTTATAGCAGGGGAGGGGTCCACCAGACTGGTTTCCTTCTCTTAGGGGAGTGAGTCTTGGTTTTTGGACATGGTTCTTTTTATCTGGTATCTCTTCCAGTGCTCTGAGCTTGAGATTTAGGACTTTGATTTTTTTTTTAATTTTATTAGTGTTTATTTTTCTACAAACTGTTGGAAATGTCTGGCAAATGAAGACTATATAAACAAGGAAATGTTTGTGTACAGTCATTTTTTTATTTTTTTGTTGTTTGTTTGGCTGTTTTATTGGAAACAAAGTCTTCTGTTTTGAAAAAAAACAAAAAAAAAAAACTAAAGGCTGGGAGGTGTAGTATCCTGGAGTGAATCAATAAGCCAAAACTCCACAAAGGGTATTGTCACAGTGTTTTAACAAGCACTACAGGACTGAGGTGGTTCAGTCATCTCTTGGTTGAATATTTACCCCATAACCAAGCTCCCAAATGTATAGGCATTAGAATGTTTTCACTCTACAGACACACCAAACCCTACTTTTTACACAATAACATTAGAGATTCTGTGATTGGTTGGCTAAGAAACTGCAAATAGTTGGTTGGTGCTGTTAACATGTATTAGCAAGCAATAATGCCCTCCAGGGTGTGTGGTAATGTGTAATTAAAACCTGCCCAGGGGTGTTTTGAGGCCCGATGCTGCAGGCGTCATACAGGCTGACCACTCATTTCTGATAGCTGAGGGTTCACTACTTGGAACTTAATTTCCACAGCAGGGCTCTTTAAGATGAACATTATACATACGTCTGAGTGTATCTACTTTGAAACATCAACGCCCATATAACCGAACATCATTTTCTCGAGATGAAAATCACGAAAACTGAAATACCCGAATGGCGAAGTTTTCCCAGGGTAAGTGAGCACTTGCTCAACATGCCCTTTTCTCCACTGTAGTACGATCCCGGAGTTGGTACATATAGTTGGCGTGTGTGTGGGGAGCAGTCCTCCACATTCGGTGGTGTGGGGGGTGTAACCCCCCACCTAGGTAGGTTTTAACTACGTTGCTTCGTGTTTCGTGTCAGTCTGGGCAAATGTTTGCTTAGAAGACACAAACTGGAACCAGATAAAACACCAAAAACACCCAAGAGGATGTTAAAAGCCACTGATACCACTGGAATCAAACAGCGCTGCTGCTAACAGTCAGAAATTAAGTGAGCCACAACGAGGAAATGTAGCTGAAACTTTAATAACAAATATTCACAGTTGTTAATTTTACTTTACTTGAAAGTAAGTAAGATTCAATAATGAGGAATTAATTATGAAAAGAGCGGGAAATTAACTAATTAATCCTGCTACATATACCTGTGATTTTTCTGTAATGAATTATAACCTGAAGAAGCATACAGGAGTATGCGAAAGCGCTTGTGTTGTGTTTAATAAAGACTTTTATACTTCATTACATCGTGGTGATCTACGTTTTTGGCTTTTTCCTGGGACTTTATTGGCTTTTCAAACCGAGATCCTTGGATGGTAATCACCTTTATTTTACTGCTATTTCTATTTTTATTGGGTCAGCAT
The DNA here is from genome assembly GCF_019279795.1 of Protopterus annectens. Classification (NCBI taxonomy): domain Eukaryota; kingdom Metazoa; phylum Chordata; order Ceratodontiformes; family Protopteridae; genus Protopterus; species Protopterus annectens. The sequence continues at coordinate 506,254,382 of NC_056745.1, forward strand.
TACTGTCACACGATGGAAGATACTCCTATAGAACTGGACTACAATCCTATGCCTAAAGAAAATGTGAATAAATGGAAGGATATCATGAACCAACAGATAAATCCTCTATTGAATTTGGATCTGGACAGATCCCTACCAACGGATACTTATACAGGTACTGTCATTGACCACAAAGAATTTATTGCTAATCTTAGAGACTTGGAAAATAACATGTATAAGTTGCACAAACTCGTATGGCAAAGACGACATCTGGAGGCTTGCCTTCACTTCGGTGTGATTCCCAGAGGGCTGCGTATTCTATGTATGCCAACCTATGGAGATATGCACCCTCTGCTATTAAAGCAATGGCAGGAACTTAATGTTGGCTTTAGCAAACAATACATCAAGCTCCTTATAGACTATTTTACTCCTATAGAGCAAGAACTTGCTGATAGAGTGAAAGAACAACATAAATATTTGAATGACAATTTTAGAGGAGAATTATTCACCAGAAAGGTTGATGCTATGTACACACAAGTCATGACATTTAGCGACAGGCTCCAACAAATGAAACAGAAGAAATTACATAGAGATTACAATGACTTTCAAACAGGCCAGATTTTTATCTGGCCGAGATATAATGCTGCTCAGAGTAATTCTAATAATCACGCTCTGTACAACGTATCGCAACCATTTCAAACTGAAAATTCACAGGCTGCCACTAGTTTGAATGGCAACTCCTCCCCTAACTCCACGAACTCTGTACATCTTACCAACGTCATTCCACTGACTGAGATGACGCAAGTAGAGCGCCAAGATGCAGGCGAAGTAACATCGATGGTAGACACACCGCCATCAAACCAAGAAGGACTAAGACATGATATTCTACAAAAAGGTGCGAGACCCAAGGAGGGCTCCACAGCTATGCAGAATGGTTTTTTACCCTTTCCAGTAACGTTTCGGGTGTTGAATCGAAACAGATCAAGCAGTCGGGGGAGACGAAAAAGAAAGTATTCAGAAGAAAACATGGAGGTAAGGAGAAAACAAAGGAATTGACTGATCTAACATTTAACCTATCTAGTCGTTCGTTGAATGAGTTTGAAACCTGCCTTTTAAATAAAGGCCTTTCGTTTGTTCCGTCACAGCAGAGTAGCATATCGGAGCTGCTGGTTGATCTACGCATGTTTTGCAGAAACGTTTCTCTAAGAATACTCTTTAAAGACAATAACAACTGTAACATGGACAATAGAAATCATTTTAGAAAACCCAGTATATTTATGCCTGATATGCCTAATGTTGTTAATTGTTTTCTGCAAGTCTGTGAAAGTGAATTTTATCACAATTTTTCACATTCTCCAGATGTTAAGAAATATCGTATTTATTATAATGTCAGCTATAATGAAAAGATGGCACTTAAGAATCTATCGAAAGATAAAAGTATTACTTGCAAACCAGCTGACAAAGGTGGAGGACTTGTCTTGATGGACACCACCTTTTATAATGAATTAATGATAGTAATGCTGTCTGACACAGACAAATATATAGCTATAAGTGACACTGAGCTTGATAGATTGATTTTTCAGGTACATGATACTTTATACGACATGTTAATGTGTAGGCAGTTAAATAAAGAATTTTATGACTACTGCCTCACAGAATGCCCATTAATTCCAATGATAAAGGGACTTCCAAAAATACACAAGCAACTATTTCCCCCACCTATGCGACCTATAATAGCAGGGAGTAAATGGTTGACAGAAAATATATCCATATACTTGGAGTCTAAACTGGGAGTTTAGTAAAGAATGTACCGACCATACTAAGAGATACTCAGCAGTTACTGAAAGATCTAACTTCATTAGAACATGGCATAGCTACAATACCATCCCTATTACTAGTTACTATGGATGTTAATAACCTTTTTACAGTAATACCAAATGAATCTGGAGTAGAGGCGAAAAGGGAAGTAATGTGTAGAGAAACTAGTATAGACAAGGATACACAATTACTTATAGGTACCTTGTTAGATCTGGTACTTAGCAACAATGTCCTTTCTTTCAATGACAAGCTTTACAAACAGGTATGGGGGGTTGCAATGGGCACCCCCTGTGCCAATTCATATGCAAATCTTGTTATGTACAATTGGGAATATCACTATGTCTTCAATAGTATATACAAACAGAATATTATACTCTATAGACGATTTGTAGATGATATTCTGATTCTATGGAGAGGAGATACTAACTCACTGTTAAAATTTTGTGAATATTTGGAATCAACTACTGAATTCCTAAGATTTACAATGGAATATTCTAGCAAAACAGTTAATTATTTGGATATTACCATCTCAATAAATTTAGAGTTTAAACTTGATACCAGGAAATATAGAAAGAAATGCTGGAAGAACGCCATTCTACAATACAGTAGTATGCACCCAAGACATGTTTTTGTAAATATAGTTAAACACCAACTCATGAGAATAAATAGACTTTGTAGTAATACACTTGAAAGAAACCAGGAACTATTAAATATGAGGAATCTATTTATTATGAGAGGATACCCTATAAATCTAATAGAAGAGATTAGTAATAACATTTTATTAACAACTAATGAAGTACATAAGTATACAGCTCATTATTCTGGATATAAAATAGGTCCAAAAAGGACAGGGACTAAATATCAATCTGAACCAACATCAGTAACCTCTAGCCATCAGGATTTTGTATCTCATGTCCCGTTTGTAACCAGGTATACTAGTGACAACTATTATGTCACAGATATTATTAGAAGAAACTGGAACATTTTAACAGTGAACCAAGATGTTAAGAAAGTAGTGGGAAATAAACCTAGTTTTTGCTATAAGAATAGCAAGAACTTAAAGAGATTACTCTGCAATGATAGATTACACAAAGGGAATGAAATAGATAAAGCAAAATCAATAGGGACCATACCCTGTCATAAATGTAATATGTGCAAACATATTTTAACAGATAATCATTTTTATATATCAGATCTTGATCAACACTATTATTTTAATATACAAGCAACCTGTGAGACCACAAATGTTATTTACCTGGCTACATGTAAGGATTGTCAGGCATATTATGTAGGCCTAACCACAAGAAAACTAAAAAATCGCATCTACAACCATATATATGAAATGAGGAAACAAGTGTTAACTAATGCACTAGCCAAACACGTTAATGAATACCATGATCATGGTTTTTATTTTCGTGTTATAGATGTGGTTAGAAGAGCAAAAAGGGGAGGAGATAACATGACATACATTGAAAATGTTGAACTCGAATGGATTTTGAAGCTTAAAGCACATATACCCCCAGGATTAAATAGCATGATTAGCTTGAAACCTGTTTTAGCCATGAGATAAAAACATATATATGATGTTATGTATTCATGTTTCATATCTTAGGCACTATAAATTGATATTGTCTTTGATAGTGGTAAGGTCATCAATTTTAAAATATTAGATTATTGTAATTTATTACACATATTTATTTATATTATATAAATGTTTTTCATTGATTTTTTATACATAATATTTATTAATAATACCCTATTTATTATTATTATCTTTATGTCTATTGATTTGCGTGTCCTGATGGACATAATTATATATTACATGTATATATATTTCTAAAAGAACTTCACAAAAGTTTTTAAAGAGTTTTTTAAAGATTTCTTCACCATAAATAGTGTTTTACATATGAGATTGAATAACATATTTGCATTTATAGATATTTAATAATGAGATAGAGACAAATAAGAATAGGAAAAATGTGTTATAAATATACACTATGAGAGATTTATTTAACCATTTTCTATAAACTACATGTGCTTCTATGTCTAATTGAACAATATAGGTTGAATGATATATTACTACTATTATCTTTTACTGTTATATAAAACTTTACATATTTACATATTCTCCATGTTTTTATGTTAATGTGTATCCATAATGACCTAGTATTATCAATAGCAATGTATATACCTATTAGTTAGGATGAGTTTTTGGAATTCTACATATAGAATATAGACAACACTGTTATAATGAAGATTTGCCTATGTAACAAAGAGCCAAATAGTTTCACTTGCCCTTTAAGGAAATGTAGAATAAAGAAAGTAAGTAAGATTCAATAATGAGGAATTAATTAGGAAAAGAGCGGGAAATTAACTAATTAATCCTGCTACATATACCTGTGATTTTTCTGTAATGAATTATAACCTGAAGAAGCATACAGGAGTATGCGAAAGCGCTTGTGTTGTGTTTAATAAAGACTTTTATACTTCATTACATCGTGGTGATCTACGTTTTGGCTTTTTCCTGTGTGTGGTAATGTGTAATTAAAACCTGCCCAGGGGTGTTTTGAGGCCCGATGCTGCAGGCGTCATACAGACTGACCACTCATTTCTGATAGCTGAGGGTTCACTACTTGGAACTTAATTTCCACAGCAGGGCTCTTTAAGATGAACATTATACATACGTCTGAGTGTATCTACTTTGAAACATCAACGCTCATATAACCGAACATCATTTTCTCGAGATGAAAATCACGAAAACTGAAATACCCGAATGGTGAAGTTTTCCCAGGGTAAGTGAGCACTTGCTCAACATGCCCTTTTCTCCACTGTAGTACGATCCCGGAGTTGGTACATATAGTTGGCGTGTGTGTGGGGAGCAGTCCTCCACATTCAGCGGTGTGGGGGTGTAACCCCCCCCCCCACCTAGGTAGGTTTTACTTACATTGCTTCATGTTTCGTGTCAGTCTGGGCAAGTGTTTGCTTAGAAGACACAAACTGGAACCAGATAAAACACCAAAAACACCCAAGAGGATGTTAAAAGCCACTGATACCACTGGAATCAAACAGCGCTGCTGCTAACAGTCAGAAATTAAGTGAGCCACAATGAGGAAATGTAGCTGAAACTTTAATAACAAATATTCACAGTTGTTAAGCATTTTCTTCCCATTAAGGGACTTCATCAAAACTGTTGGATGTCATAAAATGGCCAATAAATACAATCATTTCATGTCATGTGATACAAAAATTAACCAATGACATACAAAAGGCAGATATCAAATGGCAATTGCACTCTTAAACATTACTTAAAAATTTACATAAATTTTAAAAACATGTATAAATATGAATTTCCTTGTTGTAGCTCACTTAATTTCTGACTGTTAGCAGCAGTGCTGTTTGGTTCCAGTGGTGTCAGTGGCTTTTAACATCCTCTTGGGTGTTTCAAGTCTTTACTTAACCTGGGAAAACATTGCCATTCAGGTATGTCAGTTTTCGCGATTTTCGTTTCGGGAAAATGTCGTTTGGTTATCTGGGACTTGATGTTTCAAAGTAGATCTGTCTGAGTTTGCCCACAATGACAATAAATAATTGAGTAAGAAGGCTATGGCTGCAGGGCAGACTGCTTCCCAACTCCCTGATAATGCACTATGCTGAGTCTGATGGTTTTATTTAGATTTAGTTCTGCACTATAGCCACATTTTTTGTATGTGCTTATTATGTAAGTACTTAATTAGATTGTATACTGTATTACCCTTTCCCTCCAGTTAGGAGGTTGTAGTTTTGAAAGAGTATGGTAGAAGAATTTTAATAATTACCTTGATGTGTTTTTGCTTACTTTTGTTTAGACTTGTTGAACTCCTGTAGCTTTTAATATTTTTTGGTATACTATTTCAGTTTGCCAGTACCTGGCCACCAACAAAGAAAGAACTGGGATACCCCTCTAAGAAATGTATAATAGTGTCCTTCCACAAGGAACAAGTCCTTTATAGCTATCACATTGACACAACACCAATGAAAACTGATCCAGTAATTAGGGACCTGGGAACTTATGTACACAGTGAACAGTCCTTTGATCACCATGTGTCAATATTATAAGAAAGTCCTTCTTTATCGCATAGCTCATTACTAATGGTATGGCATCCAGTTCCAGGAATGTGATCATTCCACTGTATTCCACACTCAACAGGTCGATCATGGAGTATAATGCACCCTGCGGTATGTACCTTTCCAAACATTAGACACAACTTGAATGCCTGCAATACTTTCTTTAAAGAAAATTACGGGTTTAAATCATAAAAAACTATGTGGACCGTCTCAAAGCCTTGTCCCTCTTCTCAGTGTCATAAAGACTAATGAGAGACAATCTCTGCCTTGCATACAGAGCCTCAGTAGATCCTATCTTGTCAGACCTACTGCACATTCACAAGTCCAATAGGGGCATAAACACCTGTTCAAGAGATCTCACTGTCTTTTGCAACATAGATAGGAGGGATAGATATGTATCACAGAGAATACCACTTCTTTGGAATCATCTTCCATGTAACATAAAACAAAGTACTTCACTTACTCCGTTCAAATGTAATCTAGATTAATGGATGGGTAATCACAAATTCACTGCTGGTTTAGCACTCTTGCCCCTCATGATTGTCTCTGGTTAATCATACTTAAAATATAAGAGCTAAAATCTTTATGGGAATGTAAGACTAGACTTCTAAAGATCCTCATGGCTCAATAGCCTAGTAAGTACTTCTGAACCTGTAAACACAGATGACATGAGCAGTTGTTGAAATTATTTGTAAAAAAAAAATGTTTTTTTTTCATTGTAACCAGTTTCTGTTTTAAGTATTTTGTTTTGCAAGACTGTGATTTTTAACTATCTAGAATTTTAGTACAAAATGTTAAGTGTAGTTATTTTAGGATCCGTTCTGTCAAACTGTTGTGTATATATGAGTTTATGTCAGTTAATATAACTCATACTACATTGACACACAACTGACCTACAAAAATATGGATCTTAAAAGAGTGTTTATATGTGTGTGTGTGTGTGTGTGGGGGGGTCTGTCTGTGAGTCTGTGTGTGTGATATTCATGTTTGTAGCCACTGAGGAAATACACAAATCCCTCTAGAAAAAAGGTTTCAGGGTTTGTTCATCTTCATTGACTGCAGCCAAAATGGATTTGTATAGTGAAATCATAGAAATTCCCTTTATTTACTGTCTTTTAGTTTTCCTCATAAAGAATAAAGCATTTAGTTATTTTGGTGTTTAGTCATGATACTTGCTTATTTTGGCTATCATACACAATAATTTCAAAAAATATTTCAAAGAAAGAAGTTCCCGTTTTTCCTTATAATTATAAATATAAAACATGTGAAAGCATCAAGTTGTTCAGATGTATTGGAATTATGATGATTATTTATTTATTTCAGGAAATGAATACATTTCGGTCTTGGTGTTCTACATTGTTTGGTTATGACTGGGTTGGCATTCCATTAGTATACACACAGGTAAACCATAGTTTCATTGTTTATGTATTGAATGTCATCAATCTGTTGTTTGGGCAATTAACTCACATTGTCTTTTCTTTTTTAGGTGGTCACGCTGGCAGTTTACACCTTCTTTTTTGCATGCCTGATTGGAAGACAGTTTTTAGATCCCAGTCAGGGATATAGTGGCCATGATCTAGACCTTTATGTTCCAGTGTTTACACTCCTGCAGTTTTTTTTCTATGCAGGTTGGTTGAAGGTAAGATGTTTAGTTTGTGCATGCTGATGAAACTAAAAGATAATACCACTGTAATGACAATAATGTCAAAGATACAATTAAAAGGAAAGTTGTAGAGACACCCACACCAAGTGTCTAAAGCCAAAATCATAACCCACTTTCAGTTGTCAAAAAATGTAAACTCTTGTGAATCAGTGATATCACTGTCCCTGTCCCCAGGTGCCACCAATGGCAAACCTATCTGCAGTTTTATCCTGGTGACTTAAAGTGGCAGTCCATCTCCCAACACTAAGTCTCTATGCTGCATTCCCCTTTTCTGTATTATGTAGCAAATAATAACAAAAGACATGCAGCATGGAATGTGTGCTATAGAAAGTGCATTGGATTCTCCAGAACATCTCCACAGACAAAAATTATAAACTATCTTACCTCAAAATCATGCATGCTCAAAGTAACAGTCTATTTTTGTTAAGCTCTAGTTTATTACTGCCAAAAGAATAATATTAATTACTGAAGTGGGACTTTGGCAGATCTCAATGATCAAGGCAAGCAAGCAAATCTTCATTGAATCTTATCCCAGTAAATGTTATTTGCAGTTTGCTTTCTTCTTGCTCTTTCTGCTACACTCCCTATAGGTCCATAGCCAAACAAATTCAGAGAAACAGAAGTACACATGAAGTAACATTCCTATACCACCTGTCATTCCTACCTCAATCTGTTGGATGCTGCCTTGATACCTTCACTTGGTGGCAAAAGAGAATATTTGTAAGCCACACATCCCTAATCTAAAACATAAGGGCAGTCCAAGGGATGATCTGTGTTCTCCCACAGCTAGTTATCCATCAACACTCATTGTTCAATCTGACTTAGATTTGTTGACACAAGAGCAACAATTTTCTACCCTGTACATTATAAAACAATGAGTGAGAAAGTCACTGAAAAACCAATCAGCAAAAACAAAATGAAAACTCCAGCAATGCTAGAACTTCCACTGAGTGACCTCCCAAACCTCTTGTATCAGAGGCACATGGGATATATGCAAATGATCCTGATATTCATAAGGGATATAATTCCTGTACATATCTCTTTCTCTTTAATTCCAGCTTCTAACCATTCATTTATAACATCTATAAAAATTATTCATGTTAATATCTTTTAAAATTTCATAAAATTCTTTCATGGTTATTTTTTGTTCTAAATACTCATTATCTTCCTTATGTAATTTTTCACCTTTATAAATTTGTTCTATGTTTTCTCTCTCTTAACAAATAATTCCAATACATATTCTTCAATTATCTTGTATAGTCCTTCTTGCTGTCTTATTTGCTTACCTTCCTTATTTTTTTAATTCGCTTATTATTTTACCTTCGTTTATTATTTTACTTAAATATGGTACTACCACTTCTTTCTTTCTTTGTAAACAATAATGTGAAGTTGTCCAATCTTGCCGTTTGTTCTTACACGTGGGTATGGAGCAGATCCATCAGCTCCAAGTTGGCTGCTTTCCAAGCTCAAGATCTCTGAGCAGCTCGAGGCACAGTCCCTATCCCATGATGCTCTCTAACCTCAGATCTAGTTTGCCGATGCAATGGATTGCAAGTTCTTCAGAGAGCTTGGGCCAGTATAATTCTTTTTCTGTCTTTTTGACAAATAGTACAAATAGTTTTACATAGAGTTAGTTTTCTTATTACAGTTAGTAGTCTGTTCCTGTTATTTTTTTTAGAGCTGTGTCCCTCTTGTTGTGTAGATTTTTGCTGTGTTGGTGTTATTGGAGCAGTTGCTCTTGGGCCTTACCCCTTTTTTTTGTTTAGGCACTTCTGTGCTTCATTACTATAGTTGAACAGGGCTCTGTCAACTGGATGTACATCTACTGCAGCACACCATTGTAATATACCTATACTCCTTTTAAGATGTTTCAGAGCCAATCCCCTGTGCTGGAGCCGGTGTCATAGGTGTTGAAGTCTCCAATACTCAGGTCTGTGGCTTCTTCGGTCCCTTCGACTGATTCTTCTAGGACCCTTTCAGACACCGATGTGGACCGTGTGGTGCAGAGGCTCTTAGAGAACCAGCATTGGCCAAATTACTTTCGGTTTCATCCCAACTGGGTTCAAATCCTACTACCATCCCTTTGCCTGTAACTACTCCTTCTCCAAGCTTACCTAGGCCTTTGGAGCCGGAGGCGGAAGATCTGATGGTTGTGGAACCCACTGAGCTGAGTCCTGTCCCAGTGACTTTGGCTCCATCGACCCTGATCTCTTCAGTGTCATTCAAAGAGGCTCGGAGCCGACACTCTCTTGTTGGTTCCGGGGGGGAAGAGTCGAACCGACACATTGGTTCCGACCCTTCCTCTCGGGGCCTCGACACAGATGAGCTCGGTTCCGTCCTCAGGTTCGGAGCCCTTGGTCTTGGCACCAGGGAGCCCACTGTCTTCCTTGGAACCGGCGGATTCCTTGGGTCGAGACTCCGGTGCCTTCGATGCCATGAGGAGGGGGTAATGTCTGCTAAGACCCACACTTCCTCAGGTCTCTCCTCTTCCCCCCTAAAATACCGCATTCTGCCTCTACATCTCAGGTTCCTACTATACATCTCAGGTTCCTACTATACATCGAGACCCAGAGCCTCAGGTAACCCCTTTGAGTGAACCCTGCTCTACTGAGACTTCACCAGACGCTCCCACTGATGAAGTCCCCAGAAAGAGAGTTTGCAAGAGGAGGCATTTGGATTCCCCTCAGGAATCTTTGGCATCAGACACCGACTTAGACGAATCAGAAGGGTCCCCACGGTCCCCCTCGGGAGGATGTCTCCTTTGCAGACATCCTGGAAATACTGAAACAGAGGGGTGACTGGCAGTCTGTTACCCCCTACTGAGGATGAGTCAGTGCTCCTGAAGGCCTTTGGATCTCAACCGTCCACCTCCTGGGTTACTCTGCCCTTCGACGAACTGATGGAACTGGTTGCTCGAAGGGCTTGTGAGTCCCCTGATTCCATGGAACCAGTCCCTCGGAGGCCCAATAAATTCATCACTTCCCCTCAAGACAGATTGTACCTCACTAAAGGAGTCCCTGTTGATGCCATGGTGGTGGTGGTGGCCACCAAGAAAGAGATGTCAGAGACCTCTTCTACTGTCCATCCTCCTAATAGAGATTCTAGGACGATGGACAGATATGGGAAATGCATTTTAAGTCCTGCGACGTTTGCCATGAGATCGCTTAACTATTTAACACATTTTACCCGTCTTCAACGAGATCTCCTCCAGGAACTTGGAGCTACTCTAAAGGGTAACACAGATGAAGCTATTTCTGAGAAGGTGACGGCTCAGCTTTCTACCCTTAATTCCATTGTCAACTTGTCCATGCAGCTCATTTCCTATGCAGCCGATGGGTCGAGTCGAGCAGCAGGTTCAGCGATAGCTCTGCGGAGACAGTCCCGGATGCACTTATGCTCCTTTGTGGAAGCCTTCAAGTCTTCCTTTGTCAACACCCCATTTGATGGCTCTTCTTTGTTTGGGCCCCAAGTCAAGGAGACTCTCACTAGGTGTGAGCAGGAGGGAAAGACTCTATCTGCCGTAGGAGTCCATTTTTCCACCCCTACTAGACCATACCCTAAAGGACAGAAAGGTGGAAAAATGTGGTTCTGGAAGTCCCAAGGAGCTTTCCAGAACACATGCAGTGAACCCCCCCTTCAGGGGCAGTGGAGGAGGAGGCAATAATGGAAGATACCGCTTTGGCAGCAGAAGAGGTCCGCAAAACCAGGACGACAGGGAGCTGTTCTCTGGCAAGCCTTATCAGTGCTCCTGAGAGGAGGCCCAACTGTCCTACTCTGGAGGCAGTCGGGGGTCGCTTGGCTTTGTACCCAGATGCCTGGCTAGGAATTACATTAGATTCTTGGGTACAAAGCATTGTTACCAGAGGTTACATCATTCCCTTTTCAGAGTCCCCACCAGTCAGAACAAAAATCCCACATGTTCCACCCAATCTGCGGGATCAAGCAGCTATAGAAATCCAAAAGCTGCTAAAAAAAAGAGTTATCCAGCCAGTCCCGGTGGACCAGATAGGATCCGGAACTTACTCCAGATTCTTTTTAGTTCCAAAGAAAATGGGGGACTGGAGGCCCATTTTAGACCTCAGTAAGCTCAACGCTTTTGTAAAGAAGTAAAAGTTCCAGATGGTCACGCTTCAGTGAGGTTCCTGGGAACGGGAGATTGGATGTGCTCTTTAGATCTCAAGGATGTGTACTACCACATCAAAATAGCCAGACCATCCAGAGATCATTTGCATTTCCGGCTGGGGGCCAGTCACTACCAATTTCAAGCATTGCCCTTTGGTCTCACCTCAGCCCCCAGAGTGTTCACCAAATGCATGGCAGTGGTTACGGCTCACCTGAGGCATCTAGAATTCCGGGTGTTTCTGTATCTGGACGACTGGCTCCTGTCCCCCACCACCAGACATCAACTCATTCTTTCCAGGGATCATACGATCAATCTCTGTTCTTGGTTAGGAAAAAACATACATTTTGAAAAATCTGCTTTATTACCATCGCAGCATATCTCTTTTATTGGAGCAGACCTAGACACCACCACTGCTTTGGTCAGATTACCTCAAGAAAGAGTTATCTCTCTACAAAAATCAGGTGTCCCACTTACTAAAAGAAAAGAGAGTACCTGCCTTTCAGGTTTTAAAGCTATTAGGCACTATGCTAGCTACCTTCATAGAGGTTCCTCTGGGACTGATGCACATGAGGATAATCCAATGGTTGCTTTTCACCCAGTGGTCTTATCAACAGCTCCCAATGTCTTTCAAGATCCTACTGACAGACGCTTGCAAGAAGGACCTTCTCTGGTGGTTGAACAGTCACCAGGTGATGATAGGTCAACCATTTGCACTTCCCCCTCCCATAGCCATGGTGACCACGGACACTTCCCTGATAGGGTGGGGGGGGGCTTTTTCAGGGAAGAACTACCCAAGGTACCTGGTCAGAGATGGAATCTCATTTGCACATCAATGTTCTGGAGTTGAGAGTGGTGCTTTTAGCGTTGCAGCACTTCCACGACTCTCTGCTTTAGGAGACGATTGCGATTCAGATGGAAAACATGTCCATCTGGTACATCAACAAACAGGGGGGAACCAAGTCTTACCCCTTATGCCGAGAAGCCTTGAGAATTTGGCAGTGGGCTGTATCCACCGGGCGCTTTCTGATAGCAACGCACATCCCGGGGAAATCCAACGTGATAGCGGACAAACTGAGCAGAGCAATTCTGTTGTTCTATGAGTGGTCCCTCAAAGAAGAAGTGGCAGAAATGATATTCCGCAGATGGGGCCAGCCTTGCTGCGACCTTTTTGCATTCCCACTGAATGCCAAATGCAAAAGCTACTTTGCCCTGAATCCTTCTCTGGGGGACAGCCCAAGGGATTCACTCGTACACGATTGGCCCTCGGGCCTCCTTTATGCCTTTCCTCCAACCCCACTGATTCCCAGATTTTTACAGAAAGCAAAAAGCTCTGGAAGGACTGTTATTCTGATAGCCCCCTTTTGGCCTCGGCAGATATGGTTCCCCTTCCTTTATCAATATCAACTGGAAGAACCTTGGTTTCTGGACCCAGTGCCAGACCTTCTGACTCACTCGTCAGGAGTTCTTCACCCCTCTCTTCAGTCCCTCAAACTGACAGCTTGGCTGTTCCACTTCCCAACCTAGCCAGGTCATATAATTTGTCTTCCGTGGTGCAACATATTCTAGTCTCCTCTCATAAAGTCTCCACCAGAAAACTGTACAACAGCAAATGGAAGCGTTTTGTTTATTGGGCCTCTCAACATGATATTGATCCATATGTTGCTCCTATTGATAGTGTTCTGGAGTGTCTGACTATGTTTTTCATGAAGTTGCAGCAGCGGCCATTGTAAGAGTTCAATTGGCTTCAATATCCAATTTTCACCTGGGATTTGAGGGCTCTAATCTTATCTCTCACAGATTATGTAAAGGCTTTCTGAAAGGGACTAATCACCTTAGGCCACCTGTCAGACAACCAGTTGCCCCTTGGAATCTAAATTTAATACTATCTCAGCTTATGCTTCCCCCCCTTTGAACCTGCATCTTCTTGTCCCTTGAAATTCATTTCTTGGAAAACAATATTCTTGGTGGCTATTACCTCAGCTCATAGAGTTTCGGAACTACAAGCTCTTTCTATCTGGCCTCCGTATCTGGTTTTTCATCCCGACAGAGTGTCTCTCAGGACAAATCCCACCTTTCTTCTTAAGGTCTGCTCCAAGGTTAATTTGAACCAGTCTATTAAGCTGCCCACCTTTTTCAGACGCCATTCGAATAAATTAGAATATATGTTACATAAACTTGATGTTCACAGACAATTGAGGTTTTATTTGGACAGAACAAAGGAGTTTAGGAAATCGTAACAACTCTTTGTTTCTCATGTGGACAATAAAAAGGGGCTGCCTGTAGGTAAAGTTACATTGTCTAAGTGGTTATCTGATTGCATAAAATATATATATTCATCAACCAACCAACCTTTAGAGCATAGTATGAAAGCACCTTCCACCAGGGCTGTGTCTACATCTCTGGCTCATGCAGCTTGTTTGCCTTTGGACACTATTTGTGCAGCTGCTACTTGGTCCAAACCTCATACATTTATCACTCATTACAAGGTGGACAGGGCCTCCAGGGACAGGGCTTCCTTTGGTTCCACTGTTCTCAGAATGTACTCCCGTGAGCCACCCAGGATTAGGGTGCTTGGGACACTACACTACCCATGTGTAAGAACAAATGGCGGGATTGAACAACTTCACATAAAGAAGTTATGTTCTTACCATAACATTCCATGTGAGTTGTTCATCTCGCCTTTGTTCTTACACTCCCTCCCACCTTCCCCCTCCAGGTTCTTGAAGAACGGGTATGACTGGTGGTCTGGTTGGTCTAACTAGTGTCCTTTATTCCAGCCAGAAAATTTCTTAGCAAATTGTAAATATATGTATACATGTGTATATTTTTGGCATATTGGTATGTTTAGTGGCATTCTTTCTTGCTGGGTTCAGCAAACTAGATGTGAGGTTAGTAAGAGAGCATCATGGCATAGGGACTGTGCCTCAAGCTACTCAGAGATCTTGAGCTTGGAAAGCATCCGACTCGGAGCCGATGGATCGGCTCCGTACCCACGTGTAAGAACAAAGGCGAGATGAACAACTCACATGGAACGTTATGGTAAGAACATAACTTCTTTTTGTTGCTTATATAACAAGTTGTTAATTTTAATTTAAATCATTTTATATATTTCTCTTCCTTTTTCATAAAAGGAATTTTTCTTCTCTAATAAATCTCTAAATGTTTCTTGACTTAATATCTCTTTTTCTTTTCTTCTTTTCTCCCTTATACATTCTAAAAATACTTTTTATATTTTTCTTTAAAATTAAGCCCCCAAACAGTTGAATTATCATAAATCTCCCTCATAGTCATATGATTTCCATAATTCCACAATTCCTTTTTTCTCTTCTAAATCTAATCCATTTTCATTAATTCTCTTTTTTCCTTTTCCCATTCTTATATATTCTTCATTTTCATGTACTTTAACCCATATTGCCACAGGATCTGAAAATCCAGCATACTTAATTCCTTTTTTATAACTTTTAAACTGTCAGATATTAAAAAAAATAATCAATTTCTGTCCTAATTTCATTCCTTTTATAGGTCCAGTGGTTATTCTCCGATACACTTAACTTTCCACTTCTCATAATCTCTTTAGCCATTTTAACATCACAATTGCTCTTATTTTTCCTTAAATTACAATTAAAATCACCCACCACTATAATGTCCATATTTACATAAACATATTCAAAAATATTTTTAAACATCATTTCTCTCTCTCTCTCTTTTTGTTACATATGCATATAAAGCTATAATTCTATACACATATTTTGTCCATCTCATGTCTATTATTATAGTTTGTCCTCGTTCCACTATGGTTACATCTAATATTTTAGTGCTTTCTTGACATAATATACATATGCCCAAGCATGTTTCTTTCCCCATGTTCCAAACTACCACACCATTCCAAACTTTTTCAGTTTGTGTTCTTTCTTCCTCTGTTAATAATCTGATATCTTCTAAAACAATAATATGTACATCTACTGCAGCACACCAGTGTAATATACCTATACTCCTTTTAAGATTTTTCATACTGTTCACATTTAAAGCTAATATTTTCAGCTTCTAAGAACAGTTAGTATAATAAAATGTTTATCCCTTTCCTTTCTTATTTTCTCTAAGAATTATGTTTTTGAATTTTCTTTTCATTTCTTTAACTCTTTTCCCTATTGAATCATTTTTATTTCTCACTGTGCACCAATCCGCTTCTTCCTCACTTGTCTCCTCTGTTTCTTTTTCCTTGTTATTTTCTTTAACTTCATATATAACGTCTTTATCAGTTACAGATTTTTGTACATTTTCTTGTATAACACAATCTACTGTCTCTTTATCTTGTATAACTTCGTTTTCATTTTTCTTGCACATTAATTTCACATTCTAGCCATGAATGACCAGTATTGCCACATTTTTTGCACTTTAAATCACATTTTTTGCACATGTTCTGTTTTACCACATAAATAACATCTTTTTATCACATTCATTGATTAAATGATCATTTTTTCCACAAAAATAACAAGTTTTTGGTTGACCCCTATATTTCACTAAACCACTATGAACGTTAATAATACTAGGTACGTGCATAACATCATAATTTTCCATTTTCATTATAACTCCACATTCCTATACCTCAGTCCATAGTCCTCTTTCATCATATACTTTTGTAGTGTCCATTACTACTTTACACATAGTTAACAAATGTTCTTTTGCTTCAACTTCAGTTCTAAACTGGATCATTATTCTTTTTTTGTTTGTCTGTAAAAACCTTGCACACATATTCTGACCGTGGATAAATATTTTTCTTTTGTTCATATACACCCAAACATTTTTCCATGGCCTGCCCAATCTCAAATATCAAGTTATAAAAAGTCTCTTTATTAATTAAAATGAATGCTCTTACCTCTTTTGCTTTGACACCCAGAGGTGCTATGACAGAGTCCCAAACCTTATACCTGTCCAAACTTTCTTCTTTTTTTATAGCTCACACGTACTGTATACTTCCTTTTTGTTTCTTTTATTTATTCTTTCTTCTTTGCTCCTATACTCCATGAGTGGATTTCTTCATTATACATTAAGGTACTCAGATGTTATGAGGGAGGGTTGACGTAATGGTTAAGGTTATTACCTCACAGATATAAGGTACAAAGTTTGATTCTGACCATTGGTTATTAAGTATTAGTCTGCAAACTGATAGCCTAATATTTATCTATAAACCTATATCTGTTTAATATATGCTCTTTGCAGCATACATTTCTTGTAGTAGAGGGTCACAAATAACCACCAAATGTCCAGTAATTCAAAAGAGCTACTCTATGCCCAAAATGGAAGTTTGCTTCACATTAAAAACAATAGCTTTATGTCATAAATTAAAATTCAGCTGACATGATATATACCCACATGCAGCCTTAGGTCTTCAGAACAATTCTTATTCTAAGCACCTTTTCCCAAGAAAATTCATTGAGAAAGAATATTTAGGTTCCTTAATTTCTTTATGGAATTATTTCCCATACTCTTTCAGAAATATTCATTTACCTCTGAGATGTAAAAGGGAAATAAAAGCGTAGCTACTCATGAAAATTCTCACAGATGTTAATTGGCCCTCTCTATCTCTTCTAATTTTCTGCATTTTTATTTATTTGTTAACTACTTAAACCCACTGGATACAAATGCCTCATCTTAGAGGCAAGCTAGGAAAACCATCTGTATAAGTTATTAACTCAGAGCCACACAGCAGACAAAAGAAAATTGAAGGACTCAAACAGAGAGCTGCAGAATCAAACTCATTTTGTAACCTAAGGCACCTCTTGCCTGAATTCATATTAATTCACACACTTAATTTAGTTATATGGTATTTTATTCTGCTAAGTTTCTTCATTTAGAACTATGACTTTTGTATTATAGCCAAATTACATTGTTAAAAAAAATATTAATTTTTCAAAATCAAAAATAGATGAACTATAAAACATTAACACAATGTATATGCCTATATGTAACCTATGGCATGTGAAAAAAAAACTTTAAGAAACAGTTGAAACAATTAACATAAAATCCAAATTAATATGCAGCAAAGAATTCAATTTTGTTCAACAGCTGTATTCAGAAATTAATCTAGTCATTCTCTTCATAATTCCCCTTGACAATTAATACTGGTAATGTTGATCAGTCCTAGTTTTCCAATATTTTGTAATTAGCTTCGTACCAATGGTTAGCCTTCTAAGAAGAGGAAATTGAAACCTATGTATATATATCCAGGAATTTGAGCATTAAACAATACTAAACATTTAGTTTAAATAAATTTATCAGACCACAAAGCTTGCAAAAAGGTCCAAATCTGTCTCCAAAATGGAAAAACTACTTCACAATCAAATACCATATGTTGCCAATCTGCGATAGCTAATAATGTATACCTCCAACAAATATTGTTTTCTTTTTAATATATAATTTCAATTTCATGCAGAGTAAAAAGGCTCTGTGCAAGAACTTCAAAGAATATATTTTTTCAAAATAAAGAACTACTTTTAGAGGAAGATGTTAGAATCATACTTTTATCAAAAACAGTTAAAGATGAATTGCTTACTTGTGAGTCATATTCCCAGTAATTATCATTAATGTGTCATTTATATTTTCATATATTTTATATATAATAGATAAATAAATATTCTCATTATCAATATTAGTTACAAATTACCAAAAAAATTAATAATGGGTAGAAGTTCATTTCTGGCAAAATCTGACATCAAATTCATTTTCAATGTTAGAAATTGTCTAAAAACTTGCACTATAATCCAATTGCCCATGTCATGATCATATTTGCATATTAATCACTTTTATCATATTTACTTGATATAGTTTACTAATTATATATTTATTTAACATAAATTTGCCTTGCAGTAGTAGGCAGTGTGTAACAACAAACCTTTGCTGCTTCTTGGTGGCTGATACATTTTGGAATCGTGTGTACCTTGGCTCGTTCCATTTCCTTTTTCCCAAGACAATATTCCCTCCTCTTTTGATTTACCCTCCCTCTCCCCTGCCCCCATATCCAGTGTGAGTTTATTTGTGCTACCTGAATGCTAGGCGCCATTTTTCATTCCCTAGTTGCTGCTCGGTACCACAGCGGCCTTGTGCTTTTCTAGTTAGTATTAACCTTGTTTCTTGCTCTGCATTTATAATCCAGTTTCTTTATATTGGGTGCATTTATAAGCTGGTATCTTTATACTGGCTTTGCTGTTTAGTCATGTAGACTTCTACATATTATTACTCAGCACAAATCCCAGTCGCCTTAGTACTTTTCATAGTTTCTTTCTTGGATGTTCCACACACTGTTTCATTTTTATATCTCATTATTATTTCTACCAGTGTATGTCATAATTCCTTGACAGCATACTCCACTGTTAATGTCCTTTGCTAAGTTATTGTACTCTAACAAATGAAACATTGTTGCTAAAATGCTGAGAGGCTTCAGGCATGAGGAGCAATGTGAAGCAGTAAGTCTAGCACACAAACAGTTTCAGTTGTTAACGGTAATTATAACACCTTAAGAAATGTTTAGTGTTACTTTATATGCTCAGATGCATTTTTAGTTGTTAAGAGAGTGAGGTAGTATATAATGTTCATATCCTCTGAATGAAATGACTTGTTTGTGCCTACATATTGATGTAGAGTGTTTATAAGGATTTATACCGCATGACAGATTCATTTGCAATCTTGTACTATTAATATTGTGTTTTCCTCATTCTTGCCTGTTTCATGATTTGTTTAATTGGTTAGACTTGTTTAATCTCTCCCTATACTCAAGCTGTCCTTTTTTTTCTTTCTTTTTATAGTCAGCCCAATACCCAACAACAGTAAACAAACCCGTGCCCACTAGTGCGGCGGCCACTTTAACTCCACAAGTCAGGAACCAGAAAAGGTTGAGAACAAGTTCTGCTCATTTATGACTCTCCCCTAATAAAGTGCAAGTCATTCTCACTGGCTAGCCTAATTAAAGCATTCTACTGCTTGAACTTGTAAACTGGAGAGCACATTGCCTGGGCCAGCAGGAAGGAACTAAAAGTATATTTATATTTTAGTGTACTTTATACTTTTACTGTACTTTCCCAGAACTACAAAGACATGCATCTGGAGTGTTTCTTCCCGATTCTCCGTTGAAAATTGGCTTTTTTCCAAGTTGGACTTTCCAGGTAAACAAATGTTAAATAAATAAAAACCCTTTATCATAAAAGTGTATTACAAAATTAAACTACTGCCCATACCTTTTTCATATAACTTATTTAACTTAAATTTGCCTTGCAGTAGCAGGTAAAAAGTGTGTAACAACAAATCTTTGCTGCTTCTTGATGGTTGATAGGTTTTGGAATTGCATATGGTATGTAACAACTTGAAGAACAGCAGCAAGAAGAAATCCACAACTGGCCACAGTCCAAACACAGGTTTAATAAAAAACTCAAAACTCTAGCGCCTCAGCTTACAGTCTTCCAGGAGTAATACAAAATACACAACTTTACACAGACTTTATATAACACCATTCATCAATTAATTACTCAATTACATAGGAATTGTTTCCAATTAATCTCTAAATTTAAGCCTACAGGTACCATAGTATTGAACTTTAAAATATAAACAGATTCTTTATAAAGAAGTTTGTCATTAATATCACATATTTCACCAATTTTCATAAAAACTTGCTCTAAAACAGAACCTTTTAACTAAGAATGATCAGCATTATGAACTGTTTTGAAATGCATTGCAACATCACTTTCTATTTTACCATTCTTTATATCTCTTATATGTTCCTGTATTCTTACTTTAAATTTCCTTTTGATTTCTCCTATATAAAATAAATTACAAGGGCAGCTGAGAACATATATTATACCTTCACTGTTGCATGAAAAGCTACCACCAGGAGAAAACTTAATACCATTTATTTTCTTAAAATTTGTAACACAGAAACATATAGAGCAACCACCACAGGGGTGAGTGCCCCTCATGGCAGGAATTATGTGCAGTGTCTCATTAGGCATAGGGGAATGACTGGGACCCCAAAAATGTTTCGAACTTTTTCATTTTTTATAGGGAATACAAGGACTATTTGCTATTATTCTCTCCAATTCCATGTCCTGAAGTAAAAATTTCCAACAGCTATGTAATATTTTATTAATCCTATTGCTCAGACTATTATACACTGAAACAAAATATACCTGATTTTTGCAAGATTCAATATTATTCCTTTCTCCATGCATGACATTTTGACACTGATTTAACCCCAGTCTAAATGCTACAATTCTTTGTAAAGACTTCTTAACCACATTGTAGTGATAACCTCTGATGTTAAGTTGTCAATCTCGCCTTCATTCTTGCTGGATGACTCGGCCTAATACTAAAGCTCGAGAGCTATTTTTACCAGCTCAAGGCTAACCTATGTCCCATAATGCTAGGCGTCATATACCCAGATCTCGTTTGCCGCTTCAGCTACAAGGTTGCGTTTTTCACTGGCTGCAGGTCGTATTTTATTATTAATAGCTTTATAGATAGTTTTTCTGTCAGATTTTTTTCCTATTTTACCTTTTTAGTGTTAGTGAAGTTAGCGACTAGTTTTCCCCCTTTAGTTGCTAAATCCCCCCTTTTTCTCCACCCTAAAGGTGGTTGGGCCTCTGACCCTCCCCCTTAGTAGTACAGTTTTCCCTTAGCTGTTCTGTGTGTGTGTGTGGAATTCTGTCCCTCCGTTTAGTGGTAGTTTTCCTTTTTTTCTGCTTATAAAATTTTTTATTATATATTAGTGTAATTTTTACATTAGTATGTCTAAGGATACTAAGGTATCGGGTTTCAAGAAGTGTGACTCATGCTGTCAGAAGATGTCTCTGACAGATGGTCACACTTTTTGTGTGTATTGTTTGGGCCCCCTGCACCTGCAGGACTCTTGTTCCATCTGCCATGCTTTCAGCCCTAGAGTCCTGCAGGAGCACAGAAATAAACTCATTCTTAGAGGCTTGTTAAATCCTGAAGGTTCTCCGGCTAAGACCATGACTGGCAAACCTCCAAAGCCCGCCAAATCGTCGGCTCCATGTTCAGAGCCGGCTCAGAGCAGTTCTCTTGCTGCCTCGTCGGTTCCGGCCGGAACCGAGGCACCTAGACCTCAGTCGGCTTCGACTTTAATGTTGGAGCCGTCCCCGAGCAGAAAGCGCTCCAGGTCTCCGTCTCCTGAGTCGGTTAGATCGGTTCTGAAGTCTCCTCTGTTGTTGGAGTGGAGCCATAGATCTCATTCCTTTAGGTCTTCCAGGCTTTCAGACCATGACCTCGAGAGGGTAGTCAGCCGGCATTTGAAGTCATAGGCACTGGCCCAGTTGCTACATAGACCATCTAAACAGACAGGGGCTACCCCTACACCCGCTCAAGTTCCTCCTCCAACTACACTGCTGAGTTCGGAGCTGGAGGTCGTCGAGGTGAGTACTGTGGGGGCGTCGGAACCGATCCCTATTTTGTCGGTTCCTTCGTCGGCTCTGATCCCGTACTTGGCTCCATCCTTGGAGGGATCCGGGCGCCGAGACTCCCTGGTCGGCTCTGAGGGGGTATGTGGCATCGGACCCTTGTCCAACCCCGCTCTCCCTCTCGGAGCCTTGGCGCAGGTGAGTTTGGCCCCGACATTGGCCTCAGAGCCATCCCTCTCGGTGCCGGGGGGAGCTCTCATCTCCTCGCAGTTGGGTCCTTCTTCCCTGCCTGACAGGGGTGCCTTTGAGGTCATGAGGAGCATGCTGGCTCCTATACCAGTGCCACGGTCGGCCTCCTCGGCCTCTCCCTCTACAGTGCCTGCTTCGGCCCCTGCCTACCCTCCTGACCCCAAGCGAGGAGAACCGACACTCCAGGCTGCCCCATTGGGCCTTTCTTCCTCTTCTGAGGCCTCCCCTGATCCTTCGGAGGAGCCCCCTTGGAAAAGGACATGTAAGAGGAAACATGTTGACTCTCCTGAGTCAGTGACATCTGACACCGACCTGGATGATTCGGAAGGGTCCCCAAGGTCCCCCTCTGAGGATGCCTACTTTTCTGCCATCTTAGAGATCCTCAAACAGAGGGGGAACTGGTCTGCCCTTAACCCATCCGAGGATGAGTTGGTGTACCTGGATGCGTTTGGTACTTGCCCTTCCACCTCCTGGGTGTCCCCGCCTTTCAACCCACTTATGGAGGTGTTGGCTCGGAAGGCATGGATGGCTCCGGATACTATGGAACCAACTCCCCGGAGGCCCACTAAATTTATTACTGCCCCAACAGACAAACAGTTTCTCTCTAAGGGTGTCCCCGTGGATGCCATGGTGGTGGTGGCAGCCACTAAGAAGGAGTTGGCTGACCCTTCAGTACCTGTCCATCCTCCTAATAAGGAATCTAGGACTATGGATAGGTACGGCAAGCGGATGTTTTCTTCAGCGACCTTTGCCATGCGGTCACTGAACTATTTATGCCATTTCACCCGACTTCAGTGAGACCTTCTCAAGGAACTGGGTGAAACATTGCAGGACCCAGCAGCTGTGGTGTCTCAGGAAAAGATCAACTCCCAGCTGGGGACCCTGAACTCTATCGTTAACTCTTCCATGCGGCTCATCTCTTATGCAGCCGATGGAATGAGTAGAGCCGCAGGTACGGGTGTTGCTCTAAGGAGACACACCTGGATGCGGCTCTGTAATTTTGCTGACCCCTTCAAGGTGTCCTTCACTAACACCCCCTTTGATGGTTCGGCTCTTTTTGGACCTCAAGTGAAGGATACCTTAACCAGGTGCGAACAAGAAGGGAAGACAAGACTCTCTCTGTCATGGGAGTCCATTTTTCCGCCCCTTCTAGACCATATCCTAAGGGTCAGAAGGGCAGGAAAATGTGGTTCCGCAAACCTCAAGGAGTTCTGCCAGACGCACGTGGTGAGCTTCCCTCCAGAGGCAGAGGAGGGAACAACAATAGACGCCGCCCTAGGGGCAGGGGGAGTCCACAGAATTAGGGTAGCAGAGAATCGTTCTCTGACAAACCCTTTCAGCACCCCTGAGGAGCTGCCCGACTGTCCACCTTCGGAGGCAGTCGGGGGAAGACTTTTGCTGTACCCAAAAGCCTGGCGCTCTCTTACGCAAGACAGATGGGTACGGTCGATCATATCCGAGGGTTACAAAATCCCCTTTATCCACACCCCACATCAACCAAAAGGGCCTCTTCCAGATGTTCCACCCGGTCTGAGAGACCAAGCAGCACTAGAAATTTCAAAGCTGCTTTTAAAAAGAGCCATCCAGCCAGTCCCAGCAGACCAACAATGGCCTGGAATCTACTCCAAATTCTTTTTGGTACCAAAAAAGACAGGGGACTGGAGACCTATTTTGGATCTCAGCAGATTGAACAAATCGGTTCAAAGAACAAAATTCCAGATGGTCACGCTATAGTCCATTCTTCCCTTCTTGGGTCAGGACAATTGGATGTGCTCTATAGACCTTCAGGATGCATACTACTATATCAAAATGAACAGGCGCTACAGGAGGTTTCTCCACTTCCGGCTGGGAGCCAGTCACTATCAATTCAGAGCCCTGCCCTTTGGCCTCACCACAGCCCCCAGGGTGTTTACCAAATGCATGGCAGTGGTTGCGGCTCATCTGAGACGTCGAGGATTCCAGGTGTTTCAATATTTGGACGACTGGCTCCTTACTGCCACCACCAGGCACCAGTTACTTCAAGCCAGGGATTATGCTGTACAAACGTGCAAAGCACTAGGCATCTCCATAAATTTCGAAAAGTCTGCCTTGTCGCCTTGTCACCATATTAATTTCATAGGTGCCGTGTTAAACACGGTGGAGTTGTCAGCAAAACTACCTACACAAAGAGTGTTAGACATTCGCAGTCACGTTCAAATCCTACTACAGGAGGACAGAATCCAAGCCAGGCTTGTACTGAAAACGCTGGGTCTAATGGCTGCAACAATCATCTTACTCCCCCTAGCTCGCTTTCATATGCGGATACTGCAGTGGATGCTTTTTTCCCAATGGTCCTTTCAGCAGCGTCTCATGTCGCACAACATTTTCATCACTCGATCATGCAAACGACACCTAGCTTGGTGGATGGTCTCACCTCAGGTGCTTCAAGGCAGACCGGTTGTTCTTCCCCCTTCGGTTGCCACTGTGACAACGGATGCCTCCCTGATTGGGTGGGGGGAGGCATTTTCAGGGCAGGACAGTCCAGGTCACATGGCAACCATTCCAGTGCCACTTGCATATCAATGTCTTGGAGATGAGAGTGGTGCTGTTGGCGTTGCAGGCCCTCCAGAACTCTCTTCCCACCGGGACGATCCAGACAGACAATATGTCCGTATTATGGTACATCAACAAACAGGGCGGAACCAGGTCCTATCCTCTTTGTCGGGAAGCGCTCAGACTCTGGCAATGGGCAATCTCTTCTCACCGGTTTCTGGTAGCAAAACACATTCCCAGAAAGTCCAGTGTTATAGCAGACAGGCTGAGCAGGGACATTCTCATGCCCTACGAGTGGTCTCTCAACCAACTAGTAGTGGATCAGATATTCAGAAGGTGGGGTCAGCCTTGCTGCGACCTTTTTGCAACCCCGCAAAACAGCAAGTGTCAGGACTTCTTCACCCTCTTCCCTCTTCCGGGCCTCTCTCCCAGAGATGCTCTAGCCCACGATTGGCCCCGGGGTCTCCTTTATGCCTTTCCCCCTTTTCCCTTAATCACTCAGTTAGTCCAGAAAGCAGACCAGTAAACGCAATAAGTCCAAAGGCTGGGAAAGAAGCGAACCAACCCAAAAATAGCTCACTTAAAACTTTATTTGAAAATAAAACAAAAATAAATGTCATCAAGCGCTTTCACCTAGATAAATACCAGGCTTTATCAAGATAATTTGCTATTTTTGGGTTGGTTCGCTTCTTTCCCAGCAAATAAAGTTTTAAGTGAGCTGTTTTTGGGTTGGTTCACTTCTTTCCCAGCCTTTGGATTTATTGCGTTTACTGGTCTGGATTTCTCTCTTTTTTTAGTCCAGAAAGCAACTGCCTTGAGATCCAGGATAATCCTCATTGCCCCTTACTGGCCCCGACAAGTCTGGTTTCCGTTCCTACAATGTCACCTACTGGAGCAGCCCTGGCATCTGGACCCAGTGCCAGACCTTCTGACCCATCAATCGGGCAGGCTGCACCAATCCCTTTCATCTCTCAACCTCACAGCTTGGTTGCTCCACTTCCAACCCTAGCCAGGCTTCCCTTAATTTCTCAGTCAGTACGTGAGATTATCCTTGCCTCTCACAAGTCTAACACCAGAAGAATGTACGTTAGCAAATGGAAATGTTTCTCTATTTGGGCAAGGAAAAATCAAGTCGACCCCTTCACTGCTCCTCTCCAAACAGTTCTAGATTTTTTAGCGGAACTTTTCCAAAAAGCCTCCTCTTCAGCCACTATCAAAGTCCAGCTGGCGGCTATTGCAAATTTCCACGTTGGCTTGTCAGAATCTAGCATTATGTCCCACAAGCTCTGCAAAGCCTTTCTGAAGGGTACCCTATTACTTAGGCCCCCAGTCAAAGACCCTCCTCCACCGTGGGATCTAAATTTGGTACTGTCATCATTAATTCTGCCTCCTTTTGAGCCTGCTGCCTCCTGCTCGTTAAAACTGCTCTCATGGAAAACACTTTTCCTGGTAGCTATTACCTCAGCCAGAAGGGTTTCAGAACTACAAGCACTATCTGTGCCCCCCTTATCTTGTTTTTCACAAAGATAGAGTGGCTCTTAGGACTAATCCATCCTTTTTACCTAAGGTTCTATCTGAAAAAATTTTCAATCAGACCATTGATCTCCCAATTTTCTTTCCAAATTACACTGGCAGAGCTGAGAGAAGATTACATTGCTTGGACATTCACTGGCAGCTACGCTTCTATCTGGATAGAACTAAACTAATGAGAAAATCAGAGCAACTCTTCTTATCTTACGTGGAAGGAAAGCAAGGCCTTCCAGTTTCTAAAGTGACCTTGTCCAGATGGTTGACCTCTCTTATCACTTTAATATATCAATTGAGGCATAAGGAGCTCCCTACCAAACCTAGAGCTCATTCCACATGTTAGTTGTCTTCTTCTCTCCCTTCACCTCCATCTAGAGCTCTTGTCCCTTTTGGGTAGCCCTGGTGAAGACAGGCTGTGGGGGGCATGTTTGTATAGAGTCCATAGATTTTATCTTTCTTTTGTGGGGGGACATTTTTTTTTTTTATAGTTAGCTATCATCTATCTGATCTATATATGCTATAGCTTATGGGATAGGGGATAGAGCCGCCCCTCGAAAAATAGCTCTCTTCTCGAAGAGGGATGAGATTAGAGAGAGGGTCGCCTCACTCCTCACCCCAGCAAGTCCATTCACCCTTGCTACGCTTGGTCTCACTCTGCTCCCACCCTACCCCTCCCCCACCTACACTCGCACTCTTAAAAAACAACCAATCATCAGCAACCTGTTTTAAATCACTCTCCACCCAGTAGTCCAAACCCATGTCTCCTTCTTTTCTAACTTCCTCCTATTTCCCAAACCATGCTTTTCAAGATACTAGCAATCCCTATAGTACTTCTTTCTTCCTTGACCTCTTATCACACCAACCTATCATATCTAAAACTATCACCAACACTCTCCCAAGAATGCAACAACTACAACATCACCTTGCCTACTTTCTAGAATTCTCCTTCTAGCAGAGACACACACACACATCCAGTCCCCCCCTCATATCACTACCTACTTCTATCCACACAACATCCTTCTCTCCCCACCCCACCTCCCCCATCCATCCATTCACCTGATTTTCCACCTGCTGAACTACTAATACTTAATTGTCACATACACACCCACAAATAATTCACTATATATATATCCCACCATTCAAAACCACACCTATTCTTTAAAACATACTGTCCTCCTAGACAAAAAAAAAACACATACTATGTGTCATACTGGGTGATGTAAATATTGACTGGAAAACACTAAGTGATAATTCCCTCTTGACCAAAGCATCAGTCTCTTTGGATTTACTCAGCTTATCACAACTTCAACTCACTTGAATAAACATTTCAACTCTGGTACTATCCTTGACTATATCTTAAGTGACCACCTACCCATCTATACCCAAAGACACTCTCCACAGTTATACAGACTTCATCTTTATAAAGACTGTCATAAACTCTCTAACTTCATCCTCAACACACTAGTACCCCTACAGAAAATCAAGATAAAATAAAATGATGCCACCTAGCTTACAAAATATACTCATTCCCTTGTGTATAAGAGAGATTCTGCTTGGAAAAATGGTTAAAATCCAAATCCCCTACTCACTATCAAATTTTTAAAGAACTTAGAAACCTACAAAAAACAGATCTATAATGGCAAGAAAAAAAATTACTGTAAAGCCCAAACTAGCCATCACTCTAATCCCAAAACTTCTGGAGAACTATCAGCTCTATCCTTCACCCCAGAAGCCCTCAAACCCCTGACCCATACTCTAACAATTCGGCACAGGACACTGCCTTCCTCTTCAACCACTACTTCATTGATACTATCCATAAACCGGCCAACATTGGCCAAAACTCCCACCGCACTATCCCTCCCCAAACACCTTTTAACCAAATCCTCTTCTCTCTTAAACCTATCCCGACTTCTTATATAAAAATCTCTCCTCCAAAAATTAAAACCATATTCTCCTTTTGCTGATAATCTACCTCCTTTCTCAAACTTTCAGCTGACTCTATAGCCTATCCAGTTTCTGTACTTATCAATAGATCAATTCATGAGGTCACTGCTCCTGATATCTGGAAATCTTTCTATGTAATACCCCTACATAAAGGAGGCAACTCCACTGATCCATATTTATTTATTTATTTATTTATTTAAATTTGTTGACCGGGAGTGTCCGACTGGACGTAGGTCCATTTTCAGTGGAGGCCCGGGGAGAAAAGCTCCACAGTTAAAATAAACAGACAGTATTTACATTGGATTACATAGTGATTAACAATTTACATAGCAATTACTTACAACATATTTACAGATGAAGAACATAGTACATCAGTAGACAACTAGAATCTTTATCTGTGAAGTGCATACCAGACATTAACAAATGTTACAAGAAAAAGAAGTTTGTGCTGTATAATAAGTACTGGCTTATGAGCATCTGAGCTTGCTATAATCAAGGTAGTTAGTGGAGTGGAAAGAAAGGTACTGGTTGGATGGGGTGGATGATATTAGAGTGGGAGTTGCAAGGGCATAGCCAGCATGTTTTTAGTTGTGCTTTTAGTAAAATTTTGAAGTGGGTGCATGATGGTATGGAGGTAATTTTGGGTGGGAGTGAGTTCCATAATTTGGCTATGGCACAAGAGAATAGTGCTTCATCAGCAGAGTTATTGGCTTTAGTGATCTGCAAGTGATTTTTGCTGCTGGATCTTAGTGGTCTGGTGGTGCGATAGGGTTGGAGTAGATTCTGGAGGGATGGGACATTTAGTGGATGGTTTACTAGTTTGTGGGTGAGTGAGAGTTGATACCATTGAAGGAGATGAGGGAGTTCAAGCCAGCCCAGTTCAGCAAGTGAGAGACAGAGGTGACTATGGTAGGATGCCCCTGTGGCGAATTTGGCGATTTTGTTGTAGCAGGTCTCTAGCTTGTTTAGATCACATTGCCTTAGGTTGGTATATATTGGAGAGGCATAAAGTAGGGTGGAGATAAGGTGGGAATTTACTATTGAAATCTTTGCTGCTTTGGTGAGAAATTGCTTATTTCTGTATAATGCTTCTAGTTTTTTGTGGACTTTTTTTATAGTCATGGATATGTGAATGTCAAATTTTAGTTTATTGTCTATTTCCACTCCTAGTAATTTGGTATGTTCAGTTGGGTATATAGTGGTGTTGTCTTTTTCCATGATGTTAAAGTGAGAGTTGTTTTGAGTATGTTTGGTGGGTTGGAAGATGAGTAGTTTAGTTTTGTTTGGGTTGAGTATTAATCGGGCATCAGATAACCATGTTTCAACAGCGGAAAGGCTTCCTGTGTGACTTTTTGCAGTTTTGGTAGGGACTGGGCTGAGCAGATGATGGTCGAGTCATCTGCGTATTGTATGAGTGTGCCATGTTTGGTGGCAGAGGCTAGATTATTGGTGTAAACCGAGAAGAGTAGGGGTCCAAGGATGGATCCTTGGGGAACCCCTATGGAGACAGGTAGTTGGGGAGATATGTCATTCTGCCATACAACGGATTGTTGGCGGTCAGACAGGTAACTCTGAAACCAGTTGGTGACCGACTGTGAGAAAGAAAAGTTATTGAGGACAGAGATAAGTTGTTTGTGTGGGACCATGTCAAATGCTTTAGATAGGTCTAGGAAAGTAGCAGAGGAGAGATAGCCTTTGTTTTATGCTGAAGGATAGTGTTAGTAAAGGAGAGTAAGGCAGTGGTGGTGCTATGGTTTGGTCGGAAACCATGCTGAGTACTGGAAAGGAGGTTGTTAGTAAGGAGGTAGTCTGAGACCTGAGAGTGTATGCATCTCTCTAGTATTTTGGAGAGTGGAGGGAGAATAGCTATGGGGTGGTAATTGGTTAGTTCTGTGGAGGGTCCGCCTTTGTGGAGGGGAATTATATGTGATACTTTCCACAGTGTGGGAACATAACTTTCTGACTGAGATTGGTTAATCAAGATGGATACTGGGTAGGCCAGAGCATCAGCTGCGATTTGTAGCTATTCACTTGGAAGGTTGTCTGCTGCTAATTTGGTGGGTTTAAGTTTAGTTAAGAGTTTTTTTATGTTGGAGATAGGTACAGGAGAAAAAGAGAAGGCAGTGGGAAGATTACTAGTTGAAGGTGTGGGTTGGAGGGGAGGGGGGTTGAGTTGTTTAGCTAGTGATAGTATGGTTTGGGTGAAGTGTGTGTTGAATGAGGAAGCAATATTTTCTGAGGAGTGAGGGATGTTAGGAGGGGTACTGACTTTACCTGGGTGGAGGATGGAGTTTATGGAGGACCAGAATTGTTTGGGGCTGTGTTGTGAGGAGTCTAGGGCAGACTGGTAGTATTGGGATTTGTCCTGTTTTATCAGCTTTTTGACTCTGTTGCGTAGTTCTAGGAATTTCTGTCTAGCTGAGGGGGTTTTGGTTTTGTGCCAGTGCTCCCAGGCTTTATCCCTGTTTTTCATTTCTGACTTAGTGGTTTTCTGTAGCCATGGGGAGGGTTGTGCTTTGGTTCTGGAGAATCTTATGGGGGCATGGTAATTAAGGATGTTCAGGAAGGTAGTATTAAAAATTCAACTGCATCATCTAGACTGAGGTACTTTAGAGGATGCCAGTTACATTCTTTGAGGGATGAGATGAATGTGAGTGGGTTAAAGTTTAGTTTTTTACGTATTTGACGGTATATGACAGGTTTAGCTTGGTATAGGTATTTTTTGAGTAGGAATGTTGGGGAGTGATCACTGAGGCTATCTGATAAGCAGCCTGTTATATATGACTGGGGGCTCTTACTGACTAGTATCCAATCCAGGAGTAGTGTGCTTGGTGGAGTTTTTATTTATCCTGGTTGGTGACTGGACTAGTTGAGTGAAGCCATGAAGGTGTACATGATGGGTTGGATTGTTGCCAGAACAGGATTGCCAGTCAATATTGAAATCACCTAAGATGATAGTTTCTTGGGGGAGATGGTGGGTAGACCAGCTGAGGAGGTTTTCTAGGGAGGGATGTTTTGGCCAGGTGGGAAGTAGCATCCAATTATGTTGATGGTTTTGTTTTGGTTAATTTTGAGGTTGGTATATATTATTTCTTCATTGCCTATTTGTGGATCTGATGATTTTAAGATCTGGATGTTTAGATGCTGTTTAAATATTATAGCTACACCACCTCCTTTTTTGTTTAGCCGGTCTACTCTTAGTATGCCGTAACCTGTAGGGAGTATTTGCTCATTGGTAATGTGAGGTTTTAGCCAGGTTTCTGTCAGGATGACTATATCTGGGGAGTACAAGTCTATGGTGGCATGGAGTTCATGGACTTTGTTGGATATACTTCTAATATTTAGGCATAGTAGAAAGAAGTCACTTGGCTTTCTATTGGCTGTAATATGGGAGAAGTTGTGGTTTCTAGTCTGATTATGAAGATTGGGGTTGGAGATGGTAGGGCCAGGGTTGGGGTGGATGTCTCCACTTAGGGCTAGTTTTGATAAGCATGAGATTATTAGTTTTCTCAGTTTTTGAATGTGTTTGATTATAAGGGAAACGTTATGATTGTGCTCTGTGGGTAATAGGTATGGTGGGAGGGTTGCTATGTTAAGTTGTAGGGATGCTTTATGTTTGAGTAATATAGTTGGTAGAATATGTGGGGGGTGCATAGGGATGGTTCTTGAGTTGGTGGGAGGGGAGCTGATTGTGGGTGAGACATGAGTGGTGGTGTGAGTAGTAGTACAGTGGTAGTGGTTGAGTGGGGGAATGATGGAGCTTTGGTAGGATGTAAGATATGCAAGGAGAGTGCATGCAGTGAGCATAGGAAAGGTGTGCTTGTACATGTTAGTTGAGGAGGTGTGATAGTAGTGGGAAGATGGAGGAGGTAGTGTTGGGTTAGTGCTGTGGTTGGCTATTAAAAAGATGGGAGGGGTCTGAGTGCAATAAAGGTGGGACCACCAGGGGCAGGAGGGAATAGGGGGCAGGGTGGGGAGCGAAGTGGGTACAGACCCTGTCAGTTGCTCGTATGAGTGGCTGGAAACAATCACAAAGCAAAGACAAGTATGTGTTAAGAAACAATCACAATTGACCAAGGACTGCTCTGAAACTGTAAGTCATTTCTTAATTTCTCAGGTGGAAAAACAGGATAACCTTGTATCAGTAGGCTACTGTGGTCATAGTTTAAATTTACAAACACACAGTATTGATCAGTTATGGATACTATTTGCTAACAGAAGGGAATAAGAGAAAGTGGAAGATATGTGTGTGTGTGTGTGTGTGTGTGTGTGTGTGTGTGTGTGTGTGTGTGTGTGTGTGTGTGTGTGTGTGTGTGTGTGTGTGTGGTGGGGGGGTCTGCTTACAACCAAAGCAGAGTAACTTCATATAGTCATATAACTTAAGACCCATAGCTATTCTCTCCCTCTATCAAAATTCCTAGAAAAATGTATACATACACAGCTGCTCAAATTTCTTATCCATGAAAACCTACTGACACCTACCCAGCATGGTTTCTGTCCAAACCACAGTACTACTACAGCCATTTTATCTTTTATTCATACAATAGCTGAAGCCCGTGATGATAACCAAACTTCTCTCATGTCTATTCTTAGACCTGTCAAAAGCCTTTGACACAGTATCCCATTCTAAAATCCTAAACAAACTAGCCAACCTTAATCTCTCTGTTTCCACTTTGCTATCTTTCAAACAGACTGAAATCTGTCAGATGGCAGTCCTCCTGCTCCCCCTTCCTACCTATCCATACAAGTGTTCCCCAGGGCTCCATCCTGGGACCCCTTCTTTTCAATGTCTTCACTAATGATCTCTACACATCTTACTATCACTCTACTCTTATTCAGTATGCTGATGATTCTGCACTCATCTCCTCTTCTAAAAGTATTACTCATCTTCACACTCTTACCCAAAATTCATTTCTCTCTCTCTCTCTCTGTAGAAAGCTGGCTCACTGAAAATCAGCTTATTTTAAATCCTAAAAAGACTAAACCTTTACTCTTTTTCCCCAAATCACTTTCACATTTCAAACCTACCTTTACCAGCTCATCAGTAAATAAAACCATCATTAATGTAGAATCTCACACAAAGCTTCTTGGTATGATAATGGATAATCAATTAAAATTTGACCTCCATGTCCAACAATCCATTAAAAAACAAACAAAAAAACTTGGCCTCCTTTATAGGAACACAAAATTCCTAACTCTTGACTCTAGACTCTCTTGACTCAAGTGTATCTACTTCCAAGCCTTCTCTATGGTGCTCCAATCCTTACAAACCTTCAGTCTTCCTTAATTATTAAGCTGGAACAGGCATACAATAAAATTGCAAAATTTGCTGCAAACCTACCACATACCTCTCACCACTGCTTGGTACTAAAGAACCTTCAGCGGCTTGAATTCTCCTATCAACTTCAACTTTCAGAACTCCACATAACTCACTTCTTACTCAACAAATCCTCAGCCTGCCCCTTCTTATCCAATCTTGTGCCACACTACACCCCTACACACCCACTCTGTAGTACAGACAAACTTCTACAAATTGGCAAACCCAATAAATCTATTGGTAAAGTATTATACAAATATTCAGTATCTCATAATTGGAATAAACTCACACTCAACATAAGATGCATTACATACTCCAAACATTTCAAAAAAGAACTAAAAAATTCTCTAGCTAAAACGTGGATATGCCCTTGTCATGACCCCACGTAAACCCTTACCTCTTCCTTCTGCTACTAATTTCTTGCTCTGCTACTTTTACCTGCAAACACTTTCATGATGTTAAGGCTTAAACAGCTTTATGCCCTATTTCTTAAATAATAGCAATATGTATAAAGTTAATTCCCATTTATTTATGCAGCATAATTATGTTTATAATTTTTTGTCATTGTTTCACTTTTTGTCTCTGTTTATTTTTACTTTGCTTATTTTTGTACAATTGTATAAGTTTTTACTTTGCTTATTTTGTATGACTATATTAGTATTTGAAGCTTTTCTCCTTGGGTCTCCACTGAAAATAGGCTTGAGCTGAGTTGCACCAGCCAGGTTAACACATTTTAAATAAATCAAATAAAAAATACATGTTATGTATTTCAGTCTCTTTTAGAAATTGATTCCAATAAAGTAGTTCCCTACTCATCATTTTATTAAAGTTCAAACTTTCCATGCAAGCTGATATAAAGACTATACAAAATAAAGAGAAAGACAAATGTTTATGTCAAGATATCTATATATGCATTTTTAATGATTTTAATATATAGTTAATATAAGTGGAACCATTTGCTTTGTTAACAACATTGGTAAAATATTTCTTTAACAACCAATGCTTATTATTATTTAAATTTGAATGTGATAGGATGTAATTTTCTTCTCAACATTTAATAATAATATAGCTTCTTGTAATTTATTTTAATTAGCTAAATAATTTAAATGCAACCAATAGGCTATAGTTTTAAAAAGTGAGGTTATAGTATATAG
Source organism: Protopterus annectens (assembly GCF_019279795.1). NCBI lineage: Eukaryota > Metazoa > Chordata > Ceratodontiformes > Protopteridae > Protopterus > Protopterus annectens. The sequence continues at coordinate 506,289,195 of NC_056745.1, forward strand.
ATTAATGTCAGAGAAACCAATGCCACCACTTTTGCAAATTTTATTACAATGCTCTAATGCTATTCTAGGCTTATTAGAGAGCTATAAATATCTCAAAAATATATTAAATTGTTTAAGATGTTTATTTAATAGCAGTATGGCTGTGGCTTGTATAACATATAATATTTTGGGTGAAAGCCATCTTAATCAAAATTAACATATCATCCATAGATTATATTAATTTATTCCATCTATCAATTAATGACTTGATATCTTCCAGAATAAGATTATAGTTGATATTTATGATTTAATTCAAGTTATTAGTAAGAATAATTACTAGATATTTTATGTTTATTATCCCATCTGAATTAACTTTGGAAGTTCATAAAAGTATTAATCTCCTTATTAGTTAAGCCAAAAGCCAAAACCTCCTCCCATCACTGTATTGCCCTCCACTCTCTAAATTGACTACAACTTCCAAATTATCTGGACCACCTCCAACTTACTATAGCTCACAGGCTAATCTTCAACCCCACCAAATGCCCCTCCCTCACAAACATCCTACATTCCAAATAGAGCTCTCAGATCTGCACATCAAAACTTAAATAGTGTCCACAAACCTAATCTTCCTCTTTGACAACTTCTCCTCTCATGTTCCTTAGCCAAAAAATGGAATTATCTTCCTTCCTCCCTAAGGACAATGCAGAATGTGGATAACTTTAAAACTGAGCTTCATTCCTACCTCTCTTCTAAATAGAAATGTAACTGCATTCTTCCAACCTAGCCCTCTTACCTCGCTTGTTCCTTTAGGTTATTATAAGTATGGTTCAAGCTCATAACTGTTCACAACACAATAACTACAATTGTTTTTCTTATGTGAATATTGTAAATATTTTTCTTTGACTTGGATTTGTATTTGTGTTTGACACTATTTTGTTTTACTTTTGTATCTTTACTTGTATCCTGTACTGTGGAGCTTTTCTCCCTGGGCCTCCACTGAAAAATGGGCTCTTTAGGCCAATGGGCTCTTTAGGCCCAGTGAACTTCCCTGGTCATCAAACTGGAAATAAATAAATAGTTAACAGTGTACTAGTTTTATTTTTATCCTATTTTAACCCAGATATTGATTTAATGTATTTTAGTGTATTGTGTATATTTGTTAAAGAGAATTCAGTATTACCAATTATTAAAAGAATATCATCCACAAGTAATTGTAATTTGGGTGAATACAGATTCCTGACTTCAACACATATTATGTCATTATTATTTTTATACAATTGCACAGAGGTTCAATAGCCAAAGTAAATAAAAGGGGAGATAGAGGGCATCCTTGTTTTGCTCCGTTGGTAACCTTAAAAGACTGTGACATTGAAGAGACAGGCTTGACAGAGGAAAAAAATTATAGCATAAATGATTAATAAGAGAAGTAAAAACACTAGGAAGCTTATATGCTTCCAAATCCAATTTATATTCTTGTGTCTTTGTACTTGGGTTTCGCTAAAAGGAGGCCATTGGTGCAGTGGGATTTTACTTGATTAACAAATGTTAAATTAAAGAAATGGGTGTCAGCATCTACTTCTCAACCTCCAAATGAGAGAATCAGGGACTAAGAACCTTAAAATCAGAAACAATCAGGGCCCCTTATTAGCACACAATATGCATATTCAAATCTGTATGTTAATATGTGCAAATTAAATTACATAAAAAGAAGACACCATTGGCAGAGACTTCTTATCCTATATACTCCATCACAGTGATATGTGCACATAACATAGAAATGTTTTTACTTTTTAGATAGCTTATACATTTAAATACTGCACAATGGTACTTATTTTCATAACAGAGAAATTTATACTCATCCTACAGAGCAGAAAAGTTCAACAGTTTTATAAAAAAAGATAAGGACCACCAGCTAGCAAAACAAACGTTCTTTATTCTCTAATAGGAGTAATGCCATATCAAAAATACACCTGCCTTAAATACACACAACTATTTAAAACACATAATTAATTAATTAAAACAATTAAATACACATCAAATAAAAAACCTCCAATTAATTTCAGCATTTAACCCTTGAGGGGACAGAGTATCATACTTCAAAATATATATAGATTCTTTGTACAATAATACATTTTTAATATTACATTCTTCATATGGGAAAATACACACTTTTTCCAATATAGACCCTCATAGACCATCACTAATACCTCCATGTACTTGTTCAAAATGCATAGCTATTGGGCTTTCTTTTTTCTTGTTAATAACAACCCTAATATGCTCTAATAAGCTTACCTTGAATGGTCTTTTGCTTTATCCTATATAAAAGAGATTACAAGGGCAACAGAGAGCATAAATAATGCCCTCTGTTTTACAACCAAAACATTCCTGAGGATGCAAAGCATGCCAGTTATTTTTTTTAAACCTTCCAACAATATGTTTGCAGGCTTTACACCTGCCACATGGTATAGTACCATATTTAGCCAAATCTCTTGGAACTTTGTTATAAGGAAACACAAATCTAGTTTTAACTAAAAAGTCCCTCAAATTCCTACCTCTCCTATAGGACATTCTAGGGTGCCCACCCAAATCTAAGTCTTTCAAAGGACATGATACAACCCCAATAGAACTTCAATAAATCTACTAACACTGTGCTGAAACAACTAATTCAGGTGACAAAGTACAAATCCTTATTGTTGTATTTTTTGTACTCCTTATTAAAATAATTACACTTTATCCCCTCCTTTTGTGTCCGGGGAATATATTCATTTAAAAATTTCCACTAACATTCATTTAGTATTTCAGAATTATATCCCCTAATCTTAAACATATTATTAGTCTTATCAAGTTCTAATAAAAAATCTTCTTCATTGTTGCACAATCTGTATATACGTATAAATTCCCCATAGGATAACGCTCGAATCATGTGGGGGATGACAACTTTGGGCCATTACATACTGTGTACCACTCTCAAATCTTCTATGGACAGTTGTACAAATTTTATTCTCCTTACTAATATCTACCACTACATCCAGAAATGGGACACTTTTTCCTACTTCGCACCCATCAAATTGTATACCAAATCTGTTAACATTAAGCTCATCCACAAAACTTTTTACCTCATTAAAACCCCCTTCACATAAGAAAATAAGGTCATCAATAAACCTAACATATTTGCAAAAAAACTTTGATCTGTAAATGTACTCTCTCTCAAATAATCCCATGCTAAGATTAGCATAGGAGGGGGCAAAAGAAGCCCCCATAGCTGCACCTTGCTTCTGCCTAAACAGTTTACCACCAAATTCAAAGTAATTATTCTTGAAACAAAAGTCCAAGAGCTCAACAATAAATTCTGTCACTGGACTCTGTCCCAAAAAATATCTAACAGCTTCCAAACCAAAATTATGACTAATGCTAGTATAAAGACTCTTTACATCAATTGTTATCCAGTACATTTCTGCATTCCATTCAACACTCCTGATTTTTTCCTAAAATTGGAATACATCCTTTATGTAAGCAGGTAAACCTTGTACTTTGGATAACAAATAATGATGCAAGAACTGTCCTATATTGCATAAAAAATATTTTTTCCCAGAAACTATTGGATGACCAGGGGGGTTAATGAGAGCATATTAGGGATATTATTAACAAGAAAAAAGAAAGCCCAATAGCTATGCATTTTGAACAAGTACATGGAGGTATTAGTGATGGTCTACGAGGGTCTATACTGGAAAAAGTGTGTATTTTCCCATATGAAGAATGTAATATTAAAAATATATTATTATACAAAGATTATGTATATATTTTGAAGTATGATACTCTGTCCCCTCGAGTGTTAAATGCTGAAATTAATTGGAGGTTTTTTATTTGATGTGTATTTAATTGTTTTATTGTTTTAATTAATTAATTATGTGTTTCAATTAGTTGTGTGTATTTAAGGCAGGTGTATTTTTGATATGGAATTACTCCTTGAAGACTTTTTTATCGTCAAGACGTTAGAGAATAAAGAACGTTTGTTTTGCTAGCTGGTGGTCCTTTTCTTTGTTGGCATCTTTATTGGGGTTTACATTATAAAAAAGATGCTTACAAAAATATTTACTCATCAAGCTAATACACAAAGCAAGGTTATTACAGTCAGTCAAAACTCAAAGAAAAATGCTTTTATGCTTCTATGTTTCTATTATTCTGAAAATCAATCAGACTTTGAAATAGCCCATTTTGTTTACGTACACACATATTGTAGACCCCTGATTGCATTTGCTTGTATAATAGCCAGAGAATTATTGTCAGAAAAGTAAGTTGTCATCACAAAAATAGATAATTTACTTTTAGTAGTGCTGGTAGATACAGTGATCTCTAAAAATGCTAGGACTCAAGAAAACTATCTTTGGTCACCTCAAGGAGCGTGCTTAAAGGCTATAAACTTTTAAAAACATCTGTATGTCATAAAACTTAGCAAGCACCCTTAGTGCTCATTACTGTTCCAGCAAGCATTAATTATGAAAGGAGTTGGAACAAAATAAATGAATAGAAATTCCATGTATTAGTATAAAGTTATATAATTCACACAATGTTAACTTTATACTAAGACATGAAATCTCTATTCAGTTTCTGTCATTTAAGTTCTAGTTTGACTTCTTCATTTATTGCAACCCACTCAAACTTTCTGTAAAAAAATATTTATTTTACTTGCCTGAGAGTTTTATAGCTGATCTCTTCAGTCATGCAACTTAGAGCTCCCACTCCTTCAATTAGCAATAATCCCACCTCAGATAAACCTGATTGGTTATTATACTGGACTGTCACTTTGCACTAATACAATGATCTGATTCCTTTGGGACTACAGCTATCATCTATTCAGCTATACTAGAATACAACAATAGCGCACTTCCTGATTCTAAATCCATCCATCCATCCACAACCTGTTTTTTCCCATTTTTGCACATGGGATCAGGGTGTCACTTCAACAGTGGCAATCATCTAGACCCAAGATTTATACCACCAGGTGGCTAGCCCTACTATGGTAGTTCTTCCACACCACACATTCACATCCACACTCACACCTTTGGCCAATTTAGAGTGTCCAATCCACCTGCATGTCTTTTGAATGTGGGAGGAAACCGGAGCACTCAGGAAACCCATGCAAACACAGGGAGGACATGCAGACTTCACATAGAAGGCACCCCAGAAGAGAATCAAACCAGGGGACCTCTTACTGTGAGGTGACAACACTATCTGCTGCACCACTGTGCCTGATTCTAAATGTCCTACTTGATATGTGGACTTAATAGAAATAAGTAGCACATCTTGGGTCTGTATGTTAAACAAGCAGAAACAGAATGTGTGTATGTTTGATATCAACATATAGGGAGTGGCACCCTACTGTTGGCGGTATGCTAATTAAATGTAATATAGCGATGTTCTGATTAGTTAGGCCATTACCGGGACTGTAAGATGCTACTTTAGGAAATCAGAGTTGCCACTTTTTTAAAGTAAAACTATGTAATCCTGGGCAACTTAGGGCATCAAAGAGCTAGGGGTGTCAGGAACTCCAGGTGCCATGGCACTAGTCATGTGAATGTCACCAAATTAAGTAAGATGGCACAAATAAGAAAGGCTACACAGTGTGACATCTACACAGTGAAACTGCCCCTTCAGGAGGCTAGAACATTTTACCATTACTAATCATGCTTGTCTGAACCCCAGTGTATATGTCCTCAGTATACATTTGAGGATGTGGAGGGGTATCCATGTGAAAATAATGGTTACAAGGTGTTATGTGCCCCTGATGTCCATTTTTATCCATGCTATGTTCCACTGTCCCATGCATACTCACTCCTGTGTGCTCCTGTCCACTTTCATCAGCCTAACCACATTATGTGGTTTGTATGTACACTAATCAGTAAGATATCCCTAGGTAAATCCCTGATAGAGTCTGCTAATCTGTCATACCTGCTTCTTAGGTTCACTGCCATAATAACAGACATTGACATTCATGATGATTGCAGTGTGTACTATACACAAACCAGCAGATGATGGAGTCATACTCTTTCCTGATAAATTATGCTATCCCTTGAGAACGAGACAGATCCTTGGTGGAAACAGGAATGTTATGCCTTACTGCTAGCATGACTGTCAGGTCTGCTACTCTGTACAGCAGATGTAGGATGATGCAACATTCAAGGGAGTTGGAGAAAATGATGCAGCAGTAACCTGAAAACTAACACCCGAAACCTGGATGCAAACATGTGGGAAATGCCAACAGTGTTCCCAACAGGCTAATGAAATATTCTAGTAGCCAGGATTCAAAAAGCCAAGTAAACCTTTTGACACATGTTTTACTGAACCAAAACATGTTTGCTAATATAGTCCATCATTAGTATGAACAGTAGCAGGCTCAGAGCTAAACTCTGTTGCATACCCACTCTGAATGGAATCCCCTCTGTGAGTCTAAACACTGTTAATACTATCAGGTCCTTGTACATAGCCTGCACTAAATTTCCTAGTGTTTCTGGACTTCAGACTGTCCAAATCATCTTTCTGGAGACATTATCATAAGGTTTCTGCAAGTCTAGGAAATGCCCAGTTGGACTCTTTTCTCATATCTAGCTTCTTCTGTACTACCTTTCTCATGGCAAATATTGAGTCACTTGTGCAGCATCCTGATCTGAATTGCACCTGCTTTTTTCCATCTTACTTTCTACTATTCTGTGTATTCATTTATCAATCACCCTCTTCAGCACTTTCATGCAGTGTGACAGAATTTTGATACCACTGTACTGTGTACAGTTGTGCATGTCCCTTTAGTTGGCACTAGAATGCTTATTCTCCAGTCATTTTGGATACACTTTTGTCCCCGTACTACTGTTCGTACTTTCAGGATTCATTTCTCCCCTAACTCACCACTAACTCACCAAACATCTTGATCATACCTACTATGACCTCATCTAAGCCTTCTGCTTTCTCTAACTCCATTTTCCCTAGTGCTCTTCAAACCTCTGCTAAGGTGGGTTCCTCTTCGTCTTTCATCATAGGCCCTGTCTGAGGCAGCAGAAGCGGCTTGAAGTCCACTTTCTATCTGCCTTTGATATCCTCTGGATTAGTAGGCAGATTCTTGTTGGCTTCATTTACAAATATGTCTGACAATTATCGTCTTTATCTTTTCTGAAACAAGCAACTAACACGGATAATCAAAATAACAATAATCTCTTCTGTTGCTACATCACACAGATAAGATGACACACTACACAGAAACTTAAACAAGTCACCTGAAAAACATTTCAGTATCAACAAACTGAAAAAGTACTCATTATAAGTTTTTGAAGAAAAAAAAATTATCCAACATTTTCCCCAAAAATCCAAGAACATTAGTTAAATGACAGTCCCAGAATACAAACATTCTCCATGAAGACAACAATGATCCAATTGTTTTCTGTTCAAGAACAATCCATCCCTTAGTTGTCATAACCTCATTTAAAAATTCATGGCATTCCATGCTGGAGCTGTGTGCAGTCAGTGTGGGAACAGAAATGAGCATCTCTTTTCCTTTCCCTTCCCAGTGGCCCTACTATAAGTTCGTAAAAAGTGTGACATTTCGTTACTTAGAATTACTGTGCTGGAACATCGATACTGACTCTGTATGCACAGTATGTGATGCCATCAGGTTACCATTCCATTTATCTTCTCTGTATTCTGCCTTCTATGCAGTGGTATCCATTTTCTGCTTATGCATAATTTCTTTTGCACAAATTCTACATCTGCTCTTTTTAACCAATGAAAGGAATCCAGTTTATGCAGGAACCTTAAAGTATTCCTTTCCGTACCTTCTTTCTCTGTGCTTCTTAACCACTGCTTCAAATGTCCAACATAATTTCTTTGTTTTTGTTATTTGTTTTTTTTTTCTATTGGATGTGCAAATATCCCAGAAACCATCTTGACTTTCTCTGCATTCTTATTTGTTTTTCTTCATCCTTTCACTATAAATTCCATTGCCACCCACTGCTTAACTTATTCTAGCATACAATTTACTCTCCCATCACCCTTTCTTTGTGTAGCCCCTGTGCAAAGACTACCACTAGCAAACCATCCCATGAATCGATTTATTACAGTATCCCTCCAAACCATACATAACTAAATAAATGGTTATTGCTACAAAGATACATCTTGTTTCAAGTACTGCTAGTTAACCTCTAAACTAAACTAATGCCTTTCGGCTTTTCCTGGTTAGGGGTCCCCACAGCAGAACTCCAGTCCGCTAATGATTGGCAGTGGATTTTTATGGTGCCAAGGTGCCAGCCCGACGCCCAACCTTCAAAGAAGGCACACCCATTCTGCAAGACAAAAATCAGCTACAACAGTTATGCAATGCTGCCTCGCCACATAGTAACACTTTATTAGTACAAGTTATTGCCCTCTAGAAAACACCAAATCCAAGCAAGGAAACTAAGAAAATATGTACAGAAAGGCAACAACAGAACCACACATCACATACTTAATAAAATAAATAAGAGATTTATTGAGCGCACTTTCGTCAAAAGACTTCTTCAGAATAACAGATAAATCAATCAAATTTCCTTTTTAAAAACACATTCAGCATTTCATAGGTTGAATAAATCCCACATGACTTGACATCATTTCCCCTAACGAAAAACAAGTGATCCCAGTGTTCGACAAAAATGAAAACCAACTGCAGAACTGCAAAGACACCAGGAACTCGGACACTATACTGAAAAACCAGAGAAATTTATTGCACAAACACGGTTTAGCGCTTTCAACAGTATTCCACTATCTTCATCAGAACAACAATTACACATGATTCAAAGCTTATATACATTCTAAAATCCCGCCAAAAACTATTAAACAATTGAATAATTGAATAATTGTTGTAACCATAGTAACTACCCCTGAATCCTGAACAAAGAATAAAAATTCCTGTACAAAATAACATCCAGAATTCATTGAATACCAGTAACTAATGGAACCCTCAAATATCACATACCTTCATAAATATTATGCAAAAAATAAAGAAGAATAAAAAGTAAAAACTTCATATAAAACTTCCTAATTCAACGTAGTGCATGTATACTTCAAATACATTATATAAGAAATGCTAAAAAGGTATATAAAACTAATAACAGTACTATAGTAGTACCAATATATGTACATACATACAAAACATAAACCTGATAGGAAATAGGGTATCTTAGGAATAAACAAACATATTCTCATATGAGTTGGCCAATAGCCATATGATTTCACTATAGAGGCGTATAAAAAACATACAAACATATTAACCAATATAAAAAGCAAAATTAAACCTTAACTAAAAAAGGTTTCGGGATCATTCATTGAGCCCAGGAGATGTTACCGCATCAATCTCTAATCTGCCACTAAATCTCTTTTTTCAACAACAGCCTTTATGTTCCCACCTCTTGGATTGGGTGAAATCACTTCATGGCAAATTTAAACATCTTACAATTAGGACTGTTGATAAGATGTCTCGACAAAGCATTATTGACATCACACTTTCTCATGCAATATGTGTGATCATAAATCCTATTCTTCAAACAGCGATCAGTTTTCCCCACGTAAAAACTCATACATGTTTGGCATACCCCCAGATAAACTATATGTTTGCCACTACTGATTACTTTTCAAGCAATTTTTCAAAACAATACTTGGGGAGTCTAATATGTATCTACAGAAATTGCACTGCCCACATTTTTTAGTTCCTGTTCTGAAAGGGACGTGATGTTACATGAGCTTCAATATATTGGGCATTTGTTTATTGACAAGGGGTATCCCCGTAAGATGGTGAATGATATAACCCAGTATGTTAGCAATGAATGGGGACGTAAATATAAACCACTCCTGGTTTGTCAAAGAACCCATTGTTGATGATAGGTTAATTAACACTGATTCTGGTGGTGACAACATTGAATATAAAAAAGCTTGTATTATTAAATATGGCAAACATTCATGTCAAGTGAAGAATATTATTGCAACCAACTGGAACATCTTGACCAGTGACCAGTCTTTAAAAAATAAACTTAGTGATAAACCACACTTTGTATACAAAGCTGGTAACAATATAAAAAGAATTATTGAGATTAAATCTAAATACCAACAAAATATGAAGATACAGAGAACAGGAACTAAAAAATGTGGGCAGTGCAATTTCTGTAGATACATATTAGACTCCCCAAGTATTGTTTTGAAAAATTGCTTGAAAAGTAAAATTTGGTTCAGTAGTGGCAATTGCTTGACGAAGCATATAGTTTATCTGGGGGTATGCCAAACATGTATGAGTTTTTACGTGGGGAAAACTGATCGCTGTTTGAAGAATAGGATTTATGATCACACATATTGCATGAGAAAGTGTGATGTCAATAATGCTTTGTCGAGACATCTTATCAACAGTCCTAATTGTAAGATGTTTAAATTTGCCATATTGGAAGTGATTTCACCCAATCCAAGAGGTGGGAACATAAAGGCTGTTGTGGGCGAAAAGGAGATTAGGTGGCAGATTAGATTGGATGCGGCAACATCTCCTGGGCTCAATGAAATGATCCCTACGAAACCTTTAGTTAAGGTTTAATTTTTTGCTTTATTATTGGGTTAATATGTTTAGTATGTTTTATACGTCTCTATAGTGAAATCATATGGCTATTGGCCAACTCATATGAGAATATGTTTGTTTATTCCTAAGATACATCCCTATTTCCTATCAGGTTTATGTTTTGTATGTATGTACATATATTGGTACTACTATAGTACTGTTATTAGTTTTATATACCTTTTTAGCATTTCTTATATAATGTATTTGAAGTATACATGCACTACGTTGAATTAGGAAGTTTTATATGAAGTTTTTACTTTTTATTCTTCTTTATTTTTTGCATAATATTTATGAAGGTATGTGATATTTGAGGGTTCCATTAGTTACTGGTATTCAATGAATTCTGGATGTTATTTTGTACAGGAATTTTTATTCTTTGTTCAGGATTCAGGGGTAGTTACTATGGTTACAACAATTATTCAATTATTCAATTGTTTAATAGTTTTTGGCGGGATTTTAGAATGTATATAAGCTTTGAATCATGTGTAATTGTTGTTCTGATGAAGATAGTGGAATACTGTTGAAAGCGCTAAACCGTGTTTGTGCAATAAATTTCTCTGGTTTTTCAGTATAGTGTCCGAGTTCCTGGTGTCTTTGCAGTTCTGCAGTTGGTTTTCATCATTTCCCCTAACACATTCAGCATTTCATAGGCTGAATAAATCCCACATGACATGACATCATTTCCCCTAACACATTCAGCATTTCATAGGTTGAATAAATCACACATGACTTGACATAATTTCCCCAGCACATAAACATTTGTAAAAACCTGTTCACACTACATAAATGTCAAAACACCCAGTGTTCAAAAGTACAGTGTCCCTGAAAAAATATTATATGAATAAAAGACCATCAATTCAATTAAAAGTAGTGACATTTACATAGGTCAACCACTGATAAATATTGTTAAATAAAATACATTAATTTTATCCTTAACAAAGAGCCAAGAGACAATCTATCATTAAGGCCAGGTGCAATACAAGATTTTGTTCTAATCTGCCATTTGAGTTCAAGAAACTCAAGATATACATCTGAAGGTCCCCCTCTAGAATCCAGGTCCACATAGACAATGACCCCAAATTTAAATGAATGAGTGGGAAACTTCTTAATATGTTTATAGAGGGCATTGCCCTCATTTTTCTGTCTTATATCATAAATATGTATTTAGATTCTTTGTTTTAGAGCTCTTATAGTTTTTCCTATGTAGAAACTGTCACAGGAATCACAGACTGCAAGATACACTACACCTTTAGAAAAACAATAATAGTTTTTCTTAAGCCAAATGGTCCCAAAACCTTTACCTACTAGTTTAGATCCTTCCATGCTATAAGAACACTGACCGCATCTACCACATTTGTTATTACCAGCTGTGTCCAAAATTTCCATTTTCTTCCCCTCAATTAGTTCCTTTAAGGACATATCCCTTTTGTAAACAATAAGGGGTTGTGTACCAACCTTACATGAAACTTCATTGTCTAGGTTGAAAATGCACCATAGTTTTTTAATGATTTGTTTTATATCAAAGAAATCCAAGGTGTAGGTAAGAATCAAAGCCCTGCCAAATCTGTTACCACCTACATTCTCTACCTTTTCAGGAAGGCCAGAAAAAAGCAAAACTTTGTAAGTACCTAGTTGTCTTTCTTCCAATACTTCACTATAAATACTATTAACAAAGACAGCAGGGTAACCCCTTTTTTTCCAACATGTTCTGCAGTATATTACATTCATCCAAAAAATCATATTCCTCAGAAATCATCCTTGCAAGTCTCACGTATTGCCCTTTAACAAGGGACTTCTTCTGTTGAGATGGATGCCAACTCTGAAAATGTAACAGAGTTTGAATATGTGGGTTTCCTGTATAAATGGGAAGTAAAAATCTTCCTATCAAGGTCCTTCTTAATGGTAATGTCCAAGTAGTTTAACTGATACACATCTTTAACCATAGTAAATTTCAAGAAATGTGTAGTACATTTTATATAGTTACAGTATATGTAAAAAACCTATCCAAATCAGCTTCACTACCTGTCCAAAAAAGAACCAAATCATCCAAATACTGACCATACAGTGCCCACATACTTTTAAATTCTGAGTCTAGAATGTACAAGTCTTCCCAATGAGCAAGAACAATGCTGGTGAAAACTGGGGCATAACAAGCACCCATAGCCACACCTTGGGTTTGTTTAAAAATCTGTCCTTCAAAAGTAATAAAATTGTTGTTGAGTACTAGTTCCATACAGGTACGGAGTGTTAAAATAGTATTATGGTCCATACTAGAATTGAAACCAAGATAGTCATAGAACCATTCGACCCCAATTTTGTGTGGAATTACAGAAAAAAGGTCACAGATGTCAATTGCGACCATAATCAAATTGTCAGAATACATCTCAGGCTTGATTTTTCCCAAAAAAATCCCAAGAATATTTTATCACCCATTGCCTATCATCTAATGTATGTTTAACTTTGCTGTCAATATATTTTGCTAAGCAAAGAGTCTTTGATGCTTTAGCATTGACAATTGGGCGCAACTGGGGGTTCACAATAGATTTGTGGACCTTTGGGATTCCAGAAATAGTTGGAATTTTGGGATGTTTAAACTCAAAAAATCAAGGAGATCCAAACTAATCTGACCATTTAAAAGTAGGTCTTCTAGGGTCATGTCTATGTAGACTATATATATAGTGACTATAGAGTCAGGTACACTGACGTCCCACTCACTAGGCTGAATAAGGAGAAGGTTACTGTTAGCTGCCTGTCAGGTGCCAGGATCTGCCACATAACACAAGCACTCAGGTCACTCCAGAGCAAGTATAAATATGACTCTGTCATTGTCCATGTTGGTGTGAATGACCTGAGCCATACCTCCCTGGACTACATGAAAAGAGACATGGAAGAGCTCTCTGATCACGTAGCCCAGGCCAGTATGACCCTGACCCTGAGTAGCATCCTGCCCTCACCAAGAATGATACCATGGTATAAAGAAAAGATTCTCGATTTCAACAATTGGATAAGTTTCTTGTGTCATTCAAAGGGGATCCAGTGTCTGTCCGCCTGGGATGACATGCTCGACAAGCCACGCTGCTTCACTAGAGATGGCTTGCACCTGTTACCCTTAGGCTTTCGAATACTGGCCAAGGGATTTGCCACCCCCATATTGCCTTTTTTAGGCACGGCTCAAAAGACAAACCCACCACCGTAAATAGCACAAGTAACAAAAAACTGAGGGTAAAGCTACTCAATGCCTGGTCTAAACGTCAAAATGCATGCACTCGAGGTACTCCCCAGTATGGAGAAAATCGATATATGTGCAGTAACAGAAACCTGGTTTAAGGCTCCAGAGAGCACCCCAGCACTACGAGGCCACAACTCATACCATACATTTTGGCCACAGAACCCAAACCGAAATACAAAAGGTGGGGGCGTATCCAAATTCATCAAGGATACCCACACCTCCAGGTTGGTGGCACAGCACGATGCTTCAGAGATCATCCATGTGTCACTAACAACAGGCAAAACTGCAATTCAAATTGTAGCTTGCTACAGATCACCCACCATGTCCCAGGACCCCCATTCCATGTTTCTGGAAATACTGGGAAACATAAAGGTCCTACCAAACACCCTAATATTGGGTAATTTCAATTACCCAAACATTAACTGGGAGAATTACTCAAGTACTAACTCCCTTGCCCAACATTTCCTAGAATTTATAAACTCAAACACCCTGGTTCAACTGGTCAACACTACCACCAGAGGTGACAACATATTGGACCTGGTCATCGCCAACATGGGAGACTGGTGTTCCACACCAGAAGTCAACCCCTCGCTGGTAAGATTTGACCATAAACAAATCACTTTGGATATCCACATTCCACCCCCACCCCCAGACAAGCGAACCACCGTGAAAAACTTTTCAAAAGCAAACTTCACGTTACTTAAGACCGAGGTAGAAAGTTTTAAAGCGCCCATGCTGAAGGATAACGCTGTCCAAGCTGCAAAATCCTTTACTAATACATTCTACAGGCACCTACAAGAATGCACGGATTGTGCCATCCCAAGCAAAACCAAGACTCACTCCTCCAAGAAAAGGAAACCAGTCTGGTGGACTCCTGCCATAAACAAGCTATACAATAGAAGGAGGAAACTAGTACAGAAAAGATTAAACTCCCAAGAAGGGAAGACATCCCTGATCAGTATCAGAAAGAAACTATGATCCCTCATAAAATCATCCAAGGCGAGCTTTGAAAGAAAAATTGCCAAGGACTCCAAAGATAACCACACTGCATTTTTTAGCTATGTCAAGAATCTAAGTGGCAATGCTCAGATCTGCTCAGAGTTAGTGCAGAATGGCATAAAATACACTGAACCGACTGATATCGCCAACATCCTGGTAGACAGGTTCAGCGCAAACATCACCCACCTCTCACCCGCAAAAGGGCCCATAACCATACCAGAAGAATGTAGAGTCCCTGAAATCACAGACACTCAGGTTAAAACAGCCCTCTCCAAAGTCAAAAACACAGCATCAATGGGACCGGATGATGTCCCAGGCTGCAACTTACATGAGCTCAAAGACGAACTAACCCCTCACCTAAACACACTGTTCAAACTCAGCCTCTCCACAGGCTACTTACCCATAGAGTAGCACACAGCAATGGTTATTTCACTCCACAAAGGTGGAGCCACAACAGACCCCGGGAATACTTGCCCTATAAGCCTGACTAGCTTGCTCTGCAAGGCTATGGAGCGCATTATCATGGAACTCATTAACAGAGACATTGGGAGCCTCCAAACATTGGACCCTACCCAGTTCGGCTTTGTTAAGGGCAGATCATGCCTCCTAAACCTGGTGGACTTCTTTGAGACAGTTACCAAGGCTATAGATGTGGGAAAGGTGATACACGCAGCTACCTAGACCTTGCTAAGGCCTTCGACACCATTCCCCATTCTGGTATTATAGGCAAGCTCACCAGTCTGAACATAACCCCCTACATCACAAGATGGGTTGCCAACTGGCTCATGGACAGAACCCACATGGTGAGAGTTGCGGGAGCTAGTTCCGACTCTAAACTAGTTACAAGTGGCATTCCCCAGGGCTCAGTTCTAGGACCCCTCCTGTTCGGCATATACTTCTCAGTGGTACAGGCAAGCACAGGAAGACTATGGCTGACCAAGTTTGCAGACAACTGCAAACTAGGGGCTATAATTGACTCTCCGGCTGACACAGACATCCTCCAAAAGGGTCTCACTGAGATGGATACCTGGTGTCAAAATCACGGCCTCAAGCTAAATGCCAAAAAGTGCATAGTCATCCCCTTTGGAAAAAATAAAGTACCCACAAACTACCACATAGGTGGTAGTCCCCTAAATACGGAAGACATAATAAGGGATCTGGGGACCCAAGCAGATAATAATCTCACCTTTAATAATCACATTGCCAAAGTGGTTAGAAAATCATTCTATGTGGCCCACCTAATCACAAAAGGGTTCGCATCCAGATCAAAAGAGGTCATTGTGCCCCTCTACTCATCACTCATCAGACCCATCATTGAGTACAATGCCCCATTTGGGATGTACCTTACAAGACACCTGCAACAACTGGAAAGATCACAGAAGTGCCTCACCAAGAGGATTACTGGCCTCAAACAGATGCCCTATACAGCTCGACTGAAAAAACTCCAGCTGTACTTGGTTGCATACCGCCTACTCAGAGGTGACCTCTGCCTGACATACAAGGCCACATCCAACCCAGAATTGATGGACATGCTCCACCTAAAGAAAACCTTATCCCCTCAAGCCACACTCTCTAGGGATCTAAACCTCACCACAACAATAAATAGGATGTGCTGGAGAGATAAATTCCTGTCCCAGAGACTTCCCATGCTTTGGAACAAGATTCCAATCTACATTAGGCAGAGCTTCTCACTAACACTCTTCAAAAGAAATCTTGACGAGTGGATGGGAAACAGAAAGTTTACCTCGGGGATCACTTCAGTGGGTCTGCTGGACAGAGGCACAGGGAACTAATCTAAGGGGGCGGCGAAAGCCAACACATTCTGGCTAGGCTTATAAATGCCTTTGGGCAGATAGCCTAGTACCTACCTATGAACCTATGAACCTATGTTCCTTTAAGCCAAGTTTAACTCATTCTTGGACACTTCAGTATAGGTGGAACGAAAGAGCATAGTGAAAATTTTCCCATTGTGCACCTCCTTGTCCATCACATCCAGTCCCTCTACTTTGTCCAGTTTCATAAGTCTTATATCACCTCTGTCTAAAATATCCTTCAACAGAAGTGTTTTACCTCGGACAAATTAGAGGGTACTGACTGTTTACCCTTTGTCAGAGTTTTCCTAATTTCTAACTCACAAAGGGATTCAAAAATGTGTACTATTGGATGAACAGGGGGCATGAACAAACTAGGTCTAGACAACTGTCCTGTATTGGGGTTCAGATTATCACCAGAAAAAAATATAGCAAGATTCAGTTTCCTAGAAAACATTTTCAACTGTAAAATGGTATCAATTAAATTAGCTTTCCTTGCAGGCACAAAGTTAAAACCTTTGGAAAAAAGTTCAGCCCATTCAGGCCCAACATTAATATGACTGTAGTTGCAAACAGTAAAATCACCACAAAGATTAACAATTGTAACTCCATCATTGTTCATGTTTTCATAGTTCATAAAATCTAATTGACTGCCCTCTAGGTGAAGCAGGCCTCATTTACTACACAGTACTGTTACCATTCATATTGTGTATAAAAACCCGCAGCAGTACTAGATCTTAAAGTTCTTTCTATCTAAGCCACTTGTGAATACATAAAGCCTGCACTGCTCTACAGATATGTGGTACTGTATGAATTACAGCAAAATCATATGGCACTGGGGCCTGTAAAATATGATTGTTTTACTCCATTTTCCATAATTCACTGAGACATGCTCAACACTAAAACCAGAAAAGTTCTCAGAAAATTTTCTTTCTCTTTTTAGGTTGCAGAACAACTTATCAATCCATTTGGCGAAGATGATGATGACTTTGAACCTAACTGGTGTATTGACAGAAATCTACAGGTAAGTTATACATTTTATATTAATTTCAAACTTGTGGTTGCTCAGCGTGCTACAGATTGTATTATAAAAAAGCTGGAAGATGTCCTAATGTACTACAAAGTGTATGCTAAAGTGTTTTATATATAAGGAATGTGCGGTAATCTGCTATGTGATAAGCAAAGTATCGCATATTGTGGGTATAGAGATGAAATCTCATGATGAATGCAGAAGCCATGAGTTACAAAATGCATTCCCTAATCCTACAGCAAAAGAGTTTTTCATTTTTCAATCAAGCAGACATATGAAATGGATCAGTTTGTTTTTTTATCTTATGTTGCTGTTTCCTATTCTTTTTAGTGGAAACTGGCAGTTACTTGTATGCTGAGCAGGACGTTAGGGCTTTATGTATATCTACTCTGGTTTATCAGCCCTAAGTTTGGTATAACCATCCCATCAAAGATAACCTCACCACTGTGTAGTATGCTGTTGCACAGTGTACTGGGACTGTTTTTTTGCAACTGCACTAAACCTCCCCGTACCCTGACTCTGCCATCACACCCATGAAATATAAATGTATTACTTCCAGTGTCACACAACCTCAAAGAAAAGACAAGCACATTATTCTCTTTTCTTTAACTTGATGCAGCCTCAAATGCAATATATTTATGGATCATGAGTGCAGTGGCAGACCCCAATATAAGAGTGTAAAAAATGTTTATTGTCAATCTATTCTGTTTAATTTTTAGTTGTAATCTGGCTCGGTATGCTTGGAACTGGGAAGACTGGCAATAAACCAAGTTAGAATAAACAGAATTAAAATAGACCTCTTTACAGGTTGCATAGCTGCACTGTTAATAGGTTCATAGGTTCATAGGTTCATACTAGGCTATCTGCCCTAGGGCATTTATAAGCCTAGCCAGAGTGTGTTTGGCTTTCGCCACCCATTTTAAATGAATTTTGCTATGCCCTTTTTTGAGGTTAGTATACTATGCCTCTGTCTAACAGTGACACAGAAGTGATACCCGGGGTAAACCTACGATCTCCCATCCACTCATCAAGATTCCTCTTGAAGAGAGTCAATGAGGGACTCTGCCTAACCTGGACTGGGATTTTATTCTAGAGTGAAGGGAGCTTCTGGGTTATGAATCTGTCCCTCCAGCATGTCCTATTTATTTCAGTGCTGAGGTTCAAGTCTCTAGAGCGCGTAGCTCGATGGGATTTGGATTTTCTGAGGTGCAGCATGTCCATTAATTCCAGGTTGGACATGGCTTTATACATCAGGCACAGATCGCCTCTGAGCAGGCGGTATGCCACTGAGTAGAACTGGAGTTTCTTTAACCGGGCAGTATATGGCATCTGTTTGAGCCCTTTGATCCTCTTGGTGAGGTACTTTTGGGGTCTTTCCAGTTGCTGCAGGTGTCTGGTAAGGAACATCCCAAAAGGGGCATTGTACTCAATTATGGGCCTGATGAGGGATGAGTAAAGAGGCACGATGACCTCCCCTGATCTAGATGTGAATCCCTTCATGATTAGGTGAGCTATACAAAATGTTTTTCTAACCACTTTGGCCACGTGGTTCTCAAATGAGAGATTGCTATCAACTTGGCTCCCCAGGTCCCTAATTACTTCTTCCGTACTTAATGGATTACCACCTATGTGGTAATTTGTGTGCACTTTGTTTTTGCCAAAGGGGATGACTATACACTTTTTGGCATTTAGCTTGAGGCCATGGCTCTGGCACCAGTTGTCTGTTTCTATGAGGCCCTTTTGTAGGATGCTTGTGTCGGCTGGAGAGTCGATTATGGCACCCAGTTTGCAGTCATCTGCGAACTTGGTCAGCCACGGTCCTTCCGTGTTGGCCTGTACCTCAGAGAAATATATACCGAACAAGAGAGGTCCCAGGACTGAGCCTTGTGGGACGCCACTTGTAACTGGTTTGGAGTCTGGAGTCTGACATGGCTCCAGCAATTCTAACCATGTGGGTTCTGTCCTTGAGCCAGTTTGCAACCCATCTAGTGACATAAGGGTTTATATTTAAGCTGGTGAGCTTATCTATAATGCCCGAGTGGGGTATTGTAACGAAGGCTTTTGCGAGGTCCAGTAGGCTGTGTGGACCACCTTCCCCGTGCCAATGGCCTTGGTGACTGTTTCACAGAAATCAACCAGGTTTAAGAGGCAGGATCTGCCCTTAACAAAGCCGAACTGGGTAGGATCCAGTGTCTGTAGTTCCCCAATATCTTTATTTATGAGGTCCATGATGATCCTTTCCATAGCTTTGCAGACCAAGCTAGTCAGGCTTATGGGGCAATAGTTTCCAGGATCCGTTGAGGCACCACCTTTGTGGAGAGGGACCACTGTTGCTGTATGCCACTCTTTGGGTACATATCCTGTAGTAAGGCTGAGATTGAATAGTAGTTTTATGTTTGGGTTTAGCTCTTCTTGTAGTTCATGTAGGACGCAGCCCGGGACACTGTCTGGTCCCATTGATGCTTTGGAGAGGGCGGCTCTTACCTGAGCATCTGAGATGTCGGGGGGCAGCACTCTGCTGGGATAGATATTTGCCCTTTTGGTGGGGGGGGTGGTTGTGCTGAACCTGTCAGCTAGGATGTTGGCAATGTCTGTGGGTTCGGTGTATTTTTTGTCATTTTGGACTAATTCTGAGCATATCTGGGAATTCCCACCCAGGTTCCTAACATAACTAAAGAAAGCCTTGTGATTATCCTTAGTGTCCTGTGCAATTTTTCTATCGAAGCTGGCCTTAGACGATTTTATGAGTGCCCGTAGTTTTTTGCTAATACTGATCAGAGATGCCTTCCCTTTTGGGATTTTGCTCTATCATGTAGTAGCTTCCTCCTTCTATTGTATAGTTTGTTTATGGCTGGGGTCCACCAGAGAGGATGCCTGCCTTTGGAGGATTGGGTCTTGGTTTTATTTGGGATTGCATGATCCATGCATTCCTGAAGGTGTTCATAGAATGTGTTTATAAAGGATTCTGCGGTCTGGGCCGTATTTTCCACAGGCCCGGGGGATTTGAAGGATTCCACCTCGGTTTTGAGGAGTGTGAAATTTGCTTTAGAGAAGTTTTTCACTGTGGTTTTCTGGGCAGGGGGTGGGGTCGGGATGTGAATATCCAGTGAGATTAGTTTATGGTCTGATCTTACCAGTGAGGGATACACTTCTGGTCTGGAGCATAGAGCCCCCATGTTGGTGATGATCAGGTCCAGTATGTTTTCCCCTCTTGTGGGAGTGGTAACAAGTTGTTCCATAGCATTTGAGTTTATAAATTCTAGGAACCTTTGGGCTAGGGTGTTGGAGCTAGAGTAATGCTCCCAGTCTATGTTTGGGTAGTTGAAGTCGCCCAATATAATGGTGTTTGGAGAGACCTTCATATTTTCCAGTGCTCTCAGGAAGGCTGAGTGGGGTTCCTGGGTTTGGGAGGGTGGTGTAGCAGGCTATAAACTGGAAGGCAGTTTTACCCACTGTTAGTTGCACATGGATAGTCTCTGATGCTTCGTGCTGTGCCACCAACCTGGAGGTGTGGGTATCTTTGACGAATATTGATACTCCCCCTCCTTTTGTGGTTCGGTCCAAGTTTTGGGGCCGAAAGGCATGGTATGAGGTATAACCTGGTAGTGCTGGGGTGCTCTCGGGAGCCTTGAGCCAGGTTTCTGTTACTGCACAGATATCGATGTTCTCCATGCTAAGGAGAGTTTCGAGTGCATGCATCTTGAGGTTTAGACTTCTGGCGTTGAGTAGCATTACTCTTAGTTTCTTATCCCTTGTGATACCTATGGAGGTGGGTTTGTCTTTTGAGCCTTGCCTAAAAAAGGCACTATGGGGGTGGCAAGAGTCTTTGCCAATATCTGAAAGCCCAGGGGTGACAGGTGCAAGCCATCCCTAGCGAAGCATCGTGGCTTGTTGAGCATGTCATCCAAGGCTGACAGGCATCAGATCCCCTTTGAATGACACCAATACTTAAGCCAATTGTTGAAATTGATCATCTTGTCTTCATATTGTGGCATCATTCTTGGTGAGGGTATGATGCTACTCAAGGTCAGGGTCATACCGGCCTGGGCTACATGCTCAGAGAGCTCCTCTATGTCTCTTTTCATATAGTCCAGGGAGGTACGTCTCAGGTCATTCACACCAGCATGGACAATGACTGAGTCATATTTGTACTTGCCTTGGAGTGACCTGAGTGCTTGTGTTATGTGGCGGATCCTAGCGCCCAACAGGCAGCTCACCGTGACCTTCTCCTTGTTCAGCCTGATGAGCGGGACGTCAGTGTGCCTGACGATACAGTCACCTATTACAAGTGTATCAGGTGTGTTGTTTAGCCTTAAGGGCTGTGACTGTTCGGCACACTGGCTTTGTGAGCTATGTGTTGCACGTGTTTTGTTTTGGGGTAGCGGTTGCTTGGGTGTCTGCTTTGGAGGTCTCTGCTGCTTAGGCAGATTTTTATTTAGAGCCTCCGAGTATGTTTTTGTGTGTTTATGTGTTTGGTTTGCTGTCGTGTTAGGTCTATGTGACACTGGAATTGTAGTGAGTGTGGTTTCCTTCTCCTCCTGACTGGTTACGCCAGTACTGAGTTGAGAGAGCTTAGCCTCCAGTTTGGCTATATGGTTGCATCTCTCACTTGTGTTGGAATTCGTTGGGAGGAGGAGAGGGTTGTCTGTGTACATGAGGCAGATGTAACATTGCCTCAAGATTCCCAAATTCACCAGCTGGACCAGATAGGAGATTGACAACTGACCTTTGGACATGCTAGAATAGTATTGGGAATTCCTTTATAATTGAAAAAAAGGGCCAATGGGGAACAAGGTACTCAAGGGGAGTTTGTGAGGGTGTAGTGCTTTTAATTTTTTAGTGCTGACTTATATAATTGCTTTAGTGAGCAAGTGCCAGGCTTTAGAGTAGGAATAGGATGTTTATTATGAGAACTAGATCAGTTCTAAGGGAAAAAGTGAAGAGCAGACTTTGTGGAGCCAAGAATGGTTTAAACCTAATTAAGCGGAGCTGCCTGATGCTGCGCTATGCGCACAATCGTGCAAAGCCGCGCCAAAGCGGGTTTTATACAGGGGGACTTGAAAGAGCTAGAAATTGGCCCAAAACAGCCAATAGACTACCAGATTCTTGTGCTGGGAACACTCCTCCAGGGATAGATAGGCTGCTCTAAGCTCCCCACTGCCACTGGTGAACAAAGAAGCCTCCCTTTATCCAAGAAAGGAAATGGGCAACAAAGGAAATTTCCAAAAGTCCAGAATACAGCAAAGCCTGTATTTGGACTACTCTAGGTCAGGAAAGACAGGAAACAAGGATAATCTTTTTGTTTTTTTTTCTTTTTTGCAACAAACAGCAGGAAAATGCAATAAATATGTAACACAGGCTAGCGCACTTGAGTGTGTAGCCTCAACAGGTAAATGCAACAAACAGGACAAACTTTAAAAGTGCAGGTGCAAAAACAACTTTAAACAGTTTAAAACAGTTCAAGAAGCAGAAATACTTGCAGTTTAGCTAGATCAGACAGTCGCCCAGGTAGTAGCAGGAACAAAAACACTTTTATCAGGTTAGCAGTTGCTCTTTTAGCCTCTCTGCTGCTAGCACCACTCTGCAGAACCACGAGGAGCTTGGCTGAGTAGTAACAAGCGCAAAAAACGCACCAAAGCGGGTTTCATACAGGGAGACTTGAAAGAGCTAGAAATTGGCCCAAAACAGCCAATAGACTATCAGATTCTTGTGCTGGGAACACTCCTCCAGGGATAGATAGGCTGCTCTAAGCTCCCCCACTGCCACTGGTGAACAAAGAAGCCTCCCTTTATCCAAGAAAGGAAATGGGCAACACAGGAACTTTCCAAAAGTCCAGAATACAGCAAAGCCTGTATTTGGACTACTCTAGGTCAGGAAAGACGAGAAACAAGGATAATTTTTTTGTTTTTTTTCTTTTTTGCAACAAACAGCAGGAAAATGCAGTAAATATGTAACACATGCTAGCACACTTGAGTGTGTAGCCTGAACAGGTAAATGCAACAAACAGGACAAACTTTAAAAGTGCAGATTTCTGCTTTAATTATTTTTGTATTGTCATGCAATTTTTGTGATCTTTTTTTTTCAGCAGTGTACTGAAAGTCAGTTTTCAAATATGTTAGATTCATAGTTTATTTTCCAGCTAGTTTAGTTTTATTTAATGTAGATTTTTAGATTTGGGTCAATGCTGCTGGTAATGCCATTTTCCAATTGGCTGACTGCAACTGTGATTTCTTTATTGATTACTGCTATATTTTAATGTTTTTCTTTTTCATTTTAATTGTAATATATTTAATTTATTGAATTTTAATTTCTGATGGTATAGTTCTTTATTGAGTTCATGGTATATGAGTCTATATTTTTAGGTGTGCATTCTGTGAAGCTTTTTTTTCTTTATTTGTTAAAGGGCCAATACATTTGGATTGGTCATAGGTTCATAGGTAGTACTAGGCTATCTGCCAGAGGGCATTTATAAGCCTAGCAGGAGTGTGTCAGCTTTTGCCGCCCCATTAATTAACTGAGCCTCTATCAAGAAGAGCCAATTAAGCGATTCCAGGGGTGTAGTTTCTGTTAACATCCACTCGTCAAGGATTCTCTTGAAGAGTGTTAGTGAGGGGCTCTGCCTAATGTAGTTAGGAATTTTGTTCCAAAGCATGGGGAGTCTCTGTGACATGAATCTATCCCTCGAGCTTGTTCTATTTATTGTTGTGGCGAGGTTTAGCTCACTAGAGTGAGTGACTCGCAGTGACTTGGATTTCTTTAGGTGGAGAATGTCCATCAATTCCGAGTTGGACATGGCTTTGTAAGTCAGGCAGAGATCACCTCTGAGTAAGCGATATGCCACTGAGTATACCTGGAGTTTTTCCAGTCGGGCTGCATAGGACATATGTTTGAGGCCAGTAATCCTCTTGGTGAGGTACTTTTGTGGTCTTTCCAGCTGTTGGAAGTGTCTTGTGACGTACATCCCAAATGGGGCATTGTACTCTATGATGGGTCTGATGAGTGACGAGTAGAGGGGCACTATAACCTCTTTATTTCTAGATGCAAACCCTTTAGTAATTAGATGGGCTACATAGAAGGATTTCCTAACTACTTTGGCAATATGATTGTCAAAGGAGAGATTACTATCTACCTGGGTCCCCAGATCTCTTATTACCTCTTCTGTATTAAGAGGGCTGCCACCTATGTGGTAATTCATGGGTGTTTTGTTTTTCCCAAATGGGATGACTATGCATTTTTTGGCATTTAGCTTGAGACCATGACTTTAACACTAGGTGTCCGTCTCAGTAAGGCCCTTTTGGAGAATGTCCGTGTCAGCCGGAGAGTCAGTTATGGCTCCCAGTTTGCAGTCATCGGTGAACTTGGTTAGCCATAGTCCTCCTGTGTTTGCCTGTACTTCTGAGAAGTATATGATGAAAAGTAGGGGTCCCAGGACTGAGCCTTGTGGGACACCGCTTGTGACTGGTTTAGAGTCGAGCATGGAGCCCGCTATTCTTACCGTGTAAGTTCCGTCTGTAAGCCAGTTGGCAACCCATCTCTTGACATAGGGGTTTAGGTTCAAGCTGGTGAGTTTTTCTATAATTCCCGAGTGGGGAATGGTGTCAAAAGCCTTGGCGAGGTCAAGGTAGGCTGTGTGAACCACGTTCCTCTCATCTATGGCCTTGGTGACAGTCTCGAAGAAGTCAACCAGGTTTAGTAGGCATGATCTGCCGAACTGGGTCAGGTCAAGTGTTTGGAGGTTCCCAATGTGTTTGTTAATGAGTTTAATGATGATGCGCTCCATAGCCTTGCAGACCAGGCTAGTCAGGCTTATGGGGCGATAGTTACCAGGGTCAGTTGAGGCCCCTCCTATGTGGAGCAGAATAACCGTTGCTGTGTGCCATTCTATGGGTACATAGCCTGTGGAGAGGCTGAGGTTGAACAGTGTGTTTAAGTGGGGGGTTCATTCGTTCTGTAGTTCTTGCAAGATGCAGCCTGGGACACCATCTGGCCCCATTGATGCTGTGCTTTTGGCTTTTGAAAGGGTTGTTTTCACCTGTGCGTCTGTGATTTCTGGGACACTACACTTTTCCAGCATTGTTGTGGGCCCTTTTGGGGGTGAGAGGGGGTGAAGTTTGCACTGAATCTATATGCCAGGATGTTGGCAATATCAGTAGGTTCAGTATATTTGGTGCTATTTTGCACTAGCTCAGAGCATATCTGTGAGTTGCCACTTACATTCTTGACATAGCTAAAGAAGGCTTTGTGTTATCTTTCGAATCCTTGGCTATTTTTCTTTTGAAGTTAGCCTTGGATGATTTCATGAGGGACCTTAGTTTCTTACTGATACTGACCAGGGATGTCTTTCCTTCTTGGGATTTGCTTTTTTTCTGAACTAGTTTCCTCCTTCTATTGTATAGCCTGTTTATGGCAGGGGTCCACCAGACTGCTTTCCTTCTCTTAGGGGAGTGAGTCTTGGTTTTTCTAGGGATGGCATGATCCATGCATCCTTGTAGGTGCTCATAGAGTGCATTTGTAAAGGTTCCTGCATCTTGGACACTGTTATCCTTTAGCGTGGGGGCTGTGAAACTTACCACCTCTGTCTTAAGTAAGGTGAAGTTTGCTATAGAAAAGTTTTTCACTGTGGTTTCCTTGGTTGGGGGTGGTGGTGTGGTGTGGACATCCAGAGTGATTAGTTTATGGTCTGATCTAACCAGTGACGGGTTGACTTCTGGTGCGGAACACCTGTCGCTCATGTTGGTGATGACCAGGTCCAATATGTTTTCACCTCTGGTCGGGGAGTTTACCAGCTGATTCAGAGCATTTGAGTTGATAAATGCCAGGAAGTGCTGGACCTGGGAGTTTGTACTTGAGTAGTTTCCCCAGTTAATGGTAGGGTAATTCAAATTGCCCAATATCAGGGTGTTTGGAAGGACCTTCATGTTTTCCAGTGTCTCCAGAAAGGCAGAATAGTAGTCCTGGGTCATGGAGGGTGATCTGAAGCAGGCCACAATTTGCATTGCAGATTTGCCCAATGTTAGTTGCACATGGATGATCTCAGAGGTATCATGCTGCGCCACTAACCTGGAGGTGTAGGTATACTTAATGAATATAAATACACCCCCTCCTTTTGTGTTTTGGTCCATGTTCTGTGGCCAAAATGTGTGGTGTGAGTTGTAGCCCGGTAGTGCTGGGTTGCTCTGTGGAGCCTTGAACCAGGTTTCAGTTACTGCACAGATGTCGACGTTCTCCATACTGAGGAGTGCTTTGAGTGCATGCATTTTGAGATTTAAACTCCTGGCGATGAGTAGCATAACCCTCATTTTTTTATTTGTGCTGTTTACAGAGGTGGGTTGACTTTTGAGTCTTGTCTAAAAAAGGCACTATGGGGGCAGCAAAAACCTTGGCCAGTATTTGAAAGCCTAGGGGTGACAGGTGCAAGCCATCTATTGCAAAGCAACGAGGCTTGTCGAGCATGTCATCCCAGGCTGACAGACACTGGATCTCCTTTGAATGACACCAGAAGCTTAGCCAATTGTTGAAATTGATATTTTTTTCTTTATACTGCCATATTATTCTTGGTGAGGGCAGGATGCTACTCAGGGTCAGGGTCATACCCGCCTGGGCTACATGATCAGAGAGCTCTTCCATGTCTCTTTTCATGTAGTCCAGGAAGGTACATCTCAGGTAATTCACACCAACATGAACTATGACAGAGTCATATTTGTACTTGTTCTAGAGTGACCTAAGTGCTTGTGTTATGTGGTGGATTCTGGCTCCTGACAGGCAGCTAACAGTAACCTTCTCCTTGTCCAGCCTAGTGAGTGGGACATCAGTGTGTCTGACTATAGAGTCGCCTATTACTAGTGTGTTAGGTATGTTATTTCGCCTTAAGGGCTGTGATTGTGTGGCACACTGATTTTGTGTTTTATGTGTTGTCTGGTTTGTGATGGGAGGTGCAGGTTTTTTGAGTGTCTGCTTTGGAGGTCTCTGATGCTTTTGCAGGTTTTTATTTATAGCCTCTGAGTATGATTTTGTGTATTTATGTGTATTTTTTGCCAGTGCTGGTTTAGTATGTCTATGTGAGGCTGGAGGTGTGATGCAAGTGTTAACCTTCTCCTCATGACTGCCTGTTCCAGTCTTGGGTGGAGAGAGCTTAGCCTCCAATTTAGCTATATAATTGCATCTCTCGCATATGTTAATGTTTTGTGGTAGGAGGAGAGGGCTGTCTGTGTACATGAGACAGTTGTAACATTGCCTCAGGATACCCAGGTTCACCAGCTGGACTGGAGAGTATACCTGAAATTGCCCTTTGGTCATGCCTGAATAGTAGGGTGAGCTGCTTGGTTGGTGAGGGGTGAATAATGAGCCTTTCCCTGCTGGGCAATTAAGTGTCGGGGTATATTAGTGCTTTCTATTAGGTCTGAGCAAGTGCTGGACTGTAGGATGCTTTTTAAGTGCTTAGGTTGAGAGTTAGACTACTTTCAAGGGAAAAACTGAAGAGGAGACTTGGTGTAGCTGGGAATAATTTAGCCCTAGCTAACTGGTGCTGCCCAGACGTGCAAAGCTGTGCAAACATGGTTTTTACAGTAGGGAAATGAAAGAGATAGAAATTAGCCCAAAATGACCTATAACTACTAACTTCTGGGCTGGAACAACTCCTCCAGGGACAGATGGCTGCTCAAAGCTCCCTCTCTCACAGGTGAACAGAGAAACTTCTTTCTATCCAAGTAAGATATGGGCAACTCAGAAACTTGTAACATAGCCCTGAATTCAGCACTAGCCTGAAAATTGGACTATACTAGCTTAGAAAGGTGGGAAACAAGGAACATTTTTTTTTGAAAAGATAAGGCAAAAACAGTAAAAAATACACCTAAAACAGCTTTAAACGAATACAAAAAGTAAAAAATGCACTTAAAACAGCTTTAGGTGACTACAAGCAATCAGAAAAGGCTTTTAAACAAATTACCCAATTAACCAGTAAAAAAAATCTCAAAACCGAGCCCTGTTCCTGTAGTCTTCAATCAGATAAGTTCTAACCGCACACTCCTGCCAGTGGGGTGCAGGGGAACCTTCTCCAAAAAAGAAGGCCTGGATTAGTGCTCAAGTTATACAAACAAAGCTAGATTCATCAGGACTGAATCTAGTTTATGTGACAGCAAACAAGGCACACCAATTTCAGTAAGAAACAGTTCATATATGCAGGCACTATAAGCCTCTAACCAGAAATTCATAGCTCTGAAGGGCAGAGTCCAGCCTCTCCTCCCACAAGAGCGCAGACCACAAACATTCTTAATGTAAAATGACTGTCCTGAAACCCAAGTACTTAAACCAGAAGTAATACACTTTTAGAATAACTTTGATCAATATGGTGAACATAGTACAGTTGTATAAGTAAACTTAACATAACAGTAGATGCTCGAATGATGAGTGCTGCAGTAGCCTCTCCCTCTCAACATCTCCCTGTTAATGTGGTTAGAATGTTTGCAAATTACAGTTGTGTAAGTAAACTTACCATAACAGTGAGTGTTTGAATGATCAGTGCTGCAGTAGCCTTAGCTATATGGATAATTTTCTGCCAAGGCTATAACAGCTGGCCAGCTTCCAAAGCTTCAAGGTACCGTCCATGTACCCAAACAGTCAAGCAGCTCAAGTTAAGCTGACTGAAAGAAAAGTTTGGGTGTCAAGCCCTTCAGAGCTTTCCTGAAAACAAACAGAGGGAGGCTGAGCCATGAAAGGACAATGCTAGGAAGAGCAAAAAATAAATAACCACAGCCTGGCATTAACAGGGAGATGGAGAGAGGGAGAGGCTACCGCAGCACTGATCATTCAAGCATCTACTGTTATGTTAAGTTTACTTATACAACTGTACTATGTTCATATTGATCCATGCTGCAGTAGCCTTAGCTCTATGAGTAGATTACCCTAATATACTACATTTGGGTGATGGAAGGAGAAAAGTCCAGTGCTTTGTCAAAGTATGTACAGATGCCCACGTTGCCATTTGTAGAAAACTTCAAAAATCCAACCCTTTCCAAAAAGCCATAGATGAAGCCAAGGCCCTGATACTGTTCACTTTGACCTTACTTGGAATATTTTTTTGTCGATTATAACAAAAGGTAATAGCCTTAGACAACCATTTTGAAATAGTCTGTTTTGACACAAGTTGGCCCTTCTTCTTACCTTCACCAGAGCTGGATCAATACATGACCTGAGAGCCTAAATCCATTACATGAACTGCAAACCATCTCAATGACTGTTGAGTTTCAGTGCATTTTCAAAGAATGTTGAGCTTCTGTGCATTTTCAAAGGCTGTTGAGCTTCTGTATATTTTCAAGGAAGTTTGGGTTTCAAGGGAAGAGACGATTACTGTTGCTTGGCTAGGTTTTTCTTGTAGTTTTTACTGATTGGTTTGTCTGTGTGATCTTTTTACTCTTTGCTTTGGATGTTGGTTGGGATATTTTGTAGACACTTTAAAGATTATGTGCATCAGTTGAGTTATAGACCCTATGTTTCTAAAGTAAACCCAAACATTCTACTTATGCTCTGCTGATGAGGTCATAAGAAGTCTGAAACGTGCATGTCCAGATCTAGTGGAGTTTGGCTTTATTGGCCTGAATGTATCCACAGACTTAAAAAGAAAAAGTTAAAAGTCATGGATTTTCATAAGCCATATTGCTGAAACATTTGATGCCTTAAGGAGTTATTTGCATATATCCCATGAGCCTCTATTACAGGAGGTTTAAGGTATCACACTGTGAAAAACTATAGCTTAGCTAGGTTATTCTTGTAGTTTTTACTAATCAATTTTGGGTTCAGGAAAGAAAATAGGGAAATGATTAAAACTTATAAGTCAATTAAAATTCATAAGTCAAAATATGCCTGAAAAAAGAAGTAAAATAAATAAATAATAAATATGGTTAGTAGTGATATAATTTTAGGTCATGCATCACATTTTAGATTTTAGAAGTTATATTTTATGCCTGTTTTAATACACAATGTATTACATATTTAGTGCATATGTTGGTTTTAAATATTTGTTCATAAACAAAAATTCTGTAATACTTGAAATGTAAATAGACAGAGGAATACCTCATGGATAATGGTGAAAATGTTTATACTAATGGTGAATGGTACTGAGATTCATTATCATTGGTTAATCGATTAATTGATAAATTGCTCATAACCCACAAGGTTTAAAAGCAATGCAATATGTGTTTTTAAATTGTCTGATGAAGGCTGGTATTACACAGCTGAAAGCGCTCACCATCTTTTGGAATAAAACTTTGGATATTACTCATTGGTGGTCCGATACTTGTCATTGTGCTGCTGGTTTCTTGTTCATAGTTTGTGGTTGGTTTTTGTGGTTATTAGTTTTATGGCATCCGGTAGCATGCAAGAAGCGGACACAATGGTCACAAGAACTGAGTTTGATAAACTATAACAATCGGTTGTTAGTTTAACTCAATTAATACAACAAATGTCTAGAAATAATGGAGGTCCAAGGTTACCGAATTTTAATAATAATAGAACGGACAGTGTTGATAGTACTGACAGCATCCCACCAGGACAATTACCATTACAGGAAAGGGATGAGTTGCAAAATACTGATATGGTTTTTAATACTAATGAATTGCAGCAATGGCTTAACCAAGTGAAATGTAATGATGGTCATAGGAACTCTAACACACCAACTTTTTCATCAATGGTAGATGAGTTCCATGATCTTGTATGGCGGTATCGTAAATTAGTGCATGAAAATTCTTATTTTAAAGAATGCATTAAAAGACAACAAATTCCTAAGGGCCTGAGATATTGGAAATATCCTACAGGCTTAAAGGAAAACAGTGCACTTCACAAGGAGCTATTACAACTATTTGATCGGCAGGGGTGTGAGTTCCTACAAGTGTTAATAAAACACAATGCAACAGAAATGGATGAGCTTAATAAGCAAATTCAAGGTTTGGATATTAAAATCAAACAACAGTCGGCATTTAATGCATGCCAGAATCAATATTTGGAAGTTTTTACCCAAATAGATAAACACAGTAACATCGTTGCGGAAAGAAAAACTCGGAAACTGGAAAGAGATAGAATTGATTATTCTAAGGGGCTGGCCTATCCGAAACCATCGCGAGGGCAATGGTGTAAAGAATCTAAGGGTAATACTTCTCAATTTGAGGATGATGAAGGTGGGCAAGTGCAAGATAAAGAAAACAGTAACAACCAACAGCTCCCTTTAGAGAATGGCAGTTTGCGCCGTTCGGAGCGGCTTCGCAACAAAGACACTTACAGGATGAGGAACAACAGTTCGCGAGCATGGAGGAAGCAGAGGACAGGCTCACGGAGCAACTTCAATTAGATGCAGTAAGTTTGGGCGATTATCACAATAATGCCAATGCATATCAGCTCATTTCCAGTACGAAGGGTGATTTTCACATTTATAATTACAGTGAGGCTGTTATCACTACTGAGCAAGCGAACATACTCAGTAAAGGCCTCACTTTTGTCCCAAAAAGAAGGGCAAAAATGACTGAAATTATTACAGAGCTAAAACTTTTTACTAGAAAGATTAATTTAGCGGTGTTACATCAGCAAGCCCCATGTATGGAACATAATAATTTTTTACATATACCTAGCATCATAAATCCACCTCTCCACCCCTAAATAAAATTATTTGAGGAAATATGTGAACTTGACTTTAGGCACCATATTCAATTCAACAACAAAAAAGACAAATCAATGTCTACCAATTTCACGAAGATTCAAAGTGACAAGTTAAATGAATTAAAAACTAATAGTAATATCCGGGTCATGCAACCGGATAAGGGAGGTGGACTTGTCATAATGAATTTGTTTGATTATAACCAACAACTTACACATATATTATATTATATATTATATGACAAGCCACGCTGCTTCGCAAGGGATGGTTTGTACCTGTCACCCCTGGGCTTCCGGATATTGGCCAAGGCTCTTGCCACCCCCATAGTGCCTTTTTTAGGCAAGGCTCAAATGATGAACCTACCTCCCTAGAAAACACAAGTGGAAAAAACTAAGGGTAATGCTGCTCAATGCCAGAAGTCTAAACCTCAAGATGCACGCCCTCGAAGCCCTTCTCAGTATGGAGAACATCGATGTCTGTGCAGTGACTGAAACCTGGTTCAAGGCTCCTGAGAGCACCCCAGCACTATCAGGTTTTACCTCATATCATGCTTTCCGGCCCCAAAACTTGGACAGAACCACAAAAGGAGGGGGAGTATCCATTTTCATCAAAGATACCCACACCTCCAGGTTAGTGGCAATGCACGAAGCATCGGAGACTATCCAGGTGCAACTAACCATAGGCAAAACTGCCTTACAGTTTGTAGCATGCTACAGACCACCCTCTCAAACTCAGGAACCCCACACAGCCTTCCTGAAGACACTGGAGAGTATGAATGTCTCTCCAAATACCATCATTTTGGGAGACTTCAACTACCCAAACATAGACTGGGGACATTACTCAAGCCCCAACACTCTAGCCCAAAGGTTCTTAGAATTCATAAACTCAAATGCAATGGAACAACTAGTCACCATTCCCACAAGAGGAGACAATATACTAGACCTGATCATCACAAACATGGGGACAAAATGCTCCACACCGGAAGTACATCCCTCTTTGGTAAGATCAGACCATAAATTAATCTCACTGGAAATCCACATCCCGCTCCCACCCCCTGCACAAAAGACCACAGTGAAGAACTTCTCAAAAGCAAACTTCACACTTCTTAAGACTGAAGTGGTATCTTTCAAGGCCCCTGGGCCAGTGGAAACCACAACCCACACTGCTGAATCCCTTGCAAATGCCTTCTATGGGCACCTTCAAGAATGCATGGATCATGCAATCCCAAATAAAACCAAGACCCATTCCCCCAAAGGCAGGCGACCGGTCTGGTGGACCCCAGCCATAAACAAACTTTACAACAGAAGGAGGAAGCTACTAGATGACAGAGCAAAATCCCTAAAAGGAAAGGCATCTCTGATCAGTACTAGCAAAAAACTACGATCACTCATAAAATCATCCAAGGCCAACTTTGAGAGAAAAATCGCAAATGACACAAAAGACAATCACAAGGCCTTCTTTAGCTATGTTAGAAACCTGGGTGGAAACTCCCAGATATGCTCAGAGTTAGTCCAAAATGACACAAAATACACTGAACCCACTGACATTGCCAACATTCTGGAAGGCAGGTTCAGTGCAAATTTCTCCTCCCCCTCCCCCCCAAAAGGAGAAATAACTATCCCAGCAGAGTGTAGCCTCCCTAACATCTCAGATGCCCAGGTGAGAGCCGCCCTCTCTAAAGCTAAAAACACAGCATCAATGGGACCGGATGGTGTCCCGGGCTGTGTGCTACATGAACTCCAAGAGGAACTAAACCCACACATAAGGCTGCTGTTTAATCTTAGCCTTACCACAGGATACGTACCCAAAGAGTGGCATACGGCAACAGTGGTCCCACTTCACAAAGGCGGTGCTTCTACGGACCCTGGAAATTACCGCCCCATAAGCCTGACGAGCCTGGTCTGCAAAGCTATGGAGAGGATCATTATGGAACTCATAAACAAAGACATTGGGGACCTACAGACATTGGATCCTACCCAATTTGGCTTTGTCAAGGGCAGATCCTGCCTTCTGAACTTGGTCGACTTTTTTGAAACAGTCACTAAGGCCATTGATGAGGGTAAGGCAGTTCACACAGCCTACCTTGACCTTGCAAAAGCCTTTGACACAATACCCCACTCGGGCATCATAGACAAACTCACCAGCTTAAATGTAAACCCATATGTCACAAGATGGGTTGCAAACTGGCTCAAGGACAGAACCCACAGGGTCAGAGTTGCTGGAGCTATGTCAGACACTAAGCCAGTCACAAGCGGTGTCCCACAGGGCTCAGTCCTGGGACCCCTCTTGTTCGGCATTTATTTTTCCGAGGTACAGGCAAACATAGGAGGATTATGGCTGACAAAGTTCGCAGATGACTGCAAACTGGGCCATAATTGATACGACAGCGGACACAAACATCCTCCAGAGAGGCCTCATAGAAATGGAGAATTGGTGCCAGAGCCATGGCCTTAAGCTAACGCCAAAAATGTATAGTCATACCCTTTGGGAAAAACAAGGTACCGACAAATTACCACATAGGCGGTAATCCATTAAGTCGGAAGAGGTAATCAGGGACCTAGGGACCCAGGTTGACAGTAACCTCTCATTTGACACTCACATTGCCAAAGTGGTTAGGAAGACCTTCTATATTGCCCACCTTATCATGAAGGGTTTCACATCTAGATCAAGAGAGGTCATTGTGCCCCTGTACTCTTCTCTTATCAGGCCAATGATTGAGTACAATGCCCCATTTGGGATGTATCTCACCCGACACCTGCAGCAGTTGGAAAGACCCCAAAAGTTCCTCACCAAGAGGATAAAGGGTCTTAAACATATGTCATATGCTGCCCGACTGAAAAACTTCCAGCTCTATTCAGTCGCATACCGCCTACTCAGAGGTGATCTGTGCCTGACGTACAAGGCCATGTCCAATCCTGAATTAATGGACATGCTCCACCTCAAAAAATCCAAATCCATCAGAGCCACGAGAACAAGTGACTTAAACCTCAACACAGAAATAAATAGAACGTGCTGGAGGGACAGATTCATAACCCAGAGGCTCCCTACACTCTGGAACAGAATCCCAGTCCATGTTAGGCAGAACCCTTCACTGACTCTATTCAAGAGAAATCTCGACGAGTGGATGGGAGATCGTAGGTTTACCCCGGGGGTCATCTCTTTGTCACTACTAGACAGAGGCATAGTAAACTAAACCCTAAAAGGGCATAGTATTCTCATCCTAAGGGGTGGTGTAAGCCACATACACTCTGGCTAGGCTTATAAATGCCCTAGGGCAGATAGCCTAGTACGAACCTATGAACCTATGAACCTATGATGCAGCATACATGGAAGTTTCAATAAATGAAATTAATATTTCTTATTCTAGAATCGATTATACTCTGGAAGACATGCTGTGGCAAGGACAGATAACTAACCAAGCATTTTTATATATGCAAGTGAAATATCCCAAGATTCCAATAATGTTTGGAGCTCCTAAATTACATAAAGATCTGCAAAGTCCACCAATGCGTCCTATAGTAGACGTAGGTGGTTCAAAAACGTATTATATAGCTAAATATATTGATACAATATTAAAAGAAAAAATAAAATTTTAGAATATATTTGCAGAGATTCTTGGGATTTTCTCACTAAAGAAAACAGCTTAAATATTAGAAATGTTAATGATATTGTGTTTGTCACGGTGGATGTGAAAGATTTGTTTACTTGTATACCTCACCAGTTAAGCATCACCTGGTTTCTGATTTTTTTCTTTGAGATCATACCAGTGCCTCAAGATGAGCTCAATGCTCTGGTGAACTTATTAGAATTGGTATTAACCAATAATTACATCTTTCATGATGGGCAATATTTTAAACAAATCAAGGGGGTAGCGATGGGCTCTCCTGTGGGCACATTGTACGCAAACACTATTATGGCAGTTTGGGAAAATAGATATTTATTTCCATCAGAATTTATGCAACATGTAGAGCTATATAGTCGATTCTTGGATGATTTGTTTTTTATTTGGAAGGGACCAGCTGAATTGGTTGAGCTATTTATAAAATACATCAATGACACTACTGAATTTTTGTCTTTCACTTATGAAGTAGGAAATGACAGCATAACTTATTTGGACATTTACTTACAGAAGGATATAATTCAAAATTCTCTAAAGGCTAATATATATCATAAAAAAACTTACTCTAATAAATTTTTGCATTTTGATAGTAATCATCCCCGACATGTAAAAAAAGCGGATTTGAAAGGTCAATTGGTTCAAGCCGCACGCATGGTTACAAAATATGATGAATTTGTGGATGAATGCCAATTCATAGCAAATATGTTTTTAAATAGAGATTATCCACATCAGTTTGTTGATGGAATACTCAATGAAGTAATAATAAAAAGAACTAATGGCTATTATAAACCATTGCTAGCAAATACAGCAATTGATAATGTCAGTCAGCAAGAAATTACAGTTTTTAATCAATGTACAGTAATAGCACAAAATAATAATTGTAGTAAGTCCAATAGTGCTAGTAATGATAGACATGTCACAAAAGGTAACTTGGCATTCATCACTACTTATACACAAGATTCTGAGTTTATCAAAGGCTTGGTTATGAAGAATTGGGCATTATTTAGGGGCGATACCCATTTGGAAAATATATTGGGAATGCAGCCTTCAATTATATATAAAAGGGATAAACATTTAAAGGATTGGTGTAATACCTGCTCAATGTCATATAGTTTTAATATGGGAGGTATGAGGAAATGCAACATGTGCAATTATTGTTCATATATTATAGAAAGTGAACAAATTTATATTAATGGAATGTCGTTAAAAGTAAAAGTAAAATATAATTGCAATACCTCTGGAGTAGTATATGCTGCAATATGCGAACAGTGTGCGGCCTATTATATAGGAAAGACTGAGCGAAAATTAAAATAACGCATATATGAAAATGTCTATGATATCAGCAGGAAATCAACTAACAATGCCTTATTCAGGCATATAATGCATAAGCATACACACAAATTTGGTTTCACAATATTGGAACAAGTACAGCCATCACCTAGAAGAGGTCCGTGGAAATTAATATTAGACTCAAAAGAATACTGGTGGCAGGTTTATTTGAACGCCACACAATTCCCAGGACTAAATGATTCCATCTCGATCACTAGCATATTAAAGCTCAGATCTTTTAATAGGTGATGGTTTTTCTATCCAGTATTTCATGTATATATAGGCTTAATCAAAAAATAATCAAAAAATAATTAAAACTTATAAGTCAAATAATTAAAATTCATAAGTCAAAATATGCCTGAAAAAAGAAGTAAAATAAATAAATAATAAATATGGTTAGTAATGATATAATTTTAGGTCATGCATCACATTTTAGATTTTAGAAGTTATATTTTATGCATGTTTTAATACACAGTGTATTACATATTTAGTGCATATGTTGGTTTATATATTTGTTCATAAACAAAAATTCTGTAATACTTGAAATGTAAATAGACAGAGGAATACCTCATGGAAAATGGTGAAAAAGTTTATACTAATGGTGAATGGTACTGAGATTCATTACCATTGGTTAATCGATTAATTGATAAATTGCTCATTACCCACAAGGTTTAAAAGCAATGCAATATGTGTTTTTAAATTGTCTGATGAAGGCTGGTATTACACAGCCGAAAGCGCTCACCATCTTTTGGAATAAAACTTTGGATATTATTCGTTGGTGGTCCGATACTTGTCATTGTGCTGCTGGTTTCTTGTTCATAGGTTTTTCTTGTAGTTTTTACTGATTGGTTTGTCTATGTGATCTTTTTACTCTTTGCTTTGGATGTTGGTTGGGATATTTTGTAGACACTTTAAAGATTATGGGCATCAGTTGAGTTATAGACCCTATGTTTCTAAAGTAAACCCAAACATTCTACTTATGCTCTGCTGATGAGGTCATAAGAAGTCTGAAACGTGCATGGCCAGATCTAGTGGGGTTTGGCTTTATTGGCCTGAATGTATCCACAGACTTAAAAAGAAAAAGTTAAAAGTCATGGATTTTCATAAGCCATATTGCTGAAACATTTGATGCCTTAAGAGTCATTTGCATATATCCCATGAGCCTCTATTACAGGAGGTTTAAGGTATCACACTGTGAAAAACTATAGCTTGGCTAGGTTATTCTTGTAGTTTTTACTAATCAATTTTGGGTCCAGGAAAGAAAATAGGGAAATGAATGGTTTGGCTTAAAGTAAACTCAGATACAACTTTAGACATAAAAGAAGGATTAGTTCTCAAAGAAATTCTGTTCCTGTGGAAAATTAAGTAAAGTTGACTCACCATAAGAGCTAGCAACTCAGATATCCTTTTTGCAGAGGTCAGACCAATCAGTAAAAATGTTTCTATTTTAAGAACTTCAACTCAGCCAGGTTTGCTAGTTCAAATGGAACAAATGTTAGCTTCTCTAACACAAAATTAAGATTCAAAGGAGGGGGTCACCATTTCTGTTGGAGTCCTCTTATACAAAATCCCTTTCAAAAACAATTTGACTCCAAACTGTATTGAAAGAGTAGGATCCATGGGAGACATGCTGAAATGGCCAATAAATGAACCTTGTCAGAGGATAAAGAAAGGCCACAGGATAGTAACTCACACAAATATTGTAAAACTAGAGAATAACTAGCCCTGAATGGGTGCTGTCTATGTTGTTGGCACGGACTAGAAAACCTTTTTCATTTGTTAATATATGATTTTCTAGTAGCAAGTTTTCTTTTCCTCATTAGTACCTGGTACTTGTCCTCAGTAAAGAAGTGCCTAAAAGGAAGGAATACACTATCATCCAGGCAGTCAATTGAAGTTGATTGTGGTGAGGGTATATTAAACACCCCTGTTCTTGTCTGGGTAGAAAAATCTGTGAGAAAATCTTGTGGTAATTG
Organism: Protopterus annectens; assembly: GCF_019279795.1. Taxonomy (NCBI): domain Eukaryota; kingdom Metazoa; phylum Chordata; order Ceratodontiformes; family Protopteridae; genus Protopterus; species Protopterus annectens. The sequence continues at coordinate 506,328,423 of NC_056745.1, forward strand.
CCTCTGGCCACTTCCAAAAGAAGAGAAAACCCCAATTGCCTAGGCTAGAAGGGAGTTCCCACAATGATCTTGGGATATTCCTTCTTAATTATCAGAATGGATATTAGTAGAAAGGGTGGAAAAGCATACAGGAACATTCCTATCCAAGAAAAAGAAAATACATCTGTCTTCAGGCCTTCTTGCATGGAGTCCTCAAGCAAGATCTTGCCAGCTGATTATTTAGAGAGGAAGCAAAGAGGTCTACTTGAGGAACTCTCCACAGATGGAGCAAATCTTAGAAGACTCCCTAATCTAGTTTCCATTTGTGAAGGTCTGCCCTTGCCCTGCTTAGCTTGTCTGCCATACAGTTTTGTTCTGATGGAATGTAGGATGGCTATAGAGTGAGACTGTGCTGTGAACTATATTCCAAGCAAATATGGATAGCCTTCAAAGGGAGTATGACCTGGTTCTCCCTTGGTTGTTGATGTACCACATGACTGTGGTATTGTCTGTAACAATTTGAGGAGGACCTTGAGAATAAAGATGATCCAGAGAGTCGAATGCCTTGACTAGGGCAAGCATCTCCTTTATATTTACATACTTGTGTCTTTCCTTAGTGTCCCACACACCTTGCACTTTTATCTCTCCTGAAATTGCTCTCCCAGTGGATTCCAAGATGTCTATGGTGACTGACTTCTTTGGCACAGGGAGGGAGACGGGAAGACCTGGGCCTCCACCAAGTGATTTCTCTTCTGACAAACCCCAGCACTGAAATTTGAAAAGACAAATGGTCTTGGTGCTGGGACCAAAGATAGTTCAGAAACCACTGTATCTCTCTTAGGTAGAGGCTTTCCAGGGGAATCATGAGAATCATAGTTGCCAAGAGACCCAAAATCCTGAGATATTCAGTCAAGTGACTAAAGTCTAAGTGGAAAACCCCTAAGAATAGATCTAGATATAGATCTACTTTTTGCTGTGGAAGAAAAACTCTTTGAAATATGGTGTCTATTTGACAACCCATAAACGCAATCCTATGAGAAGGAGAAAATAAAGACTTTTGAATGTTCTCTTGGGATTCCAGCTTGTGTAAAAGATCTCTTACCCAAGAGAGAGTGTGATTCCTGACACTTTGAAAAAGGCTTTGCAAAGATTAGCATTTTGTATAAATATGAAAAATGTGGATACCCTGTAGCCTGCAGTGAGACATAACTGGAGCTAGACACTTTGTGAGCACTCTTGCTGTAGTGGATAGTCCAAAGATAAGGAAGAGAACTGATAATGTGATCCAGACACATAAACTCATGAAATCTGGATGAATAGGAATGTGATGATAAGCATCCTTTACATCTAGTATTACCAGAAAACTTGAATGAGAACGAAGATGTAACAGGTTGTGAAGTTACACCATTTTGAAATTGTGCACTATCGCAGGTTTAGGAAAGCAAGATCCACAAATGGTCTCCAAATATTTTCTTTCTTTGGCACTAAAAGCACTAAAAACATCATTGAATCAAACCTCTTTCCTACCTAGGAAAGAGGAACTGGTTCTAACACTCCATGGGATAGCATTTGATGAAGGACAGGTGGAAATAAAAGAGTATGGTCTGGTCTGGAAGGTATGGAATTATCCCTCAAAAGGAGGAAGTTTCCCCCATTGCCATCCATAAACTTGATGAATGATGTTCATAACCCCATTTGTCCGAAACTGTCTGTTGTCAAAGGGAAAAGTGGAGAGTCAGACTTTCTGGAAGACAAAAGGGGGTGCCAGAGTGGGAGAGAGGGGAACAAAGTATCTTAAATAGTCGTATTAACTTACTGGGCTTTCCTTGGTTTTGGGAGTTTCCAGAATTTTTCTTGTAACTCCCTTGCCATTTCTTCCTAAATGTCTGCTTACCTGCATTTTGTTGAGACTGCTTGTTTAGTTTCTCACCAAAAGTAGATAAGAAGTTGATAGGTTCATACGTTCATAGGTGTATACTAGGCTAATGGCCCTGGGGCCTTTACAAGCCTAGCCAAAGGATTATCCTGGCATCATGCCACCTGACCTTAGTTCCCAGTACCTCTGTCGAGTAGAGCCACTGGAGTTATCCCCAGGGTGAATATAGGTTCATAGGTGTAAAATGAATGGACTGCATTGGGGCTCAAACTGTGAATGACTGCATGCTAAGCGAACACTCTAACCACTACATTGTTTCACTTTATGATGAGGTTTGTATATCTGCATTCCCAGAACCTCCTAGATGATGTGGAAAAAGAGATTTTAAATTCTGCTTTGGACGGAGATTTTGTTTTTGGCCCCTCTACTGTGGAAGTGTTCAAAAAGTGTGATAAAAGGAGGTAAGCTGATATAGGGTCCTAGTCCTAAAGTTAGAGAATACCTTGAAAATTTTGGAAATGGAGGGATGAAAATTTTTAGAGACTCCCTATATCAGCTTACCTCCTTTTATCACACTTTTTGAACACTTCCACGGTAGAGAAGCCAAAAACAAAATCTCTATCCAAAGCAGAATTTAAAATCTCTTTTTCCACATCATCTGGGAGGTTCTGGGAATGCAGCTATGCAGACCTCATCATAATTGTACCAGTGGCCATAGCCCTTGAAAACATATCAACAGAGTCACACACACACTTTATACAATGAGTAGTGACTTTAACAATGGAAGAAATTAAATTATTTAAAGTATATTTTTCCTCACAAGAAGAAACTGCAGACAAAACATTCCTCATACTTCCACAATTAGTCAGGACAAACCTTAACATACGAGCATGACAATTAAAAATTCTGAAAGTCAAAATCAGAGTTGCAGAAGCATACACTTTTTTCCAATACTTATCGATAATCTTCCCATTCTGATCAAAAATAGGATTGGAATTAACTAAATGTTTAGCAGTGGAAGGATTGACTAAAGCTTTTGCTGCTGGATCAGGTTTGGGAAGACTGTATAAAACTTTAAAAGTCTTTGTATTCCAAAGACTTGTGTATTCCTTCCAAATAAAGCCTATAATCAAACCACTAACATTAAGCTCCATCTGATTTAAAACTGTAAATAAAAATGTTTTATATGTAACAGAAGAGACCTTATTAGATGACAGAACTCAAATACTGAAGTGTCTTTGAGAAATGTGTGCATTTGCAAGTGACAGAAATATTTTAGACAGTTACAAAAAACTGGATATGATTTTGTTAGACATGATAGAACAAAATGATTGACTTGGCCATTTATGAATTTTTGAGTGCTCCTAGTCCTGAGATTAGTTGTATTGTTTGGCGTTCAGAAAGTGCAAAAAAAAGTGCAAAAGTAAGAGGAGTAATTCCCAAAATGTTAGAGCCCTTGTCACTGAAATAATTTATTTATTTTTATTTATTTTCAGTTTGATTACCGGGGAAGTCCACTGGGTCAGAATGTGCCCATTTTCAGTGGAGGCCGGGGAGAAAAGCTCCAGTAAGCAATAAGAATTACAAACGTAATACAGAGGTCAAATACTTATATAAATTCATGCAGTCAGGTACAGCAAGTGTATAAATTGTCATTAGAATGCAATTTAGACAAAGGTAGGACAATATGTAGGTGTTTACATTCCGAGCAATAAGCTTCAATTGTCTTAACAGTAAGTATCTGTGGATTACTTGATATTTACAATATTTACATGCTTGGAGTCAAGAGAGAAAACTTGCTTAATCTGAGGAAGTTAGCATAGGTATATTCTAGGAGAATAGTAAAGAGGTCACAGTACAGTGTGGATTAGGAGTACGGATGGCTCAAAGGGGAAGTTTATATTAATTTATGTGGGGTGAAAGCAGGAACATTTACGTTTGATAGATAGGTATGAGAAAAGTTGGGTCTTAAAGGATTCGGAGTTAGGTATAGTCCTAAGTGAAGGAGGGAGAGAGTTCCATTTTTTGCCTACAGTGAAAGAGAGGAGGAGTTGGCCAGCAGGACGTTTGGGTTTGTAGATAGAGATTAATTTTTGGTGTTCAAATCTGAGAGATCTGGTAGGGATGTAAGGGGGGAGGATGTTTGTTAAGGCTGGGCATTTATCGGGATAGTATATTAATTTGTGAGCGGTGGTTAGTTGGAGATAGTCTAGGTGATTAGAGAGTTCCAGCCAGTTTAGAGATTGTAGGGTAAGGCAATGGTGAGTAGAGGTTTTGGATTTGGTAGTGAATTTGGAGATATTATTATAGCAAATTTCAAGTTTAGTGGTATTGGAAGAAGACAGGTTAGTTAGAAGAGGGGCTTCATATAATAATGAAGGTAGGGTGTAGATAGTGGCAATGGTATGCCTGGCAGAGTTAGAGAGAAAGCGGTTATTTCTATAGAGCATACCTAGCTTTTGGTGAGTTTTCTTTATGTTTTGTTGGATGTGGATATCAAATGTAAGGTATTCGTCTATAGTAATGCCAAGGAGTTTTGCAGAAGAGACCACTTCTATGGCAGTGTTGCTTAGGCTTAGGACTTTGAAAGCATTTTTGTCGAAAGAAAAAGCTTTGGTAGGAGGAAAGAGAAGTATTTTGGATTTATTAGAGTTGAGAGAGAGATGGTTGTGGTGCATCCAATTTTCGGTAGTAGAAAAAGCTATTTGAGGTTTAGTCAGAAGTTCAGGTAGGTTAGCGGCGGCACAGACTAAGGTAGAGTCATCAGCGTATTGGATAACTGTTGTCTCAGGGATAACTGTGTGAAGGTTATTAATGAAGATGTTAAAAAGCATGGGTCCAAGGATCGACCCCTGGGGAACACTAGTGGGAGTTGGCAGGAAGGAGGAGGTAGAGTTATTCCATCTGACAGCTTGAGATCTGTCTGATAGGTAGCTGGAGAACCAAGATAGGGTATCAGGGGAGAGATGAAGGTTGGAGAGATGGAAAAGAAGGTGCTTGTGAGCGATGGTATCAAAGGCTTTAGAAAGATCTAGTAGTACTGTGGATACTAGTAATCCAGAATCACGGGCTCGATTTACTGTATCTAAGAAGGATAATAAGGTGGAAATGGTACTGTGACCAGGGCGGAAGCCATGTTGGGTGGGAGTTATGAGGTGATTCTGAGTTAGAAAAGGCATAAGTTTATGGTGGACACATTTTTCTAATATTTTTGACATTGGTGAGAGTAGGGCAATTGGGCGGAAATTGGAGATATTGGTGTTTTGCCTCCTTTGTGAAGAGGTAGAATGAAGGCAGATCGCCAGAGTTTGGGTACATAAGACTCTTTTAAAGCTCTGTTAATTAGGATGCTGATAGGGAGAGCAATACCTTCAGCAGCGGATTTGAGGAAGGAGGAGGGTATGTTGTCTGTGGCATTTGAGCAAGGCTTTAGTTTTGATAGAAGTCTTTTTATGAAAGAAGTTGGAACGAGTTTGAGCTGGAAATTAAGAGGATAGTTATTAGGGTTGATGGGAGTAGAGGAAGTAGAGCTGGATGGGTTATTGTCAGGGAAAGATTTGGTTAGGTTAGCTATGGATTCAGTAAAAAATATGTTGAAGTGAGAGCTTAGTTCTGAGTTAGTTAAGCTTGGGTCAGGGCAGGGATTATTCTTGGATCCTGGATGGAGTAGGGAGTTAATGGATTTCCAGAATTGTTTTGGGTTCTTGTTATTGTTAAATTGAAGTTTATTATAGTAGTTCTTTTTGTCTAAGGTGATTAGTTTTTTTACTTGGTTGCGGAGTTGGGTGTATTGAAGCATGGTAGAAGGCATCTTATTTTTCTGGTAGAGCTTCCAGGATTTGTCCCTGCAAAGCATGATATGTTTAGTTTCTTTGGATAGCCAAGGAGTGGAATTAGTCTTGATTCCTTTGTTTCTTGGCGGGGCTTGGGAGTTGAGGGTTGTTAGGAAGACAGAGTTAAAATGTTCAACTGCATTGTCAAGGGGAAGAGTATTTAGGATTTGCCAGTTAATATGTTTAAAGGTGTTTGAGAAATTTATGGGGTTGAAGTTGCTGAAATTACGTGTGAGGATGTAGTGGTGTTGATGTTTAGTGGTGTTGGTTGAGCGATGTATGAAAGCAGGGAGATGGTCACTAAAGGTGTCTGGGATAGTACCAGAGAGAGTTATTTTATCTGGATGGGAGACTAGGACCCAGTCGATGATGGATCCTGGGGGAGTGGTGTTTGTTAGTGTGAGTGGTTGTATGAATTACTTGGGTGAAATTGTAGAGGTTGATAAATAAGGAGGGGGATGGTGAGTTTATTTTATTCCAATCAATGTTAACATCGCCTAGAATGTAGGTTTTGAATTTTATTTCAAGTTGAGGCCCAGTTAAGTATATTTTCAAGGGTAGAGATATTGTCGCCAGGGGAAATATATAGGGAGATAATGCAGATATTTTTATGTTTATTTAGTTGTAGGAGACTAGCGGTTAGTACAGTATTTTTGAATTGTGGAATTGGAGTTTGTAGAGGGATTAATGAAAGAAGGTTGGAGTAGATTAGAGCAGAGCCTCCACCTTTTCTGTTTAAACGGTCACTTCTATGGATTTGGAATCTAGGAGGTAGGATTTCAGAGTCAGCAATATGTGGTTTTAAACCAGCAGGTGTAAAACTCCAAAGGTTTATTAGAAAATGTAAAAGTAAAGCGCTTTTCATCTCCCTTAGTAGGAAGACTTCTTCAGACAAAGGAAAAAATCATCAAACACAATTTAAAACCCAAAAAAAGGGGTGTGTGTTACAAAATTACAAACAGCTGCCTTAATTGAACCCACTGACATACCTTCACATTTAAAGTTGTATTACATTAAAAGCATAAATAAATGTCCACTTAGTGTAGACAGGGTGTCAAACATAAAAAAGTTTTCAAAAAAGAAACATGAACTTGATAAAAGTAACCAAGAATGTCTTAGTGAAGATTCATGAACCTAATCAAGTGTAAATACTGTTTGTTTCCCTTAAAATACATTTTAGCAAACAACTTTTCATAGGGTAAAAACAAAACTCATACAGAATCTTGTGATTAAAAAGAAAATAAAATGAAGTAATGCTTGCAACCAAATATAATATCCATTCCTTAACAGAAAAGGTAGTAAGGAGTACACATCTCTAATGCATAATGAAGAATCAATAATAAATGAATAAATAAACAGTGAAACTCAACTAGGAGTCTGCAATAAGCGGAATTTCAAAGGCGTTCCCAATAAAAGAAATGTTATTTCTAATATTAAATAACTGAATATGTTTATTTCTGTGTTAAAAATCTAACACAGAAATTGCTTGTCATTTCAACACCAACAGAATGCAACAACAGTATATGAAAAATATTTTTTTTTTTTTTTTTTTTTTTATAAATGTTCCTTGAGCAATGGGTAAAGCACCAAGCTGCGATGAGAACACTTTCTAAGCTTTAGTATGCACAGTTGTAGCAGCCAAAACAAATCAAAATGCAGCTGTTTCAGAAAAAAATATGGCAAGGCATTGCGTGAAAAACACGTCTAAATCAAAACAAACAAACCGCCGGATTCACAAGACGGTACTTCATTCAAGAACCATGCAGGGACTAAGCATGCGAAAAAGGCGGATAGCCAAACAAATGAAAAATCAGTTCACAATCGTGCCCATGAATACGGCACATTGTTCTGCAAATTAGTTTGTACTATGTGTGAAAAAGGTAATAAATAAAGTAGCAGAAGACAAAAAAAAAGAAACGCAACACCTAAGTAAATCCACAGCTGTTGGTGTTCAATGACACTGACAATAGGTAAACTTAGCACTTCAAAATACCGTGGGTCTAAACATTAAGGTCTCATTGTTGCTTACGCAAAAAGGTGTATGTGTCTAGATGTAAGCAAAAATCAAGTCAGACCACAATGCAGAACCTGACAAAAATAAAACATACAAATCCTGAAAGAAACTATGCAAAATGAAAATAAAAATAAAAATAAAAATAAAATAAAATAAGGTATGGGTCAAAGTACAGCGAAGCGCTGCAGAGGTCAGAAAACCAATGTTTCACAAGTTAAACATTTGTGAATTAAGGTTTAAAAACCAGACTTGAGGTTTAAGTAATGATGAAATAAGTCTTATCTTAGCAGGTTTCTTAACTTTAAAACACAAGTCAAAGAAGTAACTTCGTTCAACCCTGGTGACGTGTAAGAGTTCATTTTAAGTTGCCAAATGAGTTCCTTTTTTCTAATAACAATTGTTGGGGTCCTCCTCTTTCATCTGTAAGTACCTGGTCTATAACTTTAAAAAGGAAAGCGTGAGAAGGGTTGTTATTACAATGTCTTGCAAGGGCGTTAGTGTTGCTCTTCTTCCTAATGTGGTACGTATGTTCATAAATTCTCTCTTTAAGTTTTCTGTCAGTCTTCCCTATATAAAAGGCAGGGCATGATTGGCACACAGCTAAATACACCACTGATTTTGAGTTACAATTGTAATGACCCTTTGCTTTAAACAGACGTTGCTTCACTATACATGTGGACCCTGTAGATATAAATTTACAATAGTTGCATGTCTCACATTTGTATGTGCCTTCAGTTCTAGTGTGCTTTATTGAAGGTCTTTCCATAATGTTTTTGAAGTTTCTGCCCTTTCTAAAAATGATAACAGGTTTGTCCCCTATTTTCTCCATGAGTTCTTTTTCAAAAGATAACAACTGCCAATTCTTTCTAAGTACATTGCTAATATATTTAGCTTCTAATGAAAAAGAAGTAATGAAACTTTTTTTATTGTACTTCTCTTGGGAAAAAATGGTTTGACCCATGCTAGAAGAGTGGACACCAAGAATCTGTAATGTGACTTCATCTGACTCTGCCAGGTTCATGTTGATTTGTTTCAAAGTTAGAATGGGATTGAAAGAACCCAAACCCCTCTTCCTACAAACTTCTCCTATTGTGTCATCCACCAGTGATTCGGGGTACCCACGACTCATAAACATGCATTTCAACAAGGTACATTCCTCATTGAAGGCGGAGTCTTCAGTAGTCATTCTTGCCGCTCTAACTAGTTGGCCCTTTAAAACAGATTTTTTCTGGTGTAGCGGGTGGAAACTAGAAAAATGTAACATAGTGTTAGAGTGAGTGGGTTTCCTGTAAGTTTTAGCAACATAACCCTTGTGGATGTCGTCTCTCTTCAATTCAACATCCAAATAGTTAATAGTGTCTTCACCAAAGGTAAATGTGAATTTCAAAAATGAAGTGCTGTTATTTAAAACCTCAACAAAGTTGCTTCCATCCCCTATGTTACCTTGAAACATAATGAAAATGTCGTCCAAAAACCTGTTATATAGTTTGACTTTATGAAAATTGTTGTCCTTAAATACATAGTCATGTTCCCACTGGGCCAGTACTAAATTGGCGTAGCTGGCTCCACAAGAGGAACCCATAGCTACTCCAATTATTTGTTTATGTATGCCCCCATTAAATCCAACATAATTATTGTTCAGGATCACGTCTAATAGTTCTTGAATTAGACGGATCTCATCACTCTCCGCTCCATGTGCTATTAGGTTTCTGGTGACATATTCAATCCCTATGTCGTGGGATATGGAGAAGTAAAGGTCGACTACATCTATTGTAAGAAAATGAATGTTGTCACAGTATTCAAATTTGTCTACATTTTCTAAAAAAGCCCAGGAGTCCTTAACTATTTGTAACTCTTGGGACACATACTTCTTTAATAACTCATCAATGAACGTGGCACAAGCATAAGTAACAGAAGACCTAGCATTGACTAAAGCCCTCATAGGGCAGTTTTGAAGGTTTTTATGAATCTTGGGTAAACCAAATAAGTTAGGTGTTTTTTGGGTTAGGAACCACTATATAGTTGTAAATATCAATGCTGATCAAGCCTTCAATCAATAAGTCCCTAAAGAAGGAAAAAACTTTTTTATATGCAATATTCATTTCATTGATACTTGATCTAACATAGGTGTTACTGTTCAAAATGTCCAACATTTTCTTATCATATTCCTCTTTGTCCATGATCACCAAACCACCTCCTTTGTCTGGTTTCAAAACTCTGACCGGTAAAGTTCTGACTGGGTTCAAGGCTTCTACTTCATTGTCTGAAACATTCCTAATGGTATTCCTCTTTCTAGTCATGTAGAGAGCTCTGAAATTGGCCTCACACATGTGTTCAAACAAAGATAAAGGGGGGGGGGAAATTGGTGGATTGTAAGTACTAGATACCCTCAAAGGGTCTTCTACAAAAGGCTTGTCTCTGAAAATCCAGGACAGGTTAAGTTTTCAGATGTATAACTTCAAGTCAATCAAAGTCGCTGGTAGGTCAAAGTGCTCATCAGGTACAAAGGTCAGTCCTTTGCTAAAATGGTTACAAAGTTCGTGTCTAATGTTAAAATTAGAGTAATTGTACACTTTGAAGTCTCCAGTATTGTTTGATAAAATGACAGGTGCTGAAGTTATCTGTTGTAATTGATGTTCTCTTTCCTGCCCCTCATATTGTATCTCCGTTGATGGTTCTGGCCCCTGTTGGAAAAAGAATCATTACTGTCATTAGTGTTAAAATGGTTGTTATTAGCCAAATTGTTGGCTGGGCGCAAGTCAGGGTCATCATTTCTCCAATCTCCCTCAAATGCATCTAATTCTCCAACACCTGTTCCTACTCGCATTGCAGGCTCAGGGTCTTTACTACACAAAGTTATTGCGTTGGGTTTGATGACCAAAAATGCCTTTACCCTGAGAGGGAGGTGGTTTAGGGTAAGCAGATCCATTTTTGTAGTCATTAATGTCCCTTCTTAGTTTTTTTAATTTCACCTCAGAGTTCTTAACTAATTGTTGGTCAATTGATGAAAACACTCTCTTGTAATCGTAATGGTACCTCATAAAGACTGGGTGTGTTCTTATGTCATTATTCAACCCAGTGACCTCATTTGTCAATTTTTCTATGGATATGGCATAATGCTTACACATCGTGTCCATAAGTTCGATACCATGTCTGTCAAATAAAGAAAGAAGTTCATTGTAAAATTCTGTTCCAGCTTCCAAACCTGATGGGTACTGCCAAGATCGTAAACCTTTCGGTACTACTCCCTGTTTCTTACATTCTGCAAAGTAACTCTCTTCCAGTTGTAGTTTTTTACGTTTCAACATTTTCTTGTCAACTTCCTTTAATTTAAAAGGTAAGGACTCACCTCCTCCAGCCGAGCCTCTACCAACCCTTTCGTTGTGGTTGGAACCCAAAACTGGTTGTAACTTTAACCATTCAGTCATGTTAGGAAGCCCTATAAGCCCCGAGGAGGCTTGATTTGTAGAATTAGAAAAAGTGGAAGCTTCACCACTAGTTTCATTCTGTCGTGGGTGTAGTACACCAGTGTGGTTCACGCCTTCATTAGTAGCTCCGTTTCCAGAACAATTACAGGTAGTCGAACACCCTTGTAGTTGAGTACTGGGAGCACAGTTAGCCATGATTTTAGGTCTCACCGAAGTGTTTGTTTGTGATAAGCTATCCACCCTTGTAGAAAGATTTTCAAGTTTTTCATTCATAAGCTGGATTAATTGGGTTAAGTTCATCATTTCATTTGATCCAGAGTCAGGCAGCAAAGAAGGTTGAGTGATAATATCTCCAGAGCAACCCAAGCTGGGTTCGGAAGCCATGAGAACAACTAACAATTCCAAAACTGAAGAAAAACAAACTGTCAAAAAACAAACCAAAAGGTTCCGAACCAGCAGGTATAAAACTCCAAGGGTTTATTAGAAAATGTAAAAGTAAAGCACTTTTCGTCTCCCTTAGTAGGAAGACTTCTTCAGACAAAGTAAAAAATCATCAAACACAATTTAAAACCCAAAAAAAGGGGTGTGTGTTACAAAATTACAAACAGCTGCCTTAATTGAACCCACTGACATACCTTCACATTTAAAGTTGTATTACATTAAAAGCATAAATAAATGTCCACTTAGTGTAGACAGGGTGTCAAACAAAAAAGTTTTCAAAAAAGAAACATGAACTTGATAAAAGTAACCAAGAATGTCTTAGTGAAGATTCATGAACCTAATCAAGTGTAAATACTGTTTGTTTCCCTTAAATTACATTTTAGCAAACAACTTTTCATAGGGTAAAAACAAAACTCATACAGAATCTTGTGATTAAAAAGAAAATAAAATGAAGTAATGCTTGCAACCAAATATAATATCCATTCCTTAACAGAAAAGGTAGTAAGGAGTACACATCTCTAATGCATAATGAAGAATCAATAAATTTTTTCTTTTGTCTTCTGCTACTTTATTTATTACCTTTTTCACACATAGTACAAACTCATTTGCAGAACAATGTGCCGTATTCATGGGCACGATTGTGAACTGATTTTTCATTTGTTTGGCTATCCGCCTTTTTCACATGCTTAGTACCTCCATGGTTCTTGAATGAAGTACCGTCTTGTGAATCCGGCGGTTTGTTTGTTTTGATTTAGACGTGTCTTTCACGCAATGCCTTGCCATATTTTTTCTGAAACAGCTGCATTTTGATTTGTTTTGGCTGCTACAACTGTGCATACTAAAGCTTAGAAAGTGTTCTCATCACAGCTTGGTGCTTTACCCATTGCTCAAGGAACATTTAAAAAAAAAAAAAAAAATTCTTTTTCGTATACTGTTGTTGCATTTTGTTGGCGTTGAAATGACAAGCAATTTCTGTGTTAGATTTTTAACACAGAAATAAACATATTCGGTTATTTAATATTAGAAATAACATTTCTTATTTGGAAACGCCTTTGAAATTCCACTTATTGCAGACTCCTAGTTGAGTTTCACTGTTTATTTATTCATTTATTATTGATTCTTCATTATGCATTAGAGATGTGTACTCCTTACTACCTTTTCTGTTAAGGAATGGATATTATATTTGGTTGCAAGCATTACTTCATTTTATTTTCTTTTTAATCACAAGATTCTGTATGAGTTTTGTTTTTACCCTATGAAAAGTTGTTTGCTAAAATGTATTTTAAGGGAAACAAACAGTATTTACACTTGATTAGGTTCATGAATCTTCACTAAGACATTCTTGGTTACTTTTATCAAGTTCGTGTTTCTTTTTTGAAAACTTTTTTATGTTTGACACCCTGTCTACACTAAGTGGACATTTATTTATGCTTTTAATGTAATACAACTTTAAATGTGAAGGTATGTCAGTGGGTTCAATTAAGACAGCTGTTTGTAATTTTGTAACACACACCCCTTTTTTTGGGTTTTAAATTGTGTTTGATGATTTTTTCCTTTATCTGAAGAAGTCTTCCTACTAAGGGAGATGAAAAGTGCTTTACTTTTACATTTTCTAATAAACCTTTGGAGTTTTACACCTGCTGGTTCGGAACCTTTTGGTTTGTTTTTTGATAGTTTGTTTTTCTTCAGTTTTGGAATATGTGGTTTTAGCCAGGTTTCAGAGATGGCTAAGATGGCAGGTTGGTTGTGGCAAATCCAAGCTTGTATTTGGTGTATTTTGTTATTAAGGCTTTGGGCGTTTATGGTAAAGAACTTAAGGGTGTTAAGGGAGGAAGTAGAAGAAGAGGGAGAGGGGAGAATATGTGTGTGTGCTGGATGAAGTAGTGGTGGGGGGAGGGAGTTGTTAGTTGTGTGGCAAGGGCCTGGGTTAGGGTGGATATCTCCAGATAAAGCTAGGTCATTATTGGGAATGACCTTTAGTCTTTTTGGTTTATTGAGGAGGATGCTGTTTGGAGCTATTAGTGGTTTAAGAGTGAAGGTATTTGTTGTAGTGGAGAGGAGGTTGGGGAGGAATAGGTATAGTATGCTAGTAGGGATAAGAGAGGATGTTATTGTGTGGAAGTGGGTTGCTAGAAATGGTTGCTGGTGAGTGTATGGGATAGTTTGAGTAGGAGGCAGGTATAGGGGTGTTTTGAAGAGTAAGAAGTAGCAAAATGAAGAGGAATTAGAAGCACAAGAAGAGAGCATAGGACATGTATAGTATGAAGGATAAGGGAGGGCATGCTTAAAGAATATAGGAGTTGAAGAGAGAGAAGTTGAAGACGTTAGGAGGCTAATTGTGAAGGAGAGGTAGAGGTGGTGGAAGGGGCTGGGAGTCTTTTCAAGGGGAGAGAAAGAGACTAAGTGTAGTGGAGAGAGTAGGTCAAGTGTAGTGGGAGGAGTAAAAAAAGGGAGGGGGTAAGGAGAGGACAGTGATTGGTTAACTGGGAGAGGTGGGAGGAGTAAAGTTAGGAATAAATGTAGAGGTGCTGGGGTGGGTGGGAATTGGGGGCAGGGTAGGGGAGCGGAGTGAGCCCGCAGGGCGAACGGAGCGGGAAGAGCCAGAGGAAGGAGGAATGGGAGAAAAACAATCAGTAGAGTGTGAGAGCCAGAAGGTAAGTTTACACTGTTGAGCTATATTAATAGACTGACAGCAAATTGGAGTTGTGGTTAAAGAAATGAAATGAAATAACAGTAGAAGAAGGACAGAGGCTTTATGAGGGATAGAGATGGGAAAAGGAGAGTGGAGAAGTGGAGCAGGTAATCCAGGGAGAAAAGTGAGGCTGACAGCAGAAGAGGAGTTGTCTAGGAACTATATGGGTGTGATAAGGGAAAGAGTGGGAGAGAAACTAGAGACAGCACAGTGGTAGAGGAGCGCCCCCTAGTGGGCAGTCAGTTTGATGCAAAAGAGAGCCCTGTAGGGGAATATCCAGTTAGGTGAAGGAAGGAGCTTACATATGACAAGTGTAGGGGTAGAGAAAAATATAGGAGGGGGAATAGGGTAATTTAGTGGTCAGGAAGAAAAGTGAAATTGTAAAATAGGGAGAGTAGGGTATTTCAATGGGCAAGAAGAGGAAAGCTTTGGCTGCTGGTTGACCTGGCAGGGAAGCATGCAGCGACCTACTAGAGAGTATGCATTACCTTTAAGATTCCAAAATAGATAAAGCACTGCACATACTTTCACTGACAATGTCTTGCAGGGAGCAGGATGGGCTTTAGTTTTAGAGATAAAATGTCCTTGTTTGTGGGTTCTTAGTATGGACTTCCGATAAGGTGCATTCAGGAGGTTAGAGTTGGAGAAGGCAGGAACACAGGTTTCACTGACAATGCCTTGCAGGGAGCAGGATGGGCTTTAGTTTTAGAGATAAAATGCCCTTGTTTGTGGGTTCTTAGTATGTACTTCTGATAAGGTGCATTCAGGAGGTTAGAGTTGGAGAAGGCAGGAACACAGGTTTCACTGACAATGCCTTGCAGGGAGCAGGATGGGCTTTAGTTTTAGAGATAAAATGTCCTTGTTTGTGGGTTCTTAGTATGGACTTCCGATAAGGTGCATTCAGGAGGTTAGAGTTGGAGAAGGCAGGAACACAGGTTTCACTGACAATGCCTTGCACGGAGCAGGATGGGCTTTAGTTTTAGAGATAAAATGTCCTTGTTTGTGAGTTCTTAGTATGGACTTCCGATAAGGTGCATTCAGGAGGTTAGAGTTGGAGAAGGCAGGAACACAGGTTTCACTGACAATGCCTTGCAGGCAGTAGGATGGGCTTTAGTTTTAGAGATAAAATGTCCTTGTTTGTGGGTTCTTAGTATGGACTTCCGATAAGGTGCATTCAGGAGGTTAGAGTTGGAGAAGGCAGGACAATATGCAGGACAATAAACAAACAACTTAGGAGCTTAATAAAATCCACCAAGACTAAATTAGTTACCCAAGTCAAAGGCAATTCCATGGCCTTTATAAGTTATGTTCATAATGTCAAAAGTACAATGTAGCAATGCGCTGAGCTGATTATGAATGATATTAACTACAATGAGGCTCAAGATGCAGTTAGCCTACTGGCCAATAAATTCAACTCTAACTTTACCCCTGTCTCCCCCTCCATCTCTCTCTTAAGATATAAGTGAAACAGTCTCAACTCCAACTGCCATACAAGACTAAGTTCTAAAAGGGTCTATATTAGAAGACCAAAGATCCATTTGAGAGAATCTGAAAAGAGAGACACATGTTGCGCAAATGACGGAAACAGCGAACATCCAAAACCACGGAAGTTGAAATGTTGATTTGTTATGGTTGGCCCATCTGCGGTATAGCTCCGTAAGGTAAGTGTTCGATAGTTACGGACCTTAGGGTTAGGGTGCGGGTTAAGGTAAGTGCCTAGGTAGGTAATGTATGTAAGGTTTAGTGTAGGGTTAGAAGTAGGGTTTTGTTAAGTGTATGTGTGTGGATTATTTGTTTTGTTTGGGTATATCTCTGTAGGGTAAGTGTGTGATAGTTACGGACCTTAGGGATAGGGTGTGGGTTAAGGTAAGTGCATAGATAGTAATGTATGTAAGGTTTGGTTAGAAGTAGAATTTGGTTAGTGTATGTATGTGGTTTATTTATTATGTTTGGGTACATAGTATGTAGCGGGCAGTGAGGTTGGCCGACTATGACGATTCGAGATTTTAAATTTCGAGGTTTAGGGGTTTTGGCGTATTTGCGGTTCGGACTATATGTGTCACTGTTGTGGTATTCGCTCAAAGGGGTTTTCGGGTTTATAATATAGACTTTGTTCTAAAAGTGCTATAAAAAGCAGAAAAATACTGTATCAATTGGTCCTGACAATATCTCTAGATGTATCTTAAATAGCATGAAGCATGGCTTAGCCACACTGTTCAGTCCCAGCCTCCATGCAGGTTTTGTGCCAAGTGAATGGAGAACAGCTACAGTCATTCCTCTGCATAAGGGAGGAACTTCTACATACTCAGGTAATTACAGACCTATGTCTGACCTGCCGCATATGTAAAGTGATGAAAAGACTTATGGAATTAATCAATCAGGACATAGGGAACATCCAAACACTGGATCCATCTCAGTTTGGATTCATTAAAGCAGGTCAAGCTTATTCAATCTGGTGGACTTTTTGAAAAGGTCACCAAAGGAATGGAATATGGGCAAAACAGTACACAATGCCTACCTCCACCTGGCCAAAACATTTGACACAATTCCCCATTTAGGCATACTAGAAAAGCTAAATAAACTGAGGATAAATCCCTATTTCACCCACTGGATTACAAACTGGATCACAGCTAAGATGCAGGAAATCAAAATAGATGAAGTTGTCTCCACAAAGAGACTAGTCACCAATGTAGTCCCCTAGGGTTCTGTGCTGGAACTTCTATTTGGCATATACATTTCTGAAGAAAGCCAATACCAAATGGCTCTGGCTGGCTATGTTTGTAGACAACTAATTTAGGAGTAGTCATTGAAACCCAGAATGACTTAGCCATACTGTAGGAAGGTTTGTCCCAAATAAATAACTGGTGCCAAAATCATGGACTGAAACTAAATGCCAAAAAAGGCATTATTGTATCTACCCCATGGAACTACCACATTGACAATAGACCCCTAACAGTTGACCCCATTGTCCAAGACCTGGGAATTTCTGTAGACAATAACATAACATTTGACCAACATGTGTCCATTATTGTTAAGAAAGTCCTTCTATACTGCATAGCTTATAAACAAAGGGATTATGTCTAGATCTAGGGATGCCATTGTCCCCCTTTACTCAGCACTCATTAGGCCAATCATTGAGTATAATGTCCCCTTTAGAATGTATCTGTCCAGACACATGCAACAACTGGAACACCCACAGAGATTCCTTAATATAAGGATACAAGGCCTAAACAACATGTCCTACACAGAATGACTCAAAGCCCTTTCTCTATACCCGGTATCTTGCAGACTGCTAAGAGGCGACCTGTGTCTGGAATACATAGCATCATCTGACCCAATACTGATGTTTGTATTTACTACACATCAGCAAGTCAAATTGCATCAGAAATTCTCAGTCTAGGGATCTAAACCTCTTCTGTAACATCAACAGAACAGTTAGAAGGGACAGGTATATCTCGCAGAAGAAACTGCTGCTCTGGAACAGACTATCCATCCACACAAAACAAAGTTCATCCATGCCCATACTCAAGCACAGCTTGAATCTATGGATGGAAAACAAAATATTTACCAAAGAACTGCCCCTTGCACTACTAAACAGAGGCATCTTCAAAATGTTTTATCCAATGCATAGGTCCCCTCAAATTATTTATGTTATGATCTCAGTTATTCTTATCAGGGGTAATACATAATTATCAACCATGGGATAAGTTAATTCAAGTACAGAAAGGGAACTAGATTAGGCTTAAAATGGCCCACAATGGCAGCTGGCCTAGTATGGCTCTATGAATCTATAAATCTATGAGATGGACCTGTCCTTCTGGCCTACAGTGTCAGGAAATGGTTCCAAAATGGAGGGTCTTGGGAGAGAGGTTAGAAATAACTGTATTATCAGTAGGGATATAGAATTATAATAATGAAAGACAAGGATAGAGAATGTGATTATGAGAAGTGGTATAAACTGGCATTATGTGCAGGACATATAATGGAAATATTAGACATTATAACTGGAGGTGGTTGTAATTAAATCTGATTTGTTAAATGGTATATCATGAGAAAGGAATGGAAGGGATAATATGGAAGTTATGCATGATTGTTATGTGAGTTCTCTCCATAATAAATATAGGTTTGTGGAATCATAGGTAAGTACTAGGCAATCAGTCTGCAGACCATTTCAACCGTATAAAAAAGGTATTCAAAATTTGTTTGTAGCCTCAAGGAAGGCAAAACATGCTAGAATGTGGGAGAATTTCAGCCTGCCAATCCAATTATCTGGGATGACGTTGAACTTAGTAAGAGTGCTACACTGCTTAACATGTAGTGGAAGCTTGTTCCTGAGGTAAGGGATATGTTGGGATATGAATCTATCATGACAACATGTCTTAATTATCTACTGATGAAGGTTTAGTTCCTTTAACTGAATATTTGAGAAACCATTGGTTCTGTGGAGAAATAGAAGGTCAAATAGGGTTGAATCCTTCATGGCTCAAAAGGCTAGACACAGATCTCCATGGAGGAGTCCATAAGAGACTGAGTACAGGGAACGGGCTACCAGTCTTTCCTTATTACTAAGGCTTTTGAGGCCACTGATCTTTTCTATGAATCCCTGAGGTCTCTCACTTTGTGTGATATGTTTAGACAAATACATACCAAAAGATGCATTCTGTTCAATAATGGGTCTGATAAGATATGAGTAAAGGGGAATTAAGACTTCTTTGGATGTAGTGGAGATGCCTTTGGAAATTATATGGGTCAGATAAAAGGGTTTTTAAACTACTGTGGAGACATGATGGTCAAATGATAAGGCATTATCAATATATGTGCATAGCTCTCTTACAACAGTGTCTTATTGGAGGAGTACATCTTCTATATTTTAAGTGAAACTTTTTGTTTACCAAAATGTACTGTGCTACATTTGTTTACATTTAATTTGAGACCATTGTCCTTGCAACCAATTGTTAACATGGTCTAACTCATGTTGGAGCAATGGTGAGTCAGATGAACATCAAACACCAAATTTACATTTATATGCAGACTTAATTAACCATAGGCTAGGAGTGCTAGTCCACATTTCTGAGAAATATATGACAGATAGGAGAGGGCACAAAACTGCACCCTGTGGTACACTACTGGTAGCTGTTTTGTCTTCAGAAGTGGCACCTGCGACACTAACCACATGACAACCACTTAGCTATCCACTGCAGAATATAAGCACTTATATACAGATTTACATTTCTATCAATAATGCCTGCATGCAAAATAGAGTGAAAAACCCTGGCCAGGTCTGGATATGCTGTATGCACTGCATAACCACTACTCACAGTTTCAGTTACTTTTTCCAATAAATTAATGAGGTTAAAGAGGCAGGACCTTCCTTTGACAAAGCCAAATTCACGATTGTCTAGAATTAAGAGATTTTCAATGACCAGATTAACGAAGTCTGAGATAATGCACTGCATAGCTTTACATATGAGTCTAGTGAAGCTAAGGCCCAGTCAGTTACGGTTCTCTGCCCCAAGTCCCACTGAAAAGACTTACAACATTCAAAAGAACCCTTTTCCACTCAGCCACCAAGCACAGAAGGCTCAGTCTGCCTGCCCCTTATATTTTCTATAACAGTTAAGGTTCTCTGTCCCAAGTCCCACTGAAAGGACTTAAAACATTCAAAAGAACTCTTTTCCACTCAGCAACCAAGCATGGAAGGATCAGTCTGCCTACCCCATATATTTTCTTTGACAGTTAATGTTCTCTGCCCCAAGTCCCACTGAAAAGACTTGCAACATTCAAAAGAACCCTTTTCCACTCAGCGACCAAGCACGGAAGGCTCAGTTTGCCTGCCCCTTATATTTTCTTTAACAGTTAAGGTTAATATCTACAATTACTCTCCTTGTGTGCTATATAACAGACTCACTGGGTCCAAAAGCACTGGAAAAAATTGCAGACTCCCCTTACATCTATATATTTACTAAGTAATTGGACAAAATATTTCACTAAAATTAAATCCCTCTGTAGCGCATTGGATTTTAGCCGTGTGAAACCCGGGGTCTATATTATATCATTGAATGCTTAAAAAAGCGAACGCTGATTGATCGACCTAATTTAAGCGAAAGCTTACAATCTCGAAATGTCAGATCAGCGATTTTTTTCCCAGGGAAAAAAATCGCTGATCCAAAACACATACACACAACACAAGCACACCAAACAAACAGAAATCCACACACATACACCTAAAATCTGATACCTAACCCTACACTAAACTATGCACACACCACTAAATACCCACTTACCTTAACCCAAACCCTAACCCTAAGGTCCGTCACTATCGCACACTCACCTCACCCGCTCCCTAACCCTAACTCACTTAAATCCGCCCTAACCCTCATGTCCACTCAATTGCACATACACCTAACCCAAGCCCTAACCCTAACTCACCTAAATCACCCTAACACTCACATCCACACAATCGCACACTTACCTGAATCCGACCAGTAACTTTCCACCATAACACTGAAAATACCGAAGCAACAGAAACAAACAACCAAATTCTTTCCCTAGGAAAAAATTCGAGTTTCTGCTTCGATATTTTGCAGTTTCGGCGAAAATAATTTCAATCAATCAGCATTCGCTTTTTTAAGCGTTTGAGGATATAATATAGACCCGAAACCCGTCTACAACAAAATAGAGCTCGACTTAATTTAAAACTGAAAAGTGTGCTGTTTTCAGTACACTCATTACATTTATTTACTTAGAAATACAAACTGTGTGCATTTTACAGTATAAGTGGTATAAGAAAATACCTGGAGCAAGCTAGCAACAGTGTTATCTGGTATAGCCTGCATTAATTCTCACTCCTCCCCCCTCCATCTGAACAGAGGTTACTTATTTCCCTACTGAACCTGCCATTTTAAACTTCCAGTGCACCAGGGCTCAGTCGGTTACAGTATGAACCTAAAATATGTTGGAATGTCTTAAAAAACTCTACCTGTAGTTCCTTTAAGCTAAAAATGCATTTGCAACTGTAAATTTATAGCCATAGTCACTTGTGTTAGCATTGTTTTACTCTACCAAGTTCGCAACTGTGCTGCTGTGTTTTAAATACCGGCATGGAGCTGTGTGACCATTATTGTGCAATGTTCAAAAGTCACTGTAAACTATACACAATGAGAAGTTGGAAACCATAACCAAATGCTAGATTGTGCTGCTTCTTTGAATGCTGATTATTAATGCTTTTTAAGTTAACTCTGCTTAATGTTGTATTACGCTGCCTGTTTGTTTTCTACAAACGCCAACTTAACCACGAGTGCATGATCTGATCTGACTGTTTGCTGGCTGTTATAGTCTGTACCTGACTAGTATATCCCCTCTCTAGGTTCCCTGCCCAAGTCCCACTGAAAAAACTTGCAACATTCAAAAGAACACTTTTCCACTCAGCACCAAGCATGAAAGGCTCAGTCTGCCTGCCCTTATATTTTCTTTAACAATTAAGGTTAATCTCCACAATTGCTATCCTTGTGTGCTATATAACAGACACACTGGGTCCAAAAGCACTGGAAAAAAATTGCAGACTACTCTTACATCTATATATTTACTAAGTAATTGGAGAAAATCTTTCACTAAAATTAAATCCCTCTGTAGCGCATTGGATTTTAGCCACGTGAAACTCGACTACAACAAAATAGAGCTCGGCTTAATTTAAAACTGAAAAGTGTGCTGTTTTCAGTACACTCAGTACATTTACTTACTTAGAAATACAAACTGTGTCCATTTTACAGTATAAGTGGTGTAAAAAAATACCTGTAGCAAGCTATCCTTAGTAACAATATTATCTGGTATAGGCCTGCTCTGCTCGCCCTCACTTCTTGAGGGCTTGCTAATCCCCCCATCCTGCGCCCAATTCTCACCTGCCCCCAGTGCTGTTAAATTTATTGTACCCTCACCCCACCCTCTTTCCCATAATCCAGTCACAACTTGCGTGTTACTGACACCGCCCTTCTGCTAAACTACTCATCCCTCTCCTACCCTAATTCATCCCTATACTTTACAGCTTCCTCTTCTTCTTCTGCTCTAACATCATAGCCTGTAACCACTTATTTGCTAATACTTTTAAACACTTCATTTTGTACACTGTCTTAATTGTAACAATATCATCCAAATTTTTCTCACCCCCTATTTACTATTTATGCACTATTTACCTTACCACTTCACAACATATGAACACATATTCTGTCCAGATCTCAGATTCCCAAAATCCCAAACCTCTATCACTCTTGCTCTTAAGAAGCTAGAGCATTTTAATACAACACTTTCACCTAAAGCCATACACCCCGAAAACTATCACACTCTCGGATCCAGTTCCATTAGCCAAAAAAACAGGCAATATCTTAAGCTTATAAATAAAATCCTGAAACTCATAACCAGACTAAACTGCAACCTTACCAAAGATGGTCACATCCACCCTAACCCTGGCCCATCCCCACTTGACAACCCTCACCTAACCCTAACACTGCTACACCTGCTGACACTAGCTCTGTGGCTAACAATCCTACCTACTTTACTGTGTTAAATAAGCACCCAAACTCTTTCCTGAACTGCCATCTTAACATCAGAAGCATAAATAATAAAATCCACTACCTCCATGCCCTGCTAGCTGTCCACTCCTCAGATAGTCTCTGTCTTACTGAAACCTGGTTAAAACAGCAACTAAAGACACTGAAGTAACTCCTCCAGGGTATAACATCTTTAGGTTGGACAAGAAATCCAAGAAAGGTGGTGGGGTTGCTGTATTATTTAAATCCAACCTTACAGTCACTATTGACACCCAACAGCCTCCTCAAGTAAATAACGCTGAAATTCTAATCACCAAACTACAAATAAATAAAAATAAATGTAGATATATTGTCAGCATTTATTTATCCCCCTGGAAAGAATGTCAACATCCTAGAACATATTCTACACTGCCTAGCCTGCAATTATCCCCAAGAAACCATAGTCTTAGGTGACTTTAACATTGACTGGAATACCTGTTCCTCTGAAGCCCCCAGTAACCACATAAACCTTCATGGGTTTACTCAGACCATATCCTCCCCCACTAGGTATAGCAAAAACAAAGACAAAGGTAGTATCCTAGATTGGATCCTGATCAATGGTGACCCACAGCTGTACTATTCAGGCACACTACCCGATGACCTAAGTGATCATTGTCTTACCTATCTCATCAGGTACAAAGCTGGGAATGCCCATCTCCACACCTATAAAGTGACACGTAACAAAAAAATAAACTTGAACTTAGACAACTTCCTAAACTATCTCAAGGCTTACAACTGGTCAGAACTTAAAAGACTCTCACTAGATGAAGCTGTGGCCTTCTGTAATACTAAATTCCTCAATATCCTTAACTCACATGCCAATATAAGCACCATCCATGCCAAAATTAGAACTGCCCCATGGCTAACTAGACTTACAAAAACCAAAATAACTCATAGAAATAAGGCATGGACCACCTGGCATGCCACTAAAGACCCAATAGATCACGTCAGATACTGTCAACTAAGGAATGACACTAAAAAATCCATCATATTAGACAAAAAATACTACTATACCCACCTACAACAAAAGCATCAAAACAAACCTCAAAAGCTCTGGGCTAGAATAAACAGCCTCCTCCATCCAGGCCATACCACCACTCCCACCCTATCAGCAGCCCTTGACAAAACACCAGAGGCAATTGCTAACATATTCAATTGCTTCTTTACTAAAACTATCCAGGCACTAGCCACCCAACTCACTCCTACCCATCCCAACCCCCAACCCTACACCCCCCTGCTCTATCTCAAACAACAAATCTTCCCAGGACTCATATCTCCTTTAGCTTCCAACCTATCCCTACTACCCTCATCTGTGCCCTTCTCAAAAAACTAAAATCCACTACTCTAGCAGCCAACCACCTCCCACCTCCCTGCTGAGTGCCTGCAATTAGCCGCAGACACCATCACACTCCCAGTCTCAATCCTCATTAATAGATCCATCTCTGAGGCAACCATTCCATCAACATGGAAAATATCACATGTAATACCCCTACATAAAACAATCCCTACATAGAACTGTCCAACATTAGACCAATAGCCATTCTTTCACCACTAGCAAAAATATTGGAAAAATGCGTCCACAAACAACTAATGTACTACCTTAACAAAACTCAACTGCTCACACGGCTTCAGACCACAACATAGTACCACATCAGCTCTCTTATCTTTCACTAATTTCATCAACCTTAATTGAAACAACAACAAACTATCATCAGCACTCTTTCTGGACCTCTCTAAGGCCTTCAATATGGTAAACATCAGCTACTGCTCAGTACCCTGAAAGCTGTCTTCTTAGACCATCACTCACTACAATGGTTTCAGTCCTATCTAAGTGGCAGAGAGCAGGCTGTCCCATGGCAGGATAAGCTGTCATCCCATCTCCCAGTCAGCCTAGGAGTTCCTCGGGGCTCTATACTAGGACCCCTCCTCTTCTCTATCTTCATAAACGACCTTCATACTCCCATTCTAAATGCACACTATATCCAATATGCAGATGATTCTGCCTTGATATACTCTGCCTCCTCTCAAACAAATCTCCTATCCCTAACCCAGAATACCTTTAACAACATTGAAAACTGGCTATCGTATCGACAACTGCTCCTGAATCCCAACAAAACCAAGCTGCTACTTTTCTCCCCTACCCATAGATCCATTCATCCATTCTTCACTATTAAGTCTAACAGTAGCACAATTGTCTCCCCAGGTAATCAAACTAAGCTCCTAGGAGTACTAATAGACAACAACCTCAAATTTGACGTGCATATTGACAACACTATTAAGTCCATTAACAAAAAACTAGGCTTCCTCAACAAGGTCAAACCTTTCCTCATCCCTTTTGCTAGGGTTGCTATTGCATGAACCCATCTTCTCTCCACTCTCCCCTATGCTCACCGGTATTTACTAACCTCAACAAACTATCCTTCTGTTACTACCATATAGCTAGATTTGCCACTGGTATGGCATACAGGACTCACCATTGCAACAACCTAGTTCAACTTGAATGACTGGAATTTCCTTCCCTTTTGAAGTTCAACCAGCTTATTGTACTGCACAAAGTACTCAACCAGCCTGATAATACCCCAATGCTCAAGAGCGTTATCAGCCCACATAATGCTCTCAGGCCACTTCGTTCCTCCAACAAACTATTGGTCCTAACCCTAAAATCCAACGACACAACAGGGGAGTCCCTGTTTGCAAACTCAGTTGGTAAAATTTGGAACCAACTGCCTGTAGCTCTTCCCCAAGAAATATCTCTACCCCTATTTAAAAAAGGCTTCAAAATATACTTTAAATCTAACTGGCTCTTCCCCTGCCTAAACCCTGTCTAACCCAACCCAACAACTTGGTCTTTCACTACTTAACTGATTATTAGCAAGCCAGTCATTCTATTGATCTGATGGGTTAAGTCATAATGTACAGTTCTGCCTGCTGAGTTAAACCTTTTGTATACTGTTGCATTTTCCTATAGTGCTAAACATTTGTGAAATGATTTATTTATATTCTTTTCTAGCTCTGTTAACCTTTAGCATGTGCCAGCATATTCCTACTGTGTTATACCTTCTGAAATGATGTATCTACATCCTTTTTACTCTGTTTTAGTATTATTGTACTATTATTATTACTTTTGTGGAGCTTTTCTCCCTGGGCCTTCGGTGAAAATGGACATGTATCCAGTCAGACTATCCTGATCAACAAATGTAAAATAAAAATAAAAATAAATAAAATAAATAATTGCCCTAAAGTTACAGGGTCAGTAGTTTAGCCACCCTCGTGTAATGGCATTACAATGGCTGTTTTCCAGGATTCAAGAATGTTACCAGTGGAGAGGTTTAGATTAATCCTACATCATACTACTGCATAAAGGTGGCACATCTGCAGAGTTTAATAGCTACAGACGAACAATGATACTCCCCCCTTCTCCAAAATATTAGAGACATGCATCCATATGCAGATGATGCAATACCTAACCTCAACCTGCTCTCAGAAACACAACATGGCTTAAGGCCCCAGCACAGCACCACTACTACATTTTACCAATATAATAAACCAACATACAAACAATGGTCTGCTTGTGTCCTCCATGTTCTTAGACTTGTCAAAGGCATTTGATACTGTCTCACACCAGCAACTGCTTGGTCGACTCTCCTCAATAGGACTTTCACAATACTTCTTGTTGTGGATTCTTAGTTACATATCTGGAAGGCAACAAACCTACTCATCCTTTTAACCAGTTACTACAGATGTCCCTGGGTCTGTCCTGGGCCTTCTCCTATTTAATATATGTATTAATAATCTCCACACCTCCACTCACCATGTTAGTTTAGTTCAGTATGCAGACAACTAAATATTAATATTTGTGGCCTCAAAATAAATAAGCTCCAAGACATTACCCAAAAATCTTTCTCCTCTGTAGAAACCTGACTGAAAGAAACAAACCTCCTACTCAACCCCAAGAAAACTAAGCTAATGCTTTTTACCTCAAAAAGTCTCCAGAATCAAAAGCAATCTTTTATCACAAAGTCAGCAAATAATACTGTCAATGAAATTGTAACTGACAGCAAGCATTTAGTTGTTATAATAGATGACAATTTCAAATGCGACCAACATATGCTGCACACCATTAAATCTACACACCAAACTGCAAGAAAAACTCTAGCCACCACCTTCTTATTGCCAACTGTTTTATACGCCGCTCCTATCTTAACAAACTTAAACAATATTCACAGAAAGAAACCTGCCTGAAATAGCTAAATTTGCCACCAATGTCCCTCATAGGACCCACCATTGTCATAGCTTAAAGCAATTAAACTGGCTTGAAATATAGAACTACCTAACATATTCACAACTAACTACAACACACAGACTCATTCATCATCCAGAAAAATATCCTGTGCTCAAAAAATGTATCACTGCTCTACTGTCAGCAAGTGACCTCTGCTCTAGTAGCAAACTTGTATTACAAATAAGTCAAAACTCTGGAATAGTATCCCTACACAAATAAAACTCTCCAACAAACGCAATAGTTTTAAACCACTGGTTAAACAACATCTTAACTAGTCCCGGTCCTGCACATACTCATCACAAGGGTATGACTTTGTGTTATTGTATAATGCTTTCCAAATACTCTTCTTAAACAGAATACTCTCAAGCTCTCACTGAAATGGCAAAGCAATTTTTATACATAACTGCTACCGTTACAATATACTAAGCTGCACATGGGCTTTCTCTTTAGTAACTTCCACCTCTGTAAAATCTTAAAATTTACAAATGTAACTAGTGTTTGTGTATAAATGTAAATAGAAATGTAACTACTCTATGTTTAACTGAATCTTAGTATAATGCAATGTAAGCAGATGGAGTTTTTCTCCCCAGGTCATAAAAATGGGTATTACCCAGTCTGGCTTTCCCAGTAAACAAAGACAAATCATTAAATAAATAAATAAATAAATAATAAAGAGGTTAAGTAAGGGTTCAGAAAGGCCATATTTGGCACTAATAATCAGGCAACCTGGTGCATTATCAGAGTTAGCTTTTGGGAGTTCTGACAGAACTTGTTCCATAGTAATTTAAGGGAGTGTCTGGGATTGTGGAATTTATGGAAGAGATACAGCTGTCGGTGGAGTAAAATTTGTACTAAATTTGTAAGCTAGGATACTAGCTCTTTCTTTTTGGTCAGAGACCATAGAATTACTGTAAACTAGCTCTGAACATTGTTGGGTATTACTTCTTAGCTTCCTGATGTAGTTAAATTAAGATGTGTAGTTATTTTATGTATAAGTAGCTATTTTAAGTTAATACTCAGTGTTCAGCTTCCTAATGGTTACCTTAAGCTCTTTGTTAGTTTGCTTAAGTGTGCTCTTAAGGTAGGAGGAATGAGACCTCTTATAAGTACTAAGCAGTTTCTTTATCTTGTTATATAATTTACGAAAATGGTTAACATTTATGGCCTATAAATACCAAATTGTTATTATAATGAGACTAATACCACCACAAAGACAGGATTAATGCTGCTTTAATCATGATCTACAGAAATGTATGCAATGTTAAATGATATGACATTTTTATTAAAATTAAATAATGTAATTATTTACTTTAATAACAAGGCCAGTCTATGAAACCATTTTCTCTAAATAAAAAGCAATTGTATTTACATGGTGCAACCGAAAACTTATTTCCTTGTAGCAAACAGGGTAATGAGGTGAAAATGCAGTCCATTTCTTTATAATAGCTTAAGCAAGTACAGTTCACTCTTGCAGGATTTATTCAGTGAAGATTTAATTAATGCATTAGTTCTTGCAGCGACTGAATAAGCTTATCACACATAGAGATACACAAATCCCACTTAACAGAGTCTTCCCCTTTCAGTAGAGGACAATCCAAAAATGTTATGGCTGGATGGAAAATACCCAGTCAGGCAATATAGAATTATTAAAAATGAAAAACGGGTACAATAGCAGCCAAGACACGTTTATTTATCAAATATTTAACAAATATTTACGCTTTTTCGTCAGCATTAATAGCTGACTTCCTCCGAAATATAGAATTATTGGTTTTCTGCCTATAAAGCTACTGATTTGGAACATAGTCTGTAATGAGTATAAGTTTTCTTCCTTGAAAGTAGTATTTGTGGCTAATTTGGGTCACTTAATTTCTAGAAACATCCTTTCTGCTGCTGACTATCATTTCTCAGCATTGTTTAGTTTCTGCCAATGTAATGGATGGAATGTTCCTCCCCCTCTATCATCTGGAACAGCACTGCACAAATATCTACTTCAGAGGTATCGGATATGGACCAGGAACTGTTTGGAAAAGGCAGGGGCTAACTGAACGCATTAGCTTTTTTAGCTTCATAAAAGCCTGCTCAGAATAAAATGTCTACTGAACTTTCAGTGGTGCCTTACCATTGCTTTGTTCAGTTAGGTGCAAGTGATGTTAATAAAGTCCAGACTAAACTTATAATAGCTTAATATACATGATAAGAACATTATAATACTAACATTGTCAGAAAAATATTCAATATACAATGTAGTTTCATATTTCAGAATTAGAATAATTTTAAATGTCTTTGTGTATTCTTTTCAAGTATAAAAACAACAAACATTCAAAGAAAGAAACTATTTACCACATGCACATTGTGAGTTGGGCTTACTAAATGTATTTGTTAAAACTATTAAGTAGTGTAAACATTTAGATCAACTGATAAAATTATGCAAATTAAGGTTAAAAACCAAATGAAAATATTGAATTCTTTGTAAAGTATAAATTTATAATGTTTAGGTTTTATTAAAAGTTTAATTTGATCAAAATAACTGATAGCCAATGAATTGCTATGGCTAGGCTTGTATAGTCCCTAGGGCTGATAGCCTAGTACCAACCTATGAACCTATGATATTTTGGACCAAAACTTAAAAGTTGGTAACTTATCTCCAGTGTCAGATTCAATTAAGATAATTTCTTTATCATGAATCAATCTTAATATTGTAAGAAATTAGATAAAGTTGACAGGTCTGCTAATTTCCATTTCCTACTTGTCAGAAGCAAAGATGATCCATAATAAATAAAACTGATATTTTTAACCATTAAAGGAAACTGATTATCATAAACAACTATATTTCTAGAAAGATGAAAATTATCTCACCATATCATTTGTGTAAAATACTCTATCTGTTTCCAAAAATCAGAAAGCTTTGAACAACTGTAAATAATATGTTCCCAGTTTGGACAGTCATCACAGCTCCAGCATTTATATTTATTAATTTTAATAATTTTATTTAATGTTTTAGATATATAGAAAATTTTATGAATAACTTTCCATATATAAAATTTCCGAAAGGAGACCTAGAATTTTTAATGATAGATTCAAGAGTCAAATATTTACTTAGGTCATTAAATAATTCAAACTTATTTCCAAAATGTAACATTTAACTCATATTTATATTCTAAAAGAAGATTATATAAGTCAGTTTGTGCAATTGTTAACCTTATTATCATAAACAAAATGACTTGCATATTGTAATAATTCTGGCACAAATTTTGATTGTGGATAGAATCTAATTTTAACAGTAAAGACTGTTTAATGCATAGAATTACTAAACCATTTATTTTTTTACTAAATTATATTCTTCTGTAATAGCTCCATTATCATTAAATGAGAATTATTTAAAAAAAAAATTTTAAATATATCCTCCAGTAAGTCTCTTATTTTCCATTTACTCATTTTGGTATATTAGTTCCCTCAATTAAAATCTCTGGATTCACAAATCTTCAAATTAAATGTTTAAAAATAATGTTATTTTACTGTAGACATTATAGTTTTTAACCTGTCCTGCAGTTCTGAACAATGTTCTGTCATGCTTTTAAATGTGCTTTTTTTTCCTCCCACATTTTCCCTGTATCTAGCAATCATCTGGGTTATCTTTAATGTAGCAGTTCTAACAGTGTGGATCCACTTGAAGCTTGGGATACTCCTCTTACAACAGAGAAGATAAAGAAGCATTTGGTCCCAGTTTCTCCCATTCACTTCTATATTCTTGTATAGCATAGATTTCAAAGTTTTATTAAAGCATTCAACAAGGCTATCTGTCTGAGAGTGATAGATGAAACTGACAAAGTTCATGAATGGGATGCCCTGGTCAGTAAGAATTTTTCAGGGAATTCTTATCCAGGAAAACACTACTACTACTACTTCTTTTGCTACAAACTTTGTACTGGCTCTTCATAGGGACACTGCCTTAAAACAATTGTTGCATGATCAATAAGTACTAGAAGATATACTGACAACACTTACTTGATTTTGCAAGTGGACCCACAATGTCCATTGTTATGTATTCAAACGGGACATCTACAATCGGTAATGGTATCAAAGGGTTCTTAAATCTTGAGCTGGATGTAGTCCTTTGACACTCTGGGAAAACTGTAAAAATCTGTTTGTCCTTTATAATACCAGATCAGTAACATCTAGATAAAAGTGTAATTTTTGTCTTATTATCACATAGAATGTGGCTAAATGCTAACATCATTACAACTGTTCTAAATGGTCTTGGAATGGAGATCAGGTAATTTCTTAGTTCAAAGTAAGCTTATGTAGTGTTTATGCTCTCTGTGTCTCTACTTAGGGTATTATCTTTCCACTAAGCTTTCCTAAAATTTGCATGGAGTATTTGTAAGTCAGACAAGTCAGCATTGCCTTCATCAGTATCCTGATCTGTAGTAGAGGCTGTGGCCTCTTCCGCTATTATGCAGGTACAGGCTTTTACCCTTCATCTAGTTCATCCCCTAGAAAGTGCCGCTTATAAAAATAATGTTTCCACTATGGTACTGGTAGCATTGTTATTTATTGATTTATTTATTTATTTTATTCATTTGAATTTGATAAATTTGGACTGGACCTAGGACCCTTTTCAGACATGATCCATACCAAAGGCAAGGTAAATGACAATAGGTAATAAAAATGAATATAAACACAATAACCTTGAAGAGATGAAAATAACTGTGAATACAGTAAGAATATATGTAGAAAATACTTGTGATCATTTTCAGGTATAAATACAGGATGAAATGAATACAGCTCTGAGTACCATAAATACAAAGGAATATATTTGCAGACATTTTCAGTATATATTATTTGCAATGGCGCAATATATTCAATAGCAGGCAACATTACTAATATCATTAAATATATAACAGTTAAGTTTTCAAGGATGTAAATAATGAAAGTAAAATATATTTGTAAAAAAAGAAAGGAGGGTAGGTTGTATTAAAGAAAATATTATGGTTTATTAATGTTTTCTCCACAGTAAAGGATAGAAGAAGGAAATGTTCATTACAGATAGACAAAGTATGTTGTTTGCATAATGTATATGCAATATAAAAAGGACAAGGTATTATCTTTGGGTTTACAAATGATAGATTGTATAAGGAAAGAGTAGAGTATAGTCTGGGAATTGCTAACTAGCCAACATCTCTGAAGCAGTGTGACAATCATTAACAGCAAAAAAAATGTGTTTTGAGATTTTCCTAAAAGTCTGGCATTCTAGTCCATATCTAAGTTCCTTAGGTAGGTTTTTCCATTTAGCAGAGACCGTTTTACAGAAGCTATCTTCCGCAGTAGCTTTTTTGAATTAAGGTTTGAACAATGCAGAGCTGCAGTCTCAGTTGTTCTGAAGATTACACTGAGGGGATTGTAGTTTAAGTTTGTTGGATAGCGAAAGGCAGCATTTGCAGCTGATCAGTTCATAAATAAGGCATGAGAGAAGAAATGTAGCCCTAGCATTTATAGAGAGCCACCTGGTTTTCTTTAGTGCATAACAGTGGTATTTTCTGTAAAGGACAAAATATTATGAATCATCAAATCTTATTAAAGGTGGTTTGAAAGAGGTTTGCATTATTTGATGAGTTTAAGACTAGAAGAGGTAGGCTGTACTCAAGTCTTGGAATCAGCATGCCCTTAACTAATCTTGTCCTGGGTTCAAGGTGAGGTGTTAGATAGCATGCTTTTAGTTACTAGAGGACATGTTCCACTATTTGCTCAGTACGGTGGGTAACATTCAGGGAACTGAGTATGGTAGTTAGCTTAGAGAATTAAGGAGCTGTTAATGAGCTGTTTCCTGTGGTCCAGTGGTACACGGTTTGATTCCTTCAGGTTCCATTGCCAACTGTGTGACTCTGAGCAAATCACTTAACCAGACACACCTCCCAGGCTAAGTCTGAAAAAGGTCCATGGAGATCAGTGTTCTACCCCAGAAAACAAACACAAATAAACTAAGTATATCCAATGTAATAGTATGTTGTATGCTGTGGTATTTTGTTTGCATAGTTGTGAGTAATATTGATAGTAGTGTTGCAGTTTAGTTTTATAGAGCCAAATGGCATTACTGCATGTTTGGAAGGAATTGTTTGAAGTTTAAGTATAGAAATTAATTATTTTTGGAGAAATTGTTTTACTTGTATGACAAAAAAGGGCTGAGTGAAAGAGAACGATATCATAAGAGAACTGGGTGGTATGATGTTGGTTATGACACTGATGAAAAATCTGAATAGTATAGGTCTCAGTCCAAAACCCTGAGGAACACCAAAAGAGAAAGTACTAGTAGAGGACACCAGATTATGATTTTGTGCTGTAAAAGTGCGGTTAGAGAAATAATTTAAGAACAATGACATTAACACCAAAGCCCATTGTTTGTACTTTCTGCAAGAGTAGATGATGGTTTACCTATCCAATAGCATTTTCAGGTCAATAAATATAATGAACAGCAAGGGTGTTATATCCTTTGCAAAAAAAAAAAAAAACATAATGTAGATCTATGATAACACAAGCAAACGGAGTATAAATCAGTAACTCAATCAGTTTTATTATGGGGCAAAGATTAGATTGAGGTTCTGTGATCCACTTGGGGTGCAGATTTTAGGTTTAGGGACTGCAACGGCATGTTTGAATCATGACAGAACTATTTCTATACACAGAAAGAGAGAAAGATAGAATGAAAAATATGGATGAGGGGGTTTAGACAATATCCAATTAGCTAGTTTTAGGAAATAGGGGTGGAGAGCATCAGAGTTGGGATTGTGTTTGTTGGAGCAGCTTCCTAAATGAATTTGTAGAGAACTGGTTGAAATAAAATGAGAGGAGAGTATTATCTTTGAGATCCTGATTTGTAGTAGTGGTCTACTGTTGGGCTGACAGATGCAAAGATGAGAAGGAAGTGATATTAGAAATGTGTTTCCTTGTATTTTTGCAGCATTTAATCGTCCATTTTATAGAACTAGTTTTGTTATTGTTGTTAGTTTGCTTTGGAAGCAGATATTGGCAATGTCACGAATGGTCTGCCAGAATTGCTGGGGTTTTGGATAACATTATGACTTGTTTTTTTTTTTAAAGGAAGAATGTTCTTAAGTTGACAAATTTACATTTTTATCATAGTGTATGGAAGTTGTAGTAGACAGTCTGGTAGTAAGTCTGCGGGAAGTTCTTTTCCATGACTTCAAGCAATATCATGGGCTTTAATATATCATCTAATGGTTGAAGTAATCCTTTACCCCTTTTTTTAAGAAGGAAAACTTTGCTGAGGGTGCTGGATAGAATATTGTTTAAGAAACTGAGGGCTGACAAATCAATGGTGCTCAGCTCAGATTCTAGGTTTTCTTTCTTTGTTTCTAGGAAGTGTCTAGTATGGATAATTTTAAATGTGGGTTTATGTGATTTGAAACAGAGAACTCCTGAGGCAGAGCAATGGTCAGTTACAGAAGTTTGATGTATGGTGATGCTATGTGTTATGTGGGTAATATTAGTAATTATAAGGTCAAGGAGGGTGTGTGAATTGGTAGAGGGGTTGAACATGTGTGTAGGGGTGTGTGTGTATGTGTCAGTTTTGTAATTCCACTTTGTGACCGAAATCTGGTGATTTAAGACTTTTTGGACCCTTCACGTTTATATTAAAATCACTTAATACTAGGAGTGTGTTATTGCCTGAGAGCATGACAATATCATGTAGTATGTGTTTTCTCTACAGTAGTAAGATTTATTGAAGGTTGGATAAAAACAAATGCAATATTGATTTTTACAGAAATGTTGTGCACTAGCATTCCGTTAGTTGCCTTTTTATTGGGGATGAAACTCTTTCCTAGGAGTACAGTCAAGTATGCTCAATGATCTCTGCCAAAAATAATAATGCCCCTTCCATGTGTAGAGCCTGCTTGGTTATTAATGTAGAGATTATACCTTCCTGAGATGTATGAAGTTGAACAGCATTAGGATTTCAACCAGAATTCAAAGACACAAATTATATCAGGGAGATTAACCTTTAGCCATGTGTCTGCAGTAGATGAATACTCCGGATCTCAATATGACTGAATTAGATTCCAGTGTAAGCTTTGATGTTTGATGCATAGGTGGGTGCCAGGTTGATCACTGGTCCTGCATTTGGGTTTATAGGACGTGAGGTTATCAGTTTTAGTGTGGTAAGGAAAATAATGGATGATAAAACTGTGCAAATGTTACGCTTTGTGAGCCAGTATTATGGAGGTTTATGGAGGTTTGAAGAGGCTGAATGTGATTTTGTAT
Source organism: Protopterus annectens (assembly GCF_019279795.1). NCBI lineage: Eukaryota > Metazoa > Chordata > Ceratodontiformes > Protopteridae > Protopterus > Protopterus annectens. The sequence continues at coordinate 506,363,827 of NC_056745.1, forward strand.
CCAAGAGTTAAGTCTGTTGATGAACAGTTCTTGATATAGAACATCTAGATTTCAGGTATAAAATATCCCTTTCCTGCCATCAGTATTTTTCTTAATATCTTCACTCTTAAGAGTCATGGTTCTGTTTCTGATTGGTTCTTTGCTTTGGTAGAGCAGAGAGAAGCTTGGACCTCTGTTCATGTTCCTCTTTCTATTGTTTTATTTTACTTTTTTTCAGTATGAGTTTTACCTGTTTCTTCCACATTTTCTACACCAACTTCTCTTGCTGCATTGTTGATTATATGCTCTTCCTGTTGACTTTCCACATTGCTGTTATTACTTTAACAACTACGTCAGCATTATCAAGTTTACGATCCTATTTAAATACCTTCAGTTTCTGCAATAGTACTCATCATATACAAAGGCAGAAGATAGATGTACTTTGTAAATACCATGTTACTCAACACAACTTGATGCACACACACACACACACACACACACACACACATATATATATATATATATATATATATATATATATATATACTGTATACACACACACACACACACACACACACACACACACACACACACACACACACACACACGCACACGTAAAATTGATGCTTCTCATGTGTAGGCTCTTTAACAAAGAAAAACAGCAGAGGTAAATAACTTGTTAAACAGAGCAAGGTATATATATATATATACATATATATATATATATATATATATATATATATATATAGAGAGAGAGAGAGAGAGAGTACTCGAATTGTAAAATATTGTTCATGCAAACAACTAAAAATGACCAGAGTTTCATATATAAAGCTATCCACATTTTTCTGTTGGTGAGTGAACCGTTTAGTAAGGGCAGCAGTGCAAAGGACTTAAAAAGCAATAGTTTTCTGACCGAGTCCTTTTCAGTTGTCAAAATCTATGGGTGGGATCACACACATTCATTAGTCAGATAACATATCTTCTTTTTATTTTTATTTCAAATAACAAAAATTCATTCTGAAGTTAAAGAATTTATCTAAAGCTGACAACAGCAATGGTATGCAAGTTACATTTTATTTATGTAGTGGATTCCATATCAGTAGAATGGAAATATTAAATACAAACAATAAAATGTCAAAATAATGTCAAAAAATTGGTAACAAAACTGCAAAACACAGAACATAAATAAAAACATAAAGAGTATTTCCAGAAGGGTAACTACAGATATAATACTTTCTAGCCTGTGTCTTCTGCACTTTAAATATTTACTCACCATGTCTGAGTGCACTAGGCATTTTTTTCCTTTTCTTACATACTCACTAATATTTTTCAATTTTTCTGATCTCATAAATTACTACCCATCTGCTTTCTCTAACTTTACTTTTTTAGCCCTCTTTAATGACATTTGTTATTTTCTGCAGGATTATAGTGTGTTTTTTATTATTATTATTTAGTGTGAGCTTTTAATATTATTATTACCACTTAGATAAATAGCTTTTAGTAGTATGTTAGCGGAGCTTTTCTCCTTGGGCCTCCACTGAAAATGGACATGTATCCAGCTGGACTAGCCCGGTCAACAAATGTAAAATAAAAGTTGCATGGCTATAGGTGTGAGTGTGTGCATGTGTGTATGCCTTCTGTGGAAGGTTGGGCACCGGGCTGGCAACTCGACACCGTAAAACTCCACTGCCAATCATGAGCGGACAGATGATCTGCTGTGGCGACCCCTAACCAGGAAAAGCCGAAAGAAGAAGTATTTAACAGGCTATTACATGAACAACACTGAAAAATCATTTAAAAGAGATAGCTAAATTAGATAACCCACTGCAAACTGTGAATAAATTAATGCATGCTTGAATTTATAATGCTATTAATGTTTGCTGTTTGCAAAATAGGCTAAATAAATGGTATATAACTTGAAATTGTTTCCATAAAGCAGAGGTAATTGTGTATTTGTAGTGGGACTATCACACACTACATCATAACACACTGAAGATTATGATACCACATGCTTTTAAATATGTTGCATAACACTGAAAATGTAAGCAGGAGATTTTAAAGAAACTGAAAGTAAATCAAATACTTTTGATGGGGGGTACCTCACTATCTGCATCTGTGCCTTCTACAGTCCCAGATATGAAAGGCTATGTATATCCCACCATATTTCTATTAACTATCTATATACATGTGTGTGGGGTTGGAGGTGGGTGAGTTTATAATGCATTGGATTTCCATTGGTTGGAATCTCACGAATAATATATATATATATATATATATATATATATATATATATATATATATATATATATATATATATATATATATATATATATAATATACATATATAAATATATACATATATATATATATATATATATATATATATATAAATATATATAGAGAGAGAGAGAGAGATAGATGTAGTGCAACTGATCGAACAACAATCTATACTCACAACCAGAATATTGAAGTTAAAATGCATTTGGTTTTGCAGGGGGGCAAGCCCCCCACACCCCCTGCTAATTATATATACTAAATCTGAGACTGCACAATCCTGGAGAAAGAGAATATTCCCCTGTGCTGGGATTGTTGATCTCACGTACCTGTCAACCATCTGTCTGTGTCAACTAAATGATGTTGACCAAAAAGAAGTCAGTATAACAAGTAGTTTCACCAACTGCTTACAGCCCTATATGTATATGTGTATATATATATATATATATATATATATATATATATATATATATATATATATATGTGTGTGTGTGTGTGTGTGTGTGTGTGTGTGCATATATATATGTATATATATATATATATATATATATATATATATATATATATATATATATATATATATATGCATCTCAGAGTTATAGTTCATAGGAAGGAACTCGGCATACATCCTGGAGACCATTTAGGAGCTTAACCCAAATTCCCAGTTACCCCAAAGCACTCTCTGGTTAAGTACCGTCTGGTAGTTGATACTTAGGGTCACACAGTAAGCAAATGAAGGCTGTGGAAATCAAACACTGTAGTATTGAATGTATCTCATTAACAGAGCACAACCTTAGTCCTCTGTGCTTGTTGCAGAGAAATAATGCTTCATGGTTTACCTCCCTGCTAAAAACTTGCATTAGTTAAAATCTCTTTATTTTTCTTCTTTGTGTTTACCATGTAGCATGTTATTTGGCTTATTGTTTGTGTCTTGCCAGTTCAGCACCTGCTAGACTTACTTTATTATGATATTTAGAGATAAGTGTTTATGATTTGATGCATTGTGCATCTATTTAGCCAATTAAACTGAGCATATACCCAGAAAAGGTATACTATTGGCACATTTAAAATTTCATGAAAGTACAAAGTATTTGCCAGACTTCTAGAAGTGTGTAACAAGACTGATTGGATACTTACAGGAGTACATGGAATAATGGCAGATGAAAATGCCTCAGGGTCTAATCCATCTCTTTACTCTCTTAATCTTTCTCAATATGTTGCATTCTCTGTATCTATTCTGTATCTCTTCCTTAATATATCTACTCTTCACTATAAATTATGCCCTCCCTATGCAATAAGTTATTTACAAAATAAATTTCATATAACAGCAGTAATATAGGAACTTGCATTTGGCCAATTATCTGTTTAAATACTCTTGCTTTGCTTGTTTTCTTAAACTACTTTTCTTTTGTACTCTTGGATTTTATTTCTGAAAATGTTATTTTATTGCTGGAAGTTTTCTCCCCAGGCTTAAACAGAAAAGGAGCTCTTGAGTTTAGTTGGGCTATCCTGGTAAACAAATGCAAAGAAGCAAATAAAATAAATAAATAACTATTTTCGAGCGGTACATGTCCATCTGCATCAGTGCCTCCTACAGAACTGGATATGAAAGATTATGTCCACCCTCTACCCCATACCCACTTTAACTAACTAAAATAAATAACCTAGCTATAAGGAAAGGAAATAGGCTGTTAACATTGTGTTATGCAGTATTCTAGTTTCGATGAACATTTTGTTCTGAAACTAGATGCTATGCAACAGAATTCTGTAGTGCATAAAAAATGCAAAATTTCACATCAGTATCTTTATTGGGTCTTTATTCACTCTTGCAGTCTCTTATGTGGACAGCTCTCCATATTACCATTATATTGAATAAATACTGCATTAACTCTGGCGCTAGTCCATTCAAAATAGGAGCGCACTCCAATATAATAGTAATCATCATAGCTGTAGTTCATTTTTTCAGAGATTTGTTTTTGTTTGTTTTTTTTTTAATCTATAAATAATGATTTATTCCTAAATACCTCACACTAGCATCTGGCTGCATCTTTTTTCTTGTGCATGTGCAAGTACATATATTGTATTCATTTGACCTCAAAGACAAGATTACAGTTTTCATGGTTGCAAACATGCTTGGGATTTTTGCTATGTACCTACATCCTTCCTTACAGTCCAAAGAGGAGAGTTGCCCTCAGACACAATCAGGGAGCCTGAGGAGCAGGGAAGGGAAAAGGAGACGGTACGTAGGGCATATAAAATAAGAAAAAGGTGGAAGCCAAGCACCCACGACACCCTTAAGATCCACAACTGGCCCCAGCAACACCATAGCAAGTGCCAGGGGGGTAGAGGGATGCTGGAAGAGCCAGCATGGCCATGAATCACTGGAGTCTGAGATTTCATAAATGAGTTGTGAGAGTACCAAAAAAAAGTACCCAAAGCAACTTTAGTTAGACAGCTTTTAAAGGAATGCATCTGTTTGGCATCTACTTCTCAGAAGTCCGGGCCAACACAGAGGGACTATGGCTGACCAGGTTCGCTGATGACTGCAGGCTAGGAGTCGTTATCAACTCCCTAAGTGATGCAGACATCCTACAAGAGGGACTCTCTGAGACCAAGAACTGGTATCGGAACCATGGCCTTAAGCTCAATGCCAAAAAATATGTTATCATTCCCTTTGGAAAAAACTCAGCTCCCACAAACTACCAGGTCAATGGGAGCCAAATACTGAAGGGACCATAAGAGATATGGGCACCCAGATCAACAGCCACCTCACCTTCAACCACCATGTTGCCACTGTGGTCAGATAGTCCTTATACGTGGCACATCTTAAAACCCAAGGGTTCACATCCAAAAAGAAATAGGTCATCATCTCTCTCTACTCATCCCTCATTAGACCAGTCATCGAATATAATGCCCCATTTGGCATGTACCTGACCAGATACCTACAACAGCTGGAGAGGCCACAAAAGTACCTCACAAAAGGATCCTAGGCCTTAAACACATGCCCTACATGGACAGTCTCTTATCGTCTACTCAGTGGTGATCTCTGCTTGACTTACAAAACCATAGCCGACCCAACCCTACTTGAAATGATACACCTAAAGAAATTCCAATCCCCCATGCCACATGCTCCAGAGATCACAACCTCGCTACCACAATCAACAGAACATGTTGGAGGGACAGGTTCATCTCCCAAAGACTGCGCATACTCTGGAATAAGCTTCCCATTCACATCTAGCCCTCTTCAAAAGAAATCTCGATGAGTGGATGGGTAACAGAAAGTTCACCCCAGGGATTACTCCAGTTGTCCTACTGGATAGAGGCACTGTGAACTAACATCGGGTGGCATGGTGTCCGGGAAACTTTTTTTGGGGCCATTAGCCTAGTACACACCTAGGAACCTATTTCAGTATTTTCATTGAGTACCTACTGCTGTTTAATATTGAGGTATAGGCATATGTAAATATGTTAAATGATTCTTTACATTTAATGAATATGTATTAGGCAAGGAATTTATGTGTGTGCACATGTGTATATATGTGTGTTAGGCAAAAAATATATTATTCTTATAAATGGAATCTTTCTAATCGGCTGTCTTCTCTTAAGATGTCTAACAAACTGATGACATATTATTGTGGTCTATGTTTCTTATTGTTATTCAGCTCATATGTTGGCTGACATCTAGGTGTAAAATTGTGTTGTCTGTTCATTGTTTGTTACACCTTCTGAACTGACAGTGGCAAAACCAGATTGAGTGTTTACTTGGGCTAGATGTGCTTATTTGGCATAATAAAGCCATGCATGGTTTGTCTGTTTTCTTACCAGCTGTTATTTGCTTCATATTTCATATTTTATTGCATGATACATTTTACTTTATTGTGAACTCCTTCCAAGGTTTCACTTCTGGCTGTAGATGAAATGCACATGAACTTGCCAAAAATGAAGAAGGATATCTACTGGAATGATCTAGACATTCGTCCACCTTACACATTAGCAGCTGCTGATTACTGCATTCCATCTTTCCTTGGTTCAACTATTGACATGGGGTAAGTCTTACCAGATGTACTACTCAGCATTCCTTTCCCACACTACCAACATTCTCCCTAAAAATGCTGTTAGAAATGTACCTATTTACAACTAATGGTTATTGTACAGACAGCTGTGACAATTTTAGAAACAAATTCTGCACTTATTTTGCAGGTTAGTGAAAACATATTAGAATTACTAAGATAATTTATGATTTAAGTGAATTCATATTAACTAAGTTATATTTAATCCTTGGATAGCTAGTCTAAGAGGAGAGTCTAGATAGCTAATGATCTACAATTTGATCACATGATGAATAAAAGACTCTCACCTGAAAACAGGGATATTGGTAGCTACTCATACTGCCAGGTCTAAGGATATCATTTGCATCGAGCAGCCAGTTTTAACAACAAAAAATGTGTGTAGGCACTTTAAAAGGGAGGGTGCGGGTGGAGAGAAGGGTTAAACATATGAACAATGAGTCATTTAGGTAGACTAGGTTGTTATGCTTTTATAATGTGCATATTAACAGGAGACTGGGTAGCCAACAAAACCAGACTTCTGCGTAATCAGGTGGAACTACATGGAATACGGACGTTTTAATGGTGCTAAGTAAAGTGCAGCAAAGTTTGCAGCAGGAATGCTGCTGCACTGAGACAGACTGTGTTAGGAATTTTACAGTAAATAGCACTCAAAAGGATATTCAAATATACTTTACAAAACATTACAAAGAGGTCAAAAGGTCTAAAAATGGAAGTACACACCAGACCCTAAAACATGGCAAGACGGTACTTGCACAATCTAAAATATTATTGCAGACATTCACAAACTTGGTTACAGAGCAAAAATATATAAATAAAAAGCAGTAGAAAAATAGAAAAAAACTTCCACTATAAGTCATTGATTTATAACTCAGGGAAGAACCAACTTGCTAATCATAACTTATTGCAAATGGAAATAGGCAAAAAAAAAACAAGTTTTGTTTTTTTTCAGTTGGGCCCCATGCACTCCCTATGTGGGAAGCAAGTAACCACTAGACATATATCAGCTCCATGGTAACACCAACATGAACAAAAAGGCACTCTCTGAAATTGGAAACAACATAAAATGGTGCAGCATCAATCAGTTAAACTCAGAACCAAGTAAAATCAATGCCACAGAGGGTCCAAGAATGGTTCAGATGATTTTTATTGAATTAACCTAAAAGGAAAAATTTAAAAGCATTTTTTTCTTAAATAATGTCATTGTATAACAGCAATAACTGACTCCGTGATGTGGTATATTAAAGATTTAACAGCACAAAATCCAAAAGACAGAATAAAGCCAAAGTTCATATATAGTCTTCTTCTTCATTTGGCTTTTCCCGGTTAGGGGTCGCAACAGCAGAACTCCGGTCCGCTAATGATTGGCAGCAGATTTTTACAGTGTTGAGTTGCCAGCCTAAAGCCCAACCTTCAACGAAGGTATGCCCATTCACGCATGTCTTTCAAACGCTACTCGACCGCGGGGAGGACCTGCAGACTCCACACAGAAGGCGCTCCAGCCGAGAATCGAACGGGAGTACTTCTTGCTGTGAGGCGACAATGCTACCGCTGCACCACCGCAGCTTATAAAGTTCATATATAGTATATAACAAAAATAAACAAATTCAGTAATACACTAATTAAATAAATTGTTTAATATAACAACAAAGCTTTCGGGAAAACAAAGCTTTCTCAGTGTAAATATTTCACAACTAACATTTTCTTTTTAAATACATTTCTAAAATAACACAGCCAATAAAAACCCACCAACAATAACAATCATTGTGAGGCAATAAAATTCTTAAAGGACTAGATAGTTCAGTTTAAACACACTTGTCTTTATTTCAAAATTGGTTTCAGTGACACTGTTTAAGTCCAGGTATGGAATCAGCCTGTCACCACAGGATCCAATTATATTCTCTTATTTCCAGTTTGTTATTTATGTCCCCTCTTCTCAAATGTTTATAAACTTTATCTATCACTCTAAAAGAAAAAAAACATGGTCACAACCATTTTCACTAATATGCTTAGCTAAAGAATTTGTACAAATATTTCTTCTGATGTCAGACCTATGTTCGATAATCCTATCCTTCAGTGTTCTTATAGAGTTCCCTACATAAAAAAATTGTACATACATTACAGGTTGCTAAATGTATAATATTTATAGATTTGCATGCCCCAGAAGAGTTGAAAGCACTCAGGCTTCACCCTCATGATTAAACCACATTCAGTATTCCACACTGATGTCATTGGTTATTGCTTCATTATAGAATCTAAGGAAAGACTGTGAATGCACTGGCTGTTACTACTGTAAAGAATACTTCTCACTGTTGATGATAATAATACTAATAATAACAATAATAATAATAATCCTGTTTGGTGACCAAGTAGGCCACTGGATAAACACAATCCCTTTTCAGGGATGATGTGGCATCTGGTTACACAGTAAGCAAACAAGGGCAAAAGGGATCAAACTCTGTACCATAGGAACTACAGCTCACAACCTTAACCTCTGCACCAACTGCCAGACAAAAAACATGTCAAGGTAATGTTATCAAGGATAACATTACAGTTTATAGATTTTTATTAGCCTATATTGTTCATAAAGCATTTACATGTGTTTGTCTTATGCTTTTTTAGTTGATTTTTCAGAAAATGCTCTGGAATGCAAGAATAGTTATATGCTGCTAGAGTTGTGACATTCCACAACGTATAGGTGTTAATGAGTTACAATGACATTCTACTATTATCTCTTTTTTGTATGCTTCTTTGTAATATTGACTGACTATACTAATGTCTGCACCCCGTTCTTTTTATTCAGTGCATCACATTTGAAAATGGTCACAGTGTAGACCAGTACAATTATCCTGTTAGTTAATGTCTAAAATAAACATATTGTAGCAACATTAACTTTACTGCAGTAGGATTATCTACTTATAGAAATATGTAGATTTTTGAAGGACCAGAAATGTAACTTTGCTTTAGAATTTAAGTAACTTAAGCTCTACTAGTGGTCAGTGTAATGCCCAGGTACTTTGGCTATTAATATGTTAGAACTGTGAAGCACTGTGATACAGCTTTAACGTTGCTTTTTCACAGTGTTTGGGTGTCCAGTTTGGATCACAACTGGGCTGCCTTCTGAACAGAGTCTACATGTCTTCCTTTAGACATTTTTCACCTAGTACTGCAATTTCCACTCACATCAAAAAAGACATTCAGGCAGGCCAGCAAGTGATCTTTTAAATTGCTTAAGGGTGTGAGAGCAGTACATGTGAGAAAATGTGTGCATTTGTTTGGGGTGTGTGTGTGTGTGTGTGTGTGTGTGTGTGTGTGTGTGTGTGTGTGTGTGTGTGTGTGTATGTGTGGTTGTGTGTATGTACACACATCCTGCAATGGACTGGTATTCCAGCCAGGATTATTTCTCTTCCATATGTTTATTGAGTGTCAATAGGTATGGACTCTGCAGGCCATCCCTATGTTCATGTAGGTTTTCAGTGAGGATTCTGGTTTCCTCCCACATTCCACAGACTTGCCAAAGAATAAAATGGAAATCCTCCTAATTCTCATGTCTGTTTGCAAGTGTGTGTATGTACCTGTGTGGACTTGCATTCCATACAGGATTAGTTCTATACCTCATGTCCACTACTTTTGTGATAGGCTCCAGCTCCTCAAAGACCTTGCATAAGATAAAGTGAGTGTTGGAAAACAAATGATTGAATAAAGAAATGAATGAATATAACACCCAAACAAACATGCATGTAAAGAATTAACTTCCTTTAGTGTTTTAAGGCAATTAGATGAGCGTAGAGTGGTTAAGGCACACAACTCATATACATACCTCCAAGAACATTTAAAGAATGGAATAAACACCTGACCTAACCATAGTTAGGCTTTTTTCATGATGCAATTAATAATAGATTGATACTGGAGGAGAGGAAGAGGGTGACAACTGTACATATGCATGAAGAGTACATTTAAAAGCAATCTTATGATTGACAGAACACTGAGCAATAACCAAAATTATAGAGCATGTTTTACAAAAATAAGGAAAGGAAGATTAGGATAAATGAAAATGTCTGTTGGAAATTTAACTTGCAGTTGTAGACTAATATGGCTTTAATAAATGTAGACCTTGAGTTGGATATAATTTATTGTAATAGCTGGGTAACATATGTGCTGAACGTGGCATATCAAGAGGTGCTTTGAGTGAACATGGCACCTCATTGCAGCCCCTCTCATCAGAAGGAAAACCTCATTCAAGTTTGCTGTTTCCTTCAGTGTTGCTGTGACCCTGCTGTAGCATGAAGCCCCCTTCATGGGGATGCAGAGAGGTGTAGAACTCCTACAAAAACAGCTGTCTAGTACTACTACTATTTTTAAAGAGGGCACTTTCCATGCACCAGTATAGGATGAGTTATCCTACGTTCATTTGAAATTTTAGTACGGCTTTTGATAGTGTACTTTAGTGGGTTTGTGAATAAAATGAACAAGATGGGAATACAGCCTAAAATGATAATGAAATAATTAAATGAAAGGAGTTGGTTAACTGACAAGAGTTAGCAGGAAGTAGCCACTCTGATGGTGTAGGGGGGATAAAGCCCTGACTGTGGCCCAGCCAGTCTGGGTTCAGTTAGTGGCTTGGGCATCGGATGGACTGGCAGGGTGGTATGGGCATGCCCATCCTGGGTGGTAGTGCATTCACTGATGATGATACCTAAGGGGAGGCATGGTCTGTAGTTGGAAATTGCCCTTGGATGTGATCATTGAGCAAGGGAGAACAGGGACAAGGAAGTGGGTAGGGTGTATAAAAATACCCCCCTGGTCAAAATCAAATATGGCTGAACTCCCAAGACACCTTTAGGATCTACAACCATTCCAGCAATCCAAAAGTAGGTCCAGGGAAAGAATATGAGACTAGCTGGTAGACCAGGCATGGATATTGGGAAATAGGGGCTGGGCCAGTAAGAATAATACATAAGGGAGTGGGAACCAAAAAAAGAGTTAGTAAGAAGTAGTGAACAGTGAGGGTGCAGACAAGAGTAAGGTTATAAGTGGAATTCCATTAAATATGTTCATGTATACATATAGATATACCTATTCATGTATCACACATCTCTTAGGGATCAAACAGTAAATTAAATTTAATTGATATGAAAGTAGGAGCTGCAACTGAAATGGTAAAGTTACTCTGCAAATGAATTTGATAAGGCTAGAGGAACAGACATACAGACAAGAGATAAATGCTTTAAATAAATTCCTACCTGTTCAAATGATTTTTGCTTTTATTTCAAGATTAGATTTCAGTATATGATGGATGCTAGATGCCACAATTACACTTTTATGCTAATCAACCTAGTACAGAATGTTGTGGCATATACATAAGATTAAAAAATAGCTGAACTAAGTTTAGTTATGTCAGTGTTAAATTCTCATATATGAAATAAATGTAAAAGCAGTGACATTTAAATTAGCATTTATCTTTAGTATTCATTACCAAAATGTGTTAAACTTTTAATATGTAATTATACATTACGATCTTTATGATTCCATGTTTTTATGATATGAAGCCCAATTAATACGTAATTATTCATTACAGGCTGTCCGATTCTGTGTTTTTACGATATGAAGGCCAAGATGCCTCCCTAGATGACTGGAAGCATAGACATCAGAACTCTGTCCTCAGAAGGGTAAGGCGTATGCTAAGTGTACAAGAACACTCTGAAAACCCAAACAGGACAGTGTTCAGAAGAGGCGAGAGTGAGTATTCTCATAGATTTGTGCCGTCAAATGCTTCCAGACATGCATACGGCCTTGATGACCAACACTTCAGAGTTGGAAGATGTGCCTCAGATTCTAAAAGTCATGCTCCTCTTAATAATTATTTAAAGTTACCCAGTGACCATGATGCTTTACCAACAGTCACAGAAGTGAGTGCATATGAAACTTCCAACAGCCTCCAGTCATCTTTCTCTGAATCTAAGGGTACTCCCAGTTCAAACATACAGACTCCAGAAGTTGTTATAACACCATGTGAAGAATCAGTATTTTTGCTGCCTACACCAGAATTTAAACTCACAAATGAGTCAAACTTGTTAAGCCATTTGCAGGATAAACAAACTGAACAAAGCAAGACCATTCTCAGAACTGATTTAGAAAAGGGAGCAATTCTTATCACAGCAGATCCTGAGACCCATAACATTCAAAAACCTACGTGCCATTATGCTCCTGTACCACATACAAAAGTAGGCAGTGTTGGAGAAGAACATACAGACACTGCTCAGCCATATACAAATATCTGTGTGGGCAGCAATGAACACTCTTATGAACGTTCTCCAGTAAATTCAGCTAGCCAGAGTAAAGCATCAGTGAGAGAATGTAAAGAATCTGCTGATAGCCAAAGAACGACAAACGATACAAGAAAACCATGTGAAGAGAACAGCTCTGACACTGTCAATAACACGCAATCAGCAACAACACATGACAGAAATAGCATTCAGAATGCAGGCTTTGACCTTCAGCTGTTTGAGTACATAGATGCCAGAGAAACAGAAATAACAGAAAGCACAGATGAGCAAAGCACAGGGAATGCTTAAATCCTTCTAATAGTCAGTCTGAAATCACATACATATCATTTATAAATATGTTTTAACCACCTTTTTTACAACTGTTCTCTTGTTTCTGCTATGCAGAAGCAGTGAGAGTACACACTAAAAGTATGAAAAGTATGAATAGAAGTACGGGAAATGGAAAAGATATAGATATAATTGTCCTATTACCTGTGCCATTCACCTGCTTGATTTTGCAGTGGTGCTCTTATTCCTACAGCTTTAACAATATTGTCACTAAATACTTTCTATGAACTGTACATCCCTTGCTTTCTGAACATGTCATCACAGGTGTCACACTGCATGTGCTGACAGTTCTTTTCAACCGATCCCCATGTTCCTTGTCACTAGCAGTAGCAGCTCTTAAAAGTCCAGCACCACGTGAAACTCACAATTGCATGAAATGGCTCCCCTGTTTGGCTCATTAATCAAATTTAGAAAGGTAAGAAGATATAGCAAATCCAAGTTCTCAGCTTCTCAGCAAGAGTGAAGAAAGTAGATACCTTATAGCAATGTCAGCTGCCTCCTGGGGACCACAGTTTTTGCATTTTGCACTCCGCAACATTGAAGGAGTGCAGACAGCATGATGTTGTAATAGACAGGTTTGACTCTAATAGTGTTCAATGCACAGATGATGTTCTAAGAACTCCTGTTGTGTTTTGTATATTTTCCGGTTTAGAGGTCACTTAAATATTAAGGGTCTGCTCAAAGTAAAGAATGAGATAAGTCTATAAGTAAATGTTTTCTCAACCCACACAAGTTAAGCAGTATGAGGCACAAGGCTAGACACCCTTTTCTTTATTCATTGTCACTGAGAACACTTAACATCAAGTTTCTTCTTTTCAAACTGCAAGTGAAATTTAATTAGACTATTGTAATCTAGATTATATGCATTGGAACTAAACTGAGCAGCAATGCTCCAGACTCTTATAGATGTATGCTTCATCTGCACATTTCACTTACTGTTTTGACGTGTTTCTTTGAAATGAAGCATCCTTTCTTATGTGACCACTGACTGTCCTGGACCAAAAATAAATTACTTTCTTTCTCCGATACACTTGTTTTGTTGCACTTTGTGCATTATATTCTATTACTTCCCTTGTATCATTTTTCTTTTATTTTCATTTCTTATTGCAAATAAGCCATTCAGAGTCACTATTGTGACATGGTGATATTTGATAGATACTAGGTAACATGAACTTAAGTGTGTATTCAGTAAAAGGATATAGCAGCTCATACAGAGTACCTTTTTACTAGATGGACTTTCAATTACTTACATGGCAGTTGCTGCAACCTAAACTACTCAAGGGCATATAATAACCAGTAAAAAATATATTTGCTGTACTTGTTTAAAATATATTGCTGTGACTAAATATAAGAAACACAGGGTGTTATTAGAGAAGAACCGTCAAGCATATTAGGAATACAACATATTACCACCTGACAAACAACTGGATAAGAAAGTACTTGCAGTTTTTGAATATTGTTGCTATCATTCCAACATATTACCATAAAAATATTTCATGACTGCAACATTGGGACATACACTGATATGTCTCAATGAATTCTTCCTTACTTTATTCATTTGCAAAACAACTGTTGAACAGAACTAAAACAATTATCAAAGGTGTGTGTGTGTGTGTGTGTGTGTGTGTGTGTGTGTGTGTGTGTGTGTGTGTGTGTGTGTGTGTGTGTGTGTGTGTGTGTGTGTGTGTGTGTGTGTGTGTGTGTGTGTGTGTGTGTGTGTGTGTGTGTGTGTGTGTGTGTGTGTGTGTGTGTGTGTGTGTGTGTGTGTGTGTGAGTGCCTGTATGCATCTCTGTGTTATGTCCTTACTGCTAAGAAGCAGCAGCATTCATATTAAGCATAAGGTTGAAGGGCTTCCAAGAAACTTATATATCATATCACTTGATATTGACAGCATATTATGTACACCTGATACAGCAATTATTTCCACATACCCTGCACAGGAATGTAGTGTCCCATCCAAATGTCACACTATTACTCTAATCTGTAGAGAGAGTGCATTTCAAAGGCAGGGAATGCACTGGGTTACAAATCTACTGTCTCCATGGGTACTAATCGTGGAGTGAATGCTGAAGTTTTTTGCACATGTGTTAAGACAGCTCATCGTTTCAGTAAAGGTGGAGGAAGCTGAAAAGGGCAGGAACTTTCAGTGCTCAGAAAAAGCTAAATTGAAATCATCCCTCACAACTCTAAATGAGACAGAGTAGAGGTATAGGGTTTTTAGACTTGCAGGTTAGATTAGATTGTGTAGTCAAATAATTGTTTTGGTAAGAAACCTTTTGGGACTTTCAGTTTGGTCAATGTGCTTTGTATGGTATGCTCTTAAAGGGAACTGTGTTCAAAGATGTTTAATAATGGAGTAGTGTAAAGGACTAACACTGTCTGGGACCTATAGATCCCCCTACAGATCTGCTAAGCAAGGTAGAAGGACATCCTAACCACAAACAAAACATGGTGATCAAATTAAAGCATGTAATCAGCATAGGTACCCATGTCCTGGGTAACTGTATCTGTTGTAAGAGGGGTGCCAACAATGTGGTAAAAAGAGGGAGGAGCTGGAGTATTTCTCAAAGGTATGTGCATATTTGGCATTTAAGGTGAGCCCACAACTGACACTTCAGTCTAGTCCAGGCCCCGATGGACTATGTAAATGTCTGAGGGAGGTTGATAGTTGTACCAAATGTGCAGTCATAAGCACTCTTAGTTAGCCACATTTCATTGGCATCTGTTTCACTTCAGAGAAGCAGCTACAGAAGAGCAGCACACCCCTGACCAAGCCCTGTAGAACCCCACTAAAGACACTTCTCTGGCTACAGAGAATTCCTAATACCTTAATAGTATGAGTCCTACCAGAGATTCTGTTTTTATGCAGCAGAATACATATGAGCTGATATTAAGTTGGGGGAGTTTATCTATGATACCAGGGAGTGGAATGGTGTCAAAGGCCTTCACAAGGTCAAAGTAAGCAGTATAAATGGTCATGTCCTCCTCCAAGGCTTCAGTGACCATTTCAAAGAAATTGACTAGGTTTAGTTCCTAAAACATACCCTTTACAATTCCTGATTGGTATGCAATCAGGGTTTGTTATAATCTATGCAATCATGAGCTCCATAACACTTTACAGATAATACTTGTGAGGCTAATAGGGCTTTAGTTTCTGAGGTCTGTTGTGAGGTTGCCTTATTTAATGATACTACTATAGTTATTCTCAATGCTTCAAGAACATAACCTGTGAAGAGAATTCAAATGAAGAGGTTTAAGAAAGGTCTGGCTAAATGATGTTTGATACATACTAGCAGAGAGCCATTGATATTATCCTGTTCCATGGAAATAGCATATCCAGTTTTAAGTAATGCAAATATACCCTGTTTCAAGGTGATTTG
Organism: Protopterus annectens; assembly: GCF_019279795.1. Lineage (NCBI taxonomy): Eukaryota > Metazoa > Chordata > Ceratodontiformes > Protopteridae > Protopterus > Protopterus annectens. The sequence continues at coordinate 506,380,142 of NC_056745.1, forward strand.
GGGAGGGACAGGATAGCTGATAGTGGGGGAAACATCTGGCTGAGTAGGGAGTGAGAAATTAGTACCAAATTTGTCTGCAAAGATGTTAGCAATTACTTCAGGATCAGAGTGGGCAACGCCACTGTAAATAATCATGGTACAGTAATGAGTATTATTTCTCAGCTTATTAATATTGAAGCAAACTAATTCCAACAGTCGGAATCAGACATGTCTTCCTCAAGTCGTATTTAAAACACAGTCCTGGTCATTGAATTAGAGTGGGTGATTTAGTAAATGTATTAATCAAACATTCAAGGGAGTGTAAACATTTTAAAACTTCTTTATTCTTTGTTTTAGAAAAAGTACCTTCGACATTAGTAGGGGAGATTGGATTTGAATATAGAGAGTTATTATAGCATCTGAAATTGGGCGCTATCCAAAGACCAGACCCAGGGTTCAATAAACTCCATGTAGGAATAGTGTTATTCTTACACAGAGTGAATGGTGTTCGCATCTGCATAGCTGTCTCAGCAGCGTGCCTTTCATATTCATGAAGACACGCTACTGAGAGTGGATCTGTGGACAAGAACACTGAATGAGTGCAGGGGGCATGTTGCAGTAGTGCTCACAGATCCAACACACCCCCTACACCCCCAAAGTGCTGTACAGCACTTTTTAAGTGGTTTCAGTATCCGTGGACACTGAAAGCAAGTAATAAAAGTAAAACAGTGTCCGCAGACACTGAAAGAGTTAGTAGAAATTGAAATAAATGCAGGGGGTGTGTGACAGGTACTGTCACACACCCCCTGTATTGTAAAAGTGCCATACGGCACTTTTTACAGTACAAGTGTGTCCTCAGACACACAGCCATACCTATTAACCTCTTAGTGGCCAAACTTTGGACAAAGGGCAACCAAATCGGGGGACAAAGGTCCAAAAATAGGGACATATTTTAAGTACAGCTCTCATAAACTTAGAAAGTTGATAGAGGAACAGGGTTTGTATTAACATAACAGTGTCTGAAGGATTAGAAGTCTGAAACTCAAACGTATGCCATTATGTAGTGACTTAAATCCTGATATTGCTCATACAGACCTAGAAAGTTGATAGAATGACAGGTAGTGCATTACCAAATATGAATCAGCATTAGTATTAATACATGTAATTAAAGTGCTTGTATTACATTTTTTTTCCGTTATAAGTTAAGTTTAAGCGTATCCAAACAACAACAAAAGAGGCTCACCACAGCTCGTTTTAAGATATTTAATGCAGATAGACACAAAATGAAATAGTAAGCGCTTTCACGTTTCAAAGAACGTTTCATCAGACTTTAACATTACATTCATCATTCACCTGAATTAAATAACATCTAAAACAGTTACATCATCCAATCCCTTAATGAACATAATTATGACCTCACAAAAAAAACAATTAAACAATCAAACTTCTTAGAATTCTTAAAATTCATCATTTATGCACCTAAATATGCATATACACATAACACCATTTAATAAAACATTGAGCTATATGTATAAAGCAAATCTATTAGCTAAACCTAATTACACAGTATAGAAGCTTACGTAATTTAATATTCCTAAAATACTATGCAAAACATGGTCTAATCTAGCCACATAGTCTAATAGCAAAGACTTAATGCTGGAAAATCAAGTCTAATACATATTCATAGGTTCATAGGTTCATAGGTTCATACTAGGCTATCCTGCCGAGGCATTTTTAAGCCTAGCCCCCATCGCTTTGTGGTTGCTCCCACCCCTTTTTATATATGGGGATATATTTATGTTTTTTTCTGTGCCTCTGTCGAGCAGTGAATTAGAAAACATAAAGACACACACACACACACACACACACACACACACACACACATATATATATATATATATATATATATATATATATATATATATATATATATATATATATATATATATATATTGTTTAACTAATGTCATGCTATTATATTCCATAAAATACATATAAAAAGCTATAATATCCAAAATACTATAGAAAACATGGTCTAATCTAACCTGTCACATAGTCTAGTAACAGAAACTTAATGCTTGAAAATTTAATATGCATGAAAAAAGACTACTATATATTTAAAAGACATAAAAGCATATATATATATATATATATATATATATATATATATATATATATATATATATATATATATATATATATATATATGTTATTTAAAATGTTATTTAAAAAATGTAAAGAAAATATCTTGCTGTTATATTCCATAAAATACATATAAAAACTATCATCTAACTAAGATCTATTAAATGAAGGTTAAATAGTAAGGTATCTAATGTGCATAGAAACCTGGTGTCAGAAAAACCTAATAGCTATACAAATAAACTAATACATAACCATAACATATAGCTGTCCTGAAATACATTATCGGGTGCTGAAAAACTATAAACCACCTAATCTTATAAAATAAAGACTTAATGCTCAAGTGTCTTAATGTGCACAGGGTCGGGCTGCTAACTATTATTAAATGTTAAACTCTATGGTCCACCTGATCTTATAAAATGAAAGCTTGATACTAAAGTGTCTAATGTACATATGGTCATGCAGCTAAAAAGGTTTAAGTGTTATTTTATCATTCAAACCATGCACTCTATGTGCTTGTAGCCTCATTATCCATCTGTTTTCTTGTTCTTCCGTATAGTGCTTGACATCCCCTAGTCTACCAGTCTTCTTAATCAATTCCAGGACTCTAAACCTGAATTTATGTGTCATACCATAACTCATCACATGTCTAGCTAGCGCATTGCCCTCATCCTCTCTATTTATAGCATATACGTGTTCGCTGACACGTTCCCTGTGGGCTCTATTCGTCTTGCCCACATAGAAAGACTTACATATCTGGGATTGTGCTAAATATATCAGATATAATAGTCTTTTTTCATGCATATTAGATTTTCAAGCATTAAGTTTCTGTTACTAGACTTTGTGACAGGTTAGATTAGACCATGTTTTCTATAGTATTTTGGATATTATAGCTTTTTATATGTATTTTATGGAATATAATAGCATGATATTATTTAAACAACACATATATATATATATATATATATATATATATATATATATATATATATATATGTTTTTATGTTTTCTAATATGTATTAGCCTGTTTTCATGCACACTTTATTTTCCAGCATTAAGACTTTGCTATTAGATTATGTGACATGCTAGATTAGACCATGTTTTGCATAGTATTTTAGGAATATTAAATTATGTTAGCTTCTATACTGTGTAATTATGTTTAGTTAATAGTTTTGCGTTATAGATATAGCTCAATGTTTTATTAAATGGTGTTATATGTATATGCATGTTTTGGTACATAAATGATGAATTTTAAGAATTCTAAGAAGTTTGATTAATTGTTTTTTTGTGAGGTCATAATTATGTTCAGTAAGGGATTGGATGATGTAACTGTTTTAGGTGTTATTTAATTCAGGTGAATGATGACTGTAGTGTTAAAGTCTGATGAAACATTCTTTGAAACGTGAAAGCGCTTATTATTTCATTTTGTGTCTATCTACATTAAATATCTTGAAACGAGCCATGGTGAGTCTCTTTTGTTGTTTTTTGGATTCATATCGTTGGTTCTGAAGAGGCACTATATCCAGGACTGGTTTGATTTTGGCTCTTTAAGTTTAAGCGTAGCTGAATGGGTTTGCGCATCATGGACCTCTGCTCAGCATTGCTTAAACATCTCATAGGAGCTAAATACAGATATATATATATCTAAAATTCTCAATAGTGAGATAGCGTAGTGATTAGAGTTCTGACTTTGCATGCAGCAGTTTACAGTTCGAGTACCAAGACAGGCCTTTCATTTTGCATGGGAAAGCATTGTTAAAATTATTTTTATTTTTAAATTATGTAGCAATTGATATTTGTTAACCAGGGTAGTGCTTAGCTGTGCTCAGCATAAGCAGCAGTCAGCTCAGCTTAGTGGATTTGCACACTGCTAAGCATTTTCCCCTTTAAGCACTGCTCAACTCAGCTTAGCAGATTTACGCACAGCTAAGCTGTGCTCAACACTTACAAAATGGTCCAATGACAGCAAAGAGTGGGAATACAGCCTTATTTAAACCACACAGATGAGAATACAGCCAGAACCTGTTGTAGTTTGATCTGTGCAGGTACCATGTCTGGCGTTGGAGAGTGAGCATGCTTTCGGGTGCAGCACTGGGGCATTCTGGAGTCCAGGGCCATGGCTGGGCTCCTTGTTGAACACCATGATGACAGACTGCTGCAGGGCCAGTACCAGGGCTCAGTGTACAAAGCTGAAGCCTGGGACCATCTGGCATGTGACCTCACCAGTGCCATTGGAATCCCCTGACTGGTGAGCAGGTACGGCATCATTATGCTGACCTAAAGCATAGGAAGGGGGTACTCTTGGCCCAGTGGATCCAAGATGCTCGGGCACGGAATGCTGCAGTAGTTTGAAAGTATCTCATCCATAGCTGTACCAAATTCTAGGCTGAGTATGTGATGGATAGGTATGAATAATGTTTGATTTTCCCCTACAGCTGCAGCAGAGAGAGCTAGCAATGTGGAGGCCCATGTGGACAGACCACCAGGTCTGAATTGACAGGCTGGTGAGTATAGATCTGTCTTGCAGTATATAGTGCAATAAATAAGAAGGAGTACATTGTTTAATGCCAGTAGGTATAATGTGTTCTGTGTCTACTGAATAAATAAAGTTTGTCAGAGTAATAGCGATTTACAGGATATGCAGTAATAAAGCACTGTGTCATGTTACTAAAATAAAGATTTATACCACAAACTGTTATGTGTACTCTGGTATGTTGTTGTAGGAATAGAATGTGTACAGGTTCTTCACAGCAAATATGGCTTTGACAGCATGCATTAACTGAGGTTGTTCTGAGAACCAGCTGTTATGCAAAACTGTAGATTGTGGAGCTGTAAAACAAGATATAAATGAAATATGAAATATGTTATACATTAAGATCTGAACCCTGAATAGTAATGAGTAATGTATTATAGTGTGTTCCCCTGCAACATTACCTTGTGTTAACCTTTGCTTTCCAGAGGTCTGTTGTGAGGTTACTTTATATAATGATACTACTATAGCCATTATTTCAAAGGATTAATACACAGTACACTAACTTTCTGTCATGCATGAATCTCAGGATTACAAGTTCAGACTGTCAAACCAACAGAGTATTAGGTGGAAATCAGTCAAAAAAGTGACAGCAGTTCCCCAGTAGCTCAGTGTGATGAGAAACCACTTTGTTGTGCAGTTTTGCACACCCAGGCATGGTTTGAATCCAGGGAGTGGTACTTAGATGTGTGCATATATACACTCAAGAAATCCTGAATATTTGTAGTAACAGTCAGGTAGTGTTAACAGATATTTTCTCCACAGGTCTTACAGGTAAAGAAATGTTTGTAGTAGCTGTATGAAGGGTATACTAATACACCACGTACAACTGTTCCACTGTCCAACCCCATGCCTGCAAATGACAGCAAGATAGGTACACACACCATGCATTCTTCCTGATACATGTCTCTCAAGTGTCATGCTGTCATGGCTAGTGGTCACTGCTGCCAATAACCCTAGGCACAGATAGGAATCTAGGTAAAATATGTCAGTTGCACACTCACACATCAGTGGTGGGTACCCTGTCTTTGTTATATATGTAACTCTGACATGTATGAGTCCCCTCTAGTCATGTACCCATAGTTGTCACAGTTTGCCCCATACCATTCCAGGCTGACAGTTTAACAGGTATGTATGTGCTACAGAAGCTATGGGCCATAGGTAGATGTAAACTGAGAGCAGACCTGTAGAGAATTTTGTAGTACTGTTATGAAAAAGAGAAGCCTATACAGTTGTTAATGAACTTTTTTCTCTCCCCCCAATCCTTTTCTGCATCAATAATTATTATTCATATACTGTGGGTATGTTGTTCTCAAAACCTATTGTTGGGATGTGTTCTATTATTGTTCATATATTTAATTAGTTGCATATTAACATACCTTGTTCAAATACCATTGCTGTTGGCCTGTTGTCAATGTAATTGGCATGCTGTTACAATGTTTACTGTTGTTCCATTTATGCATGTGCTCTGTTTGCTATGCAACTGTTTCATATCTATTGTTTTGGCTAAACTGGAACACTCATGCATGCTGTTATAACTAATTTTGAAATGCTTTGTTCATGACTAACCAATATATTTTGGAAAATCTCAACACCATAGCATGTTCAGGAAGGCAGATCCCAACAGCTCTGCCTATCCCACCTCATCTGGCTGTGGCACTGGGCCAAAACCTGGAACATCCTCCTCTACTGGTCCTGTACTACCTTTGGGTAGAACCACCTCAGGGGACAGGGCCTGTCCCCCACTTGGCGCGGACTCGGAGAGGAGCCCGTCACCCACCACATGTTCCAGGATCTGGTGCACAGTGCCATCTGCTCAGAGTTGGATGGATGACTGAATGAGATCAAGGGCCACCTGGCACACCTCGAGGGGCAGCCTGCCCCTGCTGTCCAGCCCCCAGCACAGCCACATTTGGTGCCATGAAGGTGCAGTGGTGACTGCCCATGAGTAGGGATCTCAGTCCCCACTGTATCCATTTGGGGTCTCATGGCCTCTGATTCCCAACCAACCTCCCAGTCCAAGGTGTTTACCCTACTCATGTGTCATATACCACCCCTATCTGCTATCTTGTGTGCCTTGTCTGTCTGTGAATGCAACATATACTACCCAACCTACCTCTCCAAACATACCTACAGCCCTTCCCCAACATCCCACACTCACCTTAAAAAAAAGGGGGGCATCTCTCCCACAAAAAAAATATTTCCCCATACATAGCTCTACATTTTGCCCCCATGTCCAGTGACATAAATCAATCTACCCTCAAATTACTCTACAAATGTATGTTTCCAACACTCCTCCCTGTGGGGTGTCAGGCTGTAAATTCCAAATTTCCCACATCAGTCGTAGCTGAAGCTGCAGAAGAAATGTAGAGCTATGGTCCTTTCCTACACCCATCCTGCACATCTCTAGCTGCTTTTCCTAATGTTTTACCACCCGCTTGTCCTCATTTCACCACTTTCCTATCACCTTTTTTTTCCCTTTTCTTTATTTAAAATTAGCGTGGGCTTAAGCTGGAATAAGCTTTGCTAAGCAAAGCTAAGGGGACTTAAGCATCTCTTAGCATTGCTTAGCCTCATGCAAAACCACACAAACCTGCTTATAACTGCTTAAAACTACTTTAATCACTCTGTCTCAATCAGCCCTTGTTCTGCCCAGCAACAAAATAATCAGCTCTCCCAAGTCTCAAACCCAGGACCCTGTGCACTATAATCACAGCAACATACCACTACACCATCTGAGCTGTGGGAATTTGTAATGCTTTTACAAATATATCATGCATTACAGTCATTTAAGATAAGGGGGCAACAGCTACCACTACTCCACACAAGCTGTGTGATTTAGTAATGCTTCAGTAAGTATATCATGCAGGATGGTCATCCAACATTAGGGAAAAACTTGTGGAATTAGTACACACACACACACACACACACACACACACACACACACAGACACACACTCACTCACACACACACACACACACACACACACATATATATATATATATATATATATATATATATATATATGCACAAAGCCTGACAAAGTGGGCGGACAACGGCCAAAAAATAGATTAAGTAAAAAATATACTTGTAGCTGCCAAAGGTGTATGAGGTACAAGCCAAACAGTACATAAAAAAACAAAAACACCACCATGACGATCTGAAGAAGGATATTTCTGAAAGCGCTTATTGTTTAAGAAAAACAGGGTATTTCATTTTATCTTATTTTATTTGTTCTATGTTCAACGCTTTATTAAAGGATTCAGTTGTTCATGGTGGTATTTTTGTTTTTTATGTACTGTAAGGCCAAAAAATAGGGACATATTTTAAATCTGGATTTTATAAGCTTAGAAAGATTCTAGAGTATCACAGTTTGTTTAAACATATATTTTCTGATAGATTTCAGGTCTGAAACACAAATGATTGTCATTATTTAGTGGCTCCAATGCTCACATCATTCCAATGATTTGTCAGAAATGCACAACAGTTATGGGGAGCAGACCAAAAATATGAGCCACACATCTGGACAGTGTATGAAAATCTGGACAGTGGAGAAGTATGAGTGCAGTCATGTAACAGAATGGAAAAACACTGAGAGCTGCCAACAATTTCACCCAGCACCTTCTGAACTATAGTCATGCCAACACAACACTACACCAAATAATCTCTCGGGAATTACTCGTGCATTTAAAAATATATCATGCACTACAGGGATGTAACTGTAGGGGAAAACAGACATCAGTGAGAAATTGCCTACCCACAACAATCTGCACCACAGTCACAGCAATATACCAGTAAGCCAACTGACTTCTAGAGTATAACAACTGTTTAAACAAACATATCCTGATTGCCAGTCACACACTGCTCCCACATATACTGCCCCAAGTCACAGTTTACTTGGAATTCTGAGGTGTTACGGGACATGTCTCAATCTACCCCTACAAACAAATACAGCTGATAGACCACCAACAACTGTAGCAGCATGCACAGTCAGATAGAAAAGGATCTATGACACTCACATCTGCCTATCTCCCTATTCAGCCCAACAAACATTTACACACTACACCGCTACACAATCTTGACAGTTTGTTAACAATGACCAGACATACCTAACTCTCAACTGTACAGATTTCCACAGATTGTCCAGTCTGTGGGACCATATTTATGGCCACTGCCTCTTAAATCACTGGGATGATATCAGGTGTGAAGTCACTAAATAATGATATACCATACCTCTGCACCTCTTAGTGCAAGACATCTGGACAAACCTGACATACTTGTGGGACAGAGGACCAAAAATAGGGACATATCATAAATAATGGTGTTATAAACTGAAAAAGTTGCTGCAGTTACAGGGTTTGTTGTAACATAACTTTTCTGAAGGATATGAAGTCTGAAACACAAATGGATGTCATAATTTGGTGACTTCAGTCCTCAGATTATCCTACTGATTTGCCAAAAACAAAAATTGTCTGAGGGACAGAGCAAACATAAGAGGCAAACCTCTGGACATTCTGTGGAAATCTGTACAGTTGAGAGGTATGTCATATACATATCACTGTCAGACTTCAAATCACACAGAAAATGTATGTCCAGACAAACCCTATTAATCTAGCAAATTCCTAACTGTATAACACCAGTACTTACAATCTGTCCCTAATTCTGCAACTGTCACCCCATTTTGTTGGGCTTTCTCCACATTTTGTGTTCTAAGAGGTATTTCCACCTACCTTCTGTGATGCTGTAGCTCCCACAACTCCAGAATGGCCTCCTCACAGGCAAGGAAAAGGGCAAGGCCCACATGAAGGACTTAATTATAGCAGTGTGTTGCCATGCCATTGGCTAATGGAAAGACAACACAGCTGTTCTGGATGCAGTTAGCAAGTGGGATACACCAATTGGTGCACAGGCCATCACCTGCTCATGAGCATTACCTACAAAAGGCAAGCTGCTGCCTATACAAAACAGGTCTGAACCTTATACATAAAAACACACTGCTACTCTGCACCACTATAACAGGTATGTCAAACAATTAAGCATGTAATGGAATGCAGAAGGGAGGATGCCAGAATGGGAAATAGGAAGTTAAACAATAGGTCTCAACAAGACTTGCTGTCCAGATGTTTTGCTCTAACAGGTTGAGAGGTATAACTGAGCTGCAAGAGTATAAACACAGTGTGCCATACTGAAAAGGAACAGAAATGTATATCAAGTATTACCTGTGCACATGTATGCAATAATAAGAAGCTGGAAGCACCAAACATACAGAAATGAGTTGCAAAATATCAGATAAATATGCTGTATTTATTTTACAAATGTATACTCTTAGTTTCAGTGCAGCAAACAGATATAAATGTCTACAGCTACAGGTTGTTTTATTGCCTTGAAACAGAAATAATTACTAGTTTGATGATAATTACTAGGTTGAAACTGGAAAAGTGTTTAATTGTGTCATGACTTTGTGTCCAAGCCTACACCAAATATCTATATGACCACCTACATAGCTGTATGGACTCAGCAATACGTGACTGGACAAAATCATCTCCTCCAAGGTATAGTACACCTCTGTGGTGGACAGCAGCAATACACAAACTCCATAATAGGTGGAAATATTGGCTGTACAGGGCCAAGAAGGAGCAGGTGCCAAATTGGAAGCAATCTCACCCTTGTCTGAACAAACATATGAGGTCACAGGTGAATTACTGTAAGGCTAACTCTGATTGCAAATTGGATACATCCACCAAGGCCAATCACAAGGCCTTTGTCACATATGTCTGCAATCACAGAGGCAGCACCCAAATCTGCTCTATACTGGTGGTCAGTAACACCACATACACATATGCCATAGATATAGCCAACCTGCTGCAGACAGGTGAAAACCTCACCCCTCCTGTCCTCCCATCAGTAAAGGAGGATATGTACAGCACCTGACCCCTCCCCTCATCATCAGGGAATAGATCCGTAATGCCCTCTCAAGGGTAACAAACTGACATCCCCTTGGGACCTGATAACATCCCTGGCTGCATCCTACATGAACCCAGACATGAGCTCTCAGCTCCATTACACACTGTTATCAACCAAAGCCTGCACACCGGTGTTATCCCATCTGCACAGAGGACAGCCACTGTCACTCCCTCTCCACAAAGGTGGAGCATCTACTGACCCAGCCAGTCATATGCACATCAGCCTAACTAGCCAGATGTGCAAGACCATGGAAGGCAGTATCGAGGACCTTATAAACAGGGACATCGGCAACTTCAACATGCTTGAGCCAACACAGTTTGGCATTGTCAAAGGGAGATGTGACCTGTTAAACCCGGTCGACTACTTTGAAGTGGTCAACAAGCACATGGATGAGGGGCAGATGGTGCACACTGCCTACATTTACCTACCCAAACCTCTGACAATAATCCCCAGTCAGCCATAACACATACGCCTACGCAGCTAGGCATCAACTTCAATGTTACCAGATGGGTAGCTAACTGGCTCAAGGATAGTACCCACTCAGTCAAAGTAGTTGAAGCCACCCCTAGTGGTAGACCCTTAAAGAGTGGTGCACCCCAAGTATCTGTCTGGAGTCCTCTATTGTTTGGGATATACTGTTCTGAGGTGCAAGACAAAACCATTGGTCTGTGGCTGACCAGGTGTACAGATGACTGCAAGCTGGCCACTGTTTTACATCTCCCTAGTGATGTGAGCATCCTCCAAGAGGCTCTTACCCAAATTAATGACTGGTACCAGAAGCATTACCTCAAATTGAATGCCAGGGAATATACCATCATCCCTGTTGTAGTAGATGTCATCCACACTAGTTATGACAGTAATAACAATGTACTGAACATGCATTCAGGTGCGAGACAACTTGTGAAATAAGGTTGATAGCAACCTGACAGTTTCCCACCAGGTTGGCAACATTGTACGGAAGGCTGTCTACATGGCCCACTTCACAAATAAGGGTATATCATCCAGGAACCAGGAGGCCATAGAATACCTGTACTCCCCTCATGTCAGACCCATTACTGAGTACAATGGCTCATTTGGCATATACCTTGCCAAACACATGCAGTGGTTGCAGAGACCACAGATGTTCCTGACCAGGAAAATCCAGGTTCTGCAACACCTATCCTATACAGATAGGCTGAAATCCCTGTCACTTTACTCAGTGTCATACAGACTGATCATAGGTGATGTGTATCTGGATAACAAAACCATTCCCAAACTAGTCTTGATGGAGTTTATGCATATCCATAAGACTAACTCCACTCGCGCAACCTGCATGCAAGGCCCTCACCTGGTCTGTGACATGAATAGTACTTGTTGGCAGTATCGGTTTGTGTCTCAAACAATTCAATGTCTGCAAAATACAGTCCCTCCCCATGTCTAGCAGAGTACTTCTCTGGCCTTCTTCAAGGAGAATTTGGATGACTGCATGTTCACTGGGAAACCAGGGTGCACCCACCTGGTGCAGCACCATGTGGATACAGGACCCAAGAGGCCTATTAAGCAAGGCCCCTTATAGGGTGCCTGAGAGAGTCAAACAGACTCTGAGGAAGGAGATACAGGAAATGTTGGAACTAGAGATAATTCAGGAGTTCAGCTGTCCCTGGGCGTCTCCAGTGGTGCTGGTACCAAAAAAGGATGGCAACACCAGGTTTTGTGTTGACTACAGGAAATTAAATAGTTACACAGAGTCAAATGCTTATCCCATGCCTAGGACAGATGAAGCCCTAGAGCAGCTGGGTGGGGCTAAGTATCTTACTACTATTGATCTTACCAAGGGTTATTGGCAGGTTCTCTTGACTCCAAGTGCTAGTGAGAGAGGTCAGCCTTTGTGATTCCTTTTGGCTTGTATTAGTTCATGAAGATGCCCTTTGGGATGTAAAATACTCCAGCGACTTACCAGAGGCTGGTAGATCATATCCTAGCAGGAGCAGGAGAGTTTTCCCTTGCTTACATAGATGATATTGCCCTCTAGAGCCATTCCTGGCAAGAGCACCTTCATCATGTCAAGGAGGTGCTGGGTAGCCTACATAGGGCAGTGTTGACTATTAAGTCCAGCAAATGTCAGATGGGTATGGCAGAGGTCTCCTGCCTGGGAGATAGAGTGGGGAGTGGTAAGATCAGGCTAGAACTTGCCAAAGTGGAAGCCATTCAGGCATGGCCTGCCCATGTTACCAAAAAGCAGGTGAGGGCATTCTTAGGGGCAGTGGGGAGCTACAGAAAGTTTGTCCCCAACTATAGTACCATAGCTGCTCCCCTCACAGAGCTGACAAGGAAAAACAGGCCAGATAAGGTATTGTGGACCCAGCACATGAGCAGGCATTTCAGAAGCTTAAAGGAGCTTTGGGTGGACCCCCCTGTGTTAGCCAGTCCAGATTACATCAAAGAATTTGTTGTTCAGGTGGATGCCACAAACCATGGGGTGGGGGCTGTACTTAGCCAGGTTTTCTCGGAGGGAGAAGAGCAACCAGTGGCATATCTCAGTGACAAGCTCCAACCCAGGGAGGAATGCTATGCAACTGTAGAAAAGGAATGCCTAGCCATAGTGTGGGCACTGCAGAAACCTCAGCCTTATCTATATGGAAGGAAATTCACTGTAGTTACAGACCACAATCCTTAACATGGCTACATTGAGCCAGCCAGCAAAATGCCAAGTTACTAAGGTAATGCCCAGGGATACAAGCATATGATACGACAGTGCAGCACTGCAGTGGGATTAGTAATGCCAATGCAGATGGTCTCTCAAGACAAGGAATGGAGTGAGGTATTTCCAGATAGGCTCAATCCTCTCAAGCAACATTTCTCAAGGGCCACTTGAAAAACTAGCTTGAGTTTTCGGGGGCGGGGGAGAACTGTGACACTGCCAGCCCAGCTATCTGGAGTTTTGTAAATAATTCTATGTGATTTGTGAATATTGATGTGATTTACACAGAACTGTATGTTATGTACTGAGCTTCAAGGATGTGTCCACAGTGTACCCTACTGGAAAATAATAAAAATGTATATAAACTATGTACCTGTGCAAATGTGTTTTAACTGCAATGTATTGTACAATTACACTCTGAAGATAACCCACTGTGTTATATAAATTCATTCAAATGTTTTATTGTATATTTCTTTGTTATGTTTTTTCTTCAATGTTATAATGCTTCTTACTATATTGTACTCTGGATCTTTATCTACATTTGCTTGACTGTTTTATTGTAAAATTTTCACTGTATTCATCTTTAATTTTGTAAATTTTCTTGCTTACTTGTACTGTGGAGCTTTTCTCCCCAGGTCTCCACTGAAAAAGGGCTTTTGCTCAGATGGACTATCCTGGTTAACAAATGTCAAATAAACAAATATAAATAATAGATGCTGGAACATACAGAGTTAACTTACAAAACATCAAGAAAATAAGTTGAAATTGTTTTATGATTGTGTTATCTCTCAGTTTCAGTGAAAGAGACACAATGTCTAAAGCTAGAGGTTTTTCTATTGTCTTGAAACAAAAATAATTACTGGGTTCAAAATGTAAAAGCGTTTTATTGTTTTACGACTTCCAGGTTCTGCAAACTTCTGAGAGATATGTACTTCTGGCACAGAGATGTTAAAATTATGTTAGTTTCTGTTAGCCTGGGAAGTGAAGACAGGTGACAAAGAGTGATGTCATTCAGGCTAACCCTGCAGTAATATGTAATATTAATTTAGGAACTCTCTCAGAGAAAGAGACTGGGCATTTTGTATTTTGTCTTGGACCTAGAAACATCCATTCAGTACTTCTGCATCTGCCATGCTCTGTATGTAAGTCTAGGGTACAATAATTTATTTTAGATATAGTTAAGAGTATAGTAAAGATTAGTTTAGATGTTTTCTGTATTTATTTGAGACTGACCTGCAATGTTGTTTTAAAATATTTCCTGTGATTCTGAACAATGTAGTTACTGTGTTGTTTGAGTATTGTCTTGTTCTTTTGTTGTTTATTATTAAATATATTTAAATCTTTTAATTGGGGCTGGTTTGTTTAGAGATATTGAAGTTCTTAGAGTACTTGCATATGTATTTGGTGACACTGTATAGGCCACTCCAGTACCCTTGCTCGTGGTCACACTTACCATTTGGATAATAGTAACATTGCACAGTAGAACTGGCACCATTTGTAAGGGCCTTATAGTAGCTGATAAGTAGCGATTAGTGGCAGTGATAACTATCTTATAGTCTGGGCAGAAGGAGTCATAGCTAGTAAACCTGTGCCAGTCTTCCCCAGTGGTGTCTGTGTGTTTATATAAAAATCAAATTTCAAAGTGTGTGCGTGTGTGCATGTGTGCATGTGCATGTGTGAGTGTGTGCGTGTGTGCGTGTGTGTGTGTGTGTGTGTGTGTGTGTGTGTGTGTGTGTGTGTGTGTGTGTGTGTGTGTGTGTGAGCTACTTGGGCTGGTTGGACAGACAGGATGCTGGAAGTTCTGGCTTGACCACTTGGCTTAGATCTTAACGCTATAGCTGTCCCAGTAGGGAGTCTTATTGGAGATCTGGAGAAAGAGGCAGAAACCAGCCCCAGACTGACTGTGATCTTTGTGCGCTCTTAAGGGAAGTTGTCCTTTACTGTGTGTGTACTTGTCATCCTCCCATTTTGTACATCCCTCACTGTTGCCAGTGGTGAGGATTGAGGCTCCTTGATTACTGGGCCAGTGCAGGGGTGTCACAACCAGAACAGATTTATCAGCAGGCCCCACCATGATAGATAGAAGATCAGAACCACCAAGGTGTGAATGCTGCACTGCTTTGTAGACTTGTTTCATATTGGCGTACACTTTATCCAAGGTACTCCTACCCATTGTTGGAAAGTTTACATACTGGTAATAATGGGGGATTACTGGCATTAGATCAGCCTGATTAAAATCACCAGCTATCACACGTGGAAACTCAAAATGTTTATTCTGCATGCCACAGGTAGACTGGTACAATTTTGTGAGTGCCTCATTTGTGCTAGCAGTAGGTGGGCTATACACCACTGTTATACAGATTCCATTTAGCTCTCTAGGAATGTAAAAAAGGTCTACATTTTGTAAACAGAAACTCCAGATTCTCAGAGCAGTAAGACATAATGACCACACAGTTACTTCACCATTTGTTATTAACATAAATACAGATTCCTCCTCCCCCCACAGCTGCAGGGATATCCTCAAACACACCTAATTGCTGGCTTCCTCTTCCACCCCCCAAAGGTATTTTGAATGGGGTCCATCCTGAAGCACTGACTGGAGTAGACTGCCCAAGCAAGGAGTGCTCCTCTGTAACCATTGCAGACATCACAATGGTTAGGTCAGAGGCTGTGTCTCTCTTAGCCATGGCTTCTTTCCCATTCACTAAGACAGGATATAACCTCTTGTGGTAGTTTGGTACCCTTGTTGTCTCAAGACAACCTACTGTCGGCACTCCCACCATTTGCTCCCCACCTTGCCTCAATGGACATATATATGCTACATGGCCCCACTGGTTGTATTTAAAACATTTAACCCTTGGTCCTGGATATGCACCTGGACTAGTGGCTTCCCCTGCTACTGGCAGACTCTGTTGGGGCAGCCTGGGCTGCCCACCATGGGTTCCCTTAGACACATGAGCAACACTGGGTGTCCCTTTCCTATGCAGTGATGCCCTGTTTGCTAGGCATAGGTCTCCCTTCTTCCCCAGCTCATCTGCAGTAGCGCATTGTCTATCAGTTAACCAGATTTTCATGTCCTCAGCCAAAGTGCTAAGGGCTTGTTCCCTCAACAAAAGGTCTGCCAGCTCTAGAAAAGTGGTGACTTGACATCCACTCACCTACCTATGAAAATAAGTGCTTAGTTCAGCAACATATTCACACACACTTTCATCTGCCTTGAACTATGCTCATGAAACTTTTTCCTATAAGCTTCAGGTGTTAACTTAAAACATTCTAAAAGACAGTGCTTTACAACATTATAATTTAAACAATCAGTATCAGACCATTTAGAAATTAGGGTTACAGCTTTACCATGGAGTAAGGGGGTCAGGAACTGTACCCAGAGCCCTTGGTCAACATTATACTGTTTACACACCCTCTCAAACATGTGAATGAAACTATCAAAATTATCCCTCTCTATAAATTGTGGAAGAAATTTACTGACCTTTGTTGCTTCTGGGATTCAGTTACACCCTTCCCCATTATCTCCATGACTTTGGTGAAAAGTCAGCATCTCCTTTTCATGTTGCCTCTGCCTCTCCTTCTCCTCAGCTTCCAGACGTTGGACTTTCTCATTTTTCTTAGCCTTCAGACATCACAGTTTCCCATTTTCCAGCAGTCATATTTGATATTAACTTAAGAACTCTCTCATAGAGAGACTGGGCATTTTCTGTCTTGTCTTGGACCTAAAAACATTCATTCAGCACTTCTGCCTGCATCTTGCTCTGTAAGTAAATTATTTAGGGCATAGTATCTTTTAGATATAGATAGGAATATAGTAAAGATTAGATGTTTTATTTTAGATGTTTTCTGTATTTATTTCAGACTGTCCTGCAATGTTGCTTTAAAATATTTCCTGTGATTCTGAACTCTGAAGTAACTGTGTTGATTGAGTTTTGTCTTGTTCTTTCATTATTTGTTATTAAATATATTTAAACATATCTTTGTGGCAGATATTTGTGAGGCATATTTAAGTTCTTAGCGTACTGGCATATCTATTTGGTGACTCTGTACAGACCACTCCTAAATAGCCTTGCTCTTGGTCACACTTACCATTTGGATAATAGTAACATTACACAGTAGGATTGATCACCCATTAGGAAGGGCCTTAAAGTAGCTGATAAGGGGTTCTGGTGGCAGTGATAACTACCTTATAGTCTGGGCAGAAAGGTCATGGCTTGTAAACCTATGCCAGCCATTTCCAGTTGTGGGTTTGTGTATAAATCAAATCTCAGAGTGTTTGTGTGTCAGCTACTTGGGCAGGGACATGAAGCACTAGTTGGACAGAGAGAGTGTTGGGAGGACTTGGCTTGGAACCCTGGCTAAGGACTCAACTCTATAGCTGTGCCAGTGGGGAGTCTTATTGGAGATCTGGAAAAAGATGGAGAAACCAGCCCCAGACAGACTGTGATCTCTGTGTGCTCTAAAGGGAAACTGTACTTTACCATGTGTGTACTTGTCATCCTCCCTTTGTTTGCATCCCTCACTGTTGCCAGTGGTGAGGATTGAGGCACCTTGATTACTTAGCCAGTGTAGGGGCATCACACCTCAGTCATACATCCTCATGCATATAATTCATATGAGCTCCATTGCTATGCATAATTATTGTTATTTATAATTATGTTTAAATTGTTATAAGTAATACCTAATATAATGTGAAATGGAACAACAGTAAAAATATGTAGAATTTCCTGTATTAGAATCCAGGGCCATGTGTATGCCAGCCCTACACTTACACCTGTTGCCACAGGAATATTAAAATAACACTTGAATATTTTACTGTTCATTAGTATAAATGGAACTGTAACAACAAAAATATGTTGAACTTTCTGTATTAAAACCCAGGATAATCTGTATTACAGCCCTACACTTACACCTGCTGCCACAGGAATAGTTAAATAACAGTTGGATATTTTCCTATTCATTATTAACTTCTGTGTGTTAACCGCTGTGCAATGTAGCTAAGTGATCTTGCGCAATGGAAAGCAAAAAATTCAACAGTGTATCCTTTTTGACATTTAGAATGTCTAAGTCTTGTCTGCAGGTCTTTTGTCTGTTTCCTGTGTGGGCCACTAGTCCAGGTTTGCACAATGGCAAGCATTGTGCAAATGAGAAAAGCAAAGCTAAACTTGTTTTAGCCTTGCACTCAGTGTTTATTAGACATCATCCTTAAAAGGCAAAGGTGGGGCATGAACCCTGATGTACACATATGCTGTGTGGATCAACATGTTTAGCAGATATGCTACATGCAAAGGGAATTCACAAGTGTAGTTGGTGTATTGATTATCAAAGAAGTACATTACATTACATTTATTGCATTTATCTATTTCCTGTGGTTGCACTAAGCTGCACACCATGCAAATACTGGCATAAAAGAAAAAAAAGAAAAAAAGAAATCGATAAAATAAACAACGCTACAACATTTATGCTAGTACACATGAAAGATTTTTACATAAGTCTAAATTTGAACTCTTCCACCAATGAACCTAAGTGTAAGGGTGTCGTATCCCTCTTTGCCACAGAAACAGTTTTGCAGCAGAGAATGAAAATCATTGTGCATACAAGCAAGTTCAAAATCATCCATAATATCAACAACAAATATGGTACTTGTACACTTCAGATTTGTTTGTACATGTATTAACTTCAAATGTAGTGCGAGTGATCACACAGCCATTTCTGACTATTGTTTGGAGAAATTCAGCACCGTCTTATCTCTGTATGTTGTTCAATCTTCTCTTATATCAGCAGTAATCTGAGACATACAGTCTGTAAGGCAATTTGTATCATTGTCCTTAATATGTCAGAGAATATTAAATGGCAATAATACACAGTTTTCAACCAATGCAGCGGAGGTTAGATGTGCTGCTTACTTACTTTTAAAACATTGATACAATTACTTCTACACTTTGTAAGTCTAACTTGGCTGCCACACCCACTGGAGGTAAGGGAGTCTGAATTGCTGCTGTGTTTTTCATCTCCCCACCAGTTATCATTCACAGCTGCAATCCATTAGCAACAAACACTGAGGGAGTGCCTGCACTATGTTAACATCTGCGACAAGGAGCCAAGAATTTAGGATTCAGCAATTCTAATGAGTTCACACCTCATTTTTATCTTCACCATGCACACAGCCTCGAATCTACACTATAAAAAGTTAACCATGTAGCTAGGGAACCTGAAGGTGGGGAGACTTGTTTATGTGGATAACACAGTTGAAGACTGCTATTACTTTGCATTTATCTGCAAAGAAGACTACTGTTTTTGATAATGTATGATTGCATTTTTAGTTAGATACTGGATATAATCAGATGTCAGTTAGAAAAATATTTTATATATGTATTATCAAATGGTACTTTTATCTGTATGCACTTTTTAGAAGTTTACTGATGGGTATGGGTATTTTGGTCAGGGTGAGTTACTTTCACAGATGCACAGCCTTATAAACTTTCATCACAAATGTTAAATGCCACAACTGTTTCTCTTTACACTGTTCTATTGTTATTTCCATGAAATGTATATGTCTTATATTGTCAGTGACACATGGATGTTAGACTTCTAGGATAGCCGAGACACCTCTAGGGGAGTGCTGACCACAGGTATAAGTAACTGTCAATTTATTCAAAATTAATGTCCTGTGGTAAATGTGTACACATGTTTTTGGGACAGTTTCTTTGGTAGCAGTTATAGCAATTCACTGAAAGTTCTAATTCCTTTCTTTGGTAGCAAAATGTCATTTCCTTGTTGTTTTGGGGGGAGGGACAGCAGACCTCTCAACTATATTGAATTCCTCGGTATGTACTGCTTTTGAGCTCAAAATAATAGAGTGACATGAATTAACAAGTAGCCTCTTTAAATCCCGATTTTATTTTATTTTCATTTTTTTTTTTTTTGCTTATGCTGATGCCATCATGCACCACCAGCGTATCTCTCAGCATTATGATGGCTATGAGGACAGGAGCCATAAATAATATGGTTAAAATGTTCACACTTGATTTTAGGTGAAGAAATGTATCGACAAATCTACTGGTTCTGACAGTGGGAAAAGTATTAAGCTGTTACAAGGCCTGAACTCTTTTGTCACCATTGTTTAGTACACTGGAAGGCAAAATGTTTTCACATACTTGTTCTTGTTGTACTACTTCAGCAACCCAAAGGCTTAAGTAAGTAAAATGAACATCACAAATTTTAAATAATAAACCATGTTCCCTCAAAGACAAACTGTAATATAGCTGTGTGCCACATGAGGTGTTACTTTTTTAGTTAAGAGTACAGGGTTTTTTTTATTGATTTTTTCGGCTTTTCCCAGTTAGGGGTCTCCACAGCGGAAACTCCGGTCCGCTAATGATTGGCAGTAGATTTTTACGTACTGGCTTGCCAGGCCTAATGCACAACCTTCAACAAAGGAATGCCCATTCACACATGTCGCCACACAGAAGACGCTCTAACTGAGAATCGAACGGGCAGTATCTAACTGTGAGGCGACAACGCTACCGCAGCACCACCACCGCAACTACAGGGTAGGTGGATATATATATATATATATATATATATATATATATATATATATATATATATATATATATATATATATACATACACCCTAGCTGTGAAAAGATAGAGTTAGAAAATGAAAGTGTATTACTCATATCAGTAATTAGGGTTATTTAGGAATGGTTTGCATTGAAATTTCTCCCATAGACAATTAGAACTGGTCAGAGTACTTCTACACAGACACTCAGCACCATGAGGTGAAATTGCAGCCTCTCAAATAACAATGTTTAAATGTTTTCAAATTAAATGAACTGCATTTCCTGCAACTTTAGTGCTACAGATAAGACTTTGCAATGCATCTGCTCTGAACTGAAATCCATCCTCAACCCGTTTTCCCATTTTGCACATGGGAACGGGGTTTTACTTCCACAGTGGCAATCATCTTGAGCCAAGGTTTACACTGCCGGGTGTATAGCCCTGCCATGGTAGTTCATTAGCACCACTCACTCACACACACATTCTCAACTATGGCCAATTTAGAGTGTCCAGTCCCCCTACTGCATGTCTTTGGAATGTGGGACGAAACCCACATGACCAGAGGGAGGACATGCAGGCTCCACACAGAAGGCACCCCAGCCAAGACTCGAACCGGAGAACCTCTAGCTGTGAGGCAACAATGCTAACCACCGCACCACTGCAGCCACCCCTGCTCCAAACTGAACTAATGAGAGGTTTTTCATGTGCACCATTGCTGATAGGGCTGAAAGTGAAGTAAGGAAAACACAGTTCCGTGCATGGATATATACAAAGGCTAATCGGTTTTGGGAAAAATCTGACAAAGAACATGGTTTTGCATCTTTTGATTCTGAAATCAGATATAAGATAACTTGGTTTCCACAACCACGCTATTTCCTGTGAGTGTGCATTCATTTAACTGCTTTGTGCTTCTTCTACTGCATAATCTTCAGTCCCTACAGGACATATATTCAAACAGATGGTATGGCAGAGTCCGAAAACTACTGAGGGATATACATCATGCGGCCTATGAACTGTTCAAACTCCTGCCAACAAGGAAGTGCTACAGAAGCATTAGATGCAGGACATCTAGATTCCATAACAGCTTCTTCCTATGTGTTATCAGCCTGCTGAACAACAAACCAATACCCTTACCTGCTAAATGGGTAAACAAACATTATTTATGTGCAATATGTCATTATCTACATAGCTCACTTTACACTTTATACTTTATTGTGTTTATTTTTAGTATCTTATTTTTGATTTCTATTTCAGTATTTTTAAATTATTAATCTTCCTTCTGTAAACTATAATTCTTATAGTATGAGCCCGAGTATCGAAATTTCGTGCAGTGACACACACGTTTTCCTCTGTGTTGATCTGTATGACAATAAAGTTTACTTTGACTTTGACTTTGATCATCAGAAACTTAAGACTGACAATTTGTGAAATGTTTGAGAGGCTGTATGCTGATAACTCAGTCACCTTTTTGCATTCTAAAACAAAATGGTATTGAAGTCTCTGACATTGCACAAACTCTAAGAAAAGCTCTTAAGGTCATTGACATAGAACTTCTCAAGTTAGCACAAATTCTCCAATTACTTACACTTCTTCATCACCATATCCTAGCTTCTAATAAATTCATCTATTTCTTTAAAAGTGCCTGGCTGGTTGAAAAGATCAGTTTAGAAGACCATTTTAGCACAAGGATATTCCTCTCACCAAAATCTATTATCTGCACTGGAAGCAGGTTTGCAGGATTGCATCAATCATACGCAAACTGAAACAGTCTAAGGTCTGTGCACAATGTCTGATTTTATTTTATATATTTCTGTCTAGAGACATTACCTATGTAGATTGCTTCAGGAAAGCAGTATTACATTAATATGTGAAAGTTCGCAAACGTTTTTAGAAACTGAAGTTGGGAAACAAGGTAATTCATGTTGAAATGCCAGAGCAACAAAAATTAGTTTACATACCTCGCAACTTCTTTGCTCAGACATTCTGGACAAAGCCAAGATTATAGGGGCACAGAATCTGAGACAATTTTTAACTCTGATTCATGAAAAAAAAGTTAACATAACAGTGTTCGTGTCTGTATATTCTTAACAAGAATTGTGAAAATAATGCCTGGCATGACATCATTAAGTGCAGTCATCAGAGATTTACCAGAAAAAAAATGAGAGATGGGGAGAGGGGGTAAGAAGGAGGCAAAAGCAAGGGCATTCTGTAGTTGAGAGGTATTGTTGTCAGACCAGTAGATAATGGGAAACAGAAGAATCTCAAACTTCTCTGACAGCTCTAATAAACTGGAAAAGAATAAGTTAAAAGAACTGTATCAACTGCCAGCTGCAAAAGGTTACTGCATTTGCTAGAATTGATCTGTTCTGCACTTAATATTTGCACTGCACTTCTGCTGTTCTGATAGAAGAACAGATTTATCAGGTTGAATTAAAACTGTGTACAAGGGTAAATTGTATGAGAAAGCTTGCTTTACTCCCTGCTAAGTACGTCATCTGATTAACAATGGCATTATTCTGCATATGGCTGAGCTCGACGTGCTGCATCCCAGCACACAGACTAGCCACTTCTATTGCCCATTCACTGTGGCAGCCTACCAGAGACCTTTACTCCATTTTTTTCCCTTCTAAGCATTCAACCTTTGAATCTTTCACCCTCATGTTTTTGCATTTTAGCCAATCATCAAGCTACTTTCAAAGTGCATTCACACACTGGACCTTGGCTCTGAGTTGGAATAATCACAAGCGAGCTTCGTCAGTACAAATTACTGTTGATTAGGAGCTGGAGGCTATTTATTTAGTTGCAAAAATGATGTCTGAGACTGCACTGGAAGCTTTGAGTTCTGTGGAGGGCAGTGACGATTGTGATGTGGAGATATCTCAGGTCATCCTTCCGTGTCATGCTAACCATCTCGGGGAGCTAATTGCTGGACAGCTCCTGAAATGGATAGATACCACAGCTTGTCTAGCTGATAAGAGCTGAGAAAAATATAAAATAAGAATGGGGCTAGGTAGCGTGTGCAAATAACCCACTTTGTTCAACAAGTTACTTCATGAACTGTTAAAATATTAAGTGCAATCATGGCAGCTCTTTGGAGAGGCTGAGATGCTTTCAGATCCGTAACTCAGGATGTTGTTGACATACTGCAGCAGACTGGGTGCTATAGGCTAGTTCATTATTTTTGCTCTGTCCCACCCTCTCTGGCTGTTCACTGAGTGGGTGCTGACTGCCCGGAGATGTGAGAAACACCACACAGAGGACTGGAACTCTGAACTCCATGTTGGAACGTTCCAAAGATGATGTCAGAGCCTCCCAAATTCCAGTGTCACTTCACTGCCGAAGGAAAGGAAAAGCAAGAAGAAGGAAGAGCAATGGTGACAATGGATCACATGGTGACACTGGATCACAAAATGCCCAGTTCAGAGGCATTCCTGGGCAAACTAAGATCCTCCTGGATCAACACTACCAAAATACCCTGCTCCAACAGTAAGAACAAGAGCTCATTTACCTTCTCTTTTATTCAGTAACCTTTAAAGTATGTACATGCACAAAAAAGTGGGAGTGGCCCCTGGTGTCCTCTATGCTAAATACACATAGATACTGATGTTAAATACAGTGAAAGAGAGAAAATAAGAGACACAGCATGCATACCTCTCAAGCTCTCCGAGCAAGAAATCTGGACAAAGGCAAAAATAATGGTGGGACAAAGACCCAAACATAGGGAGAGATTTTAAATATTGCTCCTGTACACTCAGATAGTTGCTAGAACAACAGGTTTTACATTATTATGTATTTTCTGAGGGCTATGAAGTCTGAAATTCAAATGTCTGCCATTATTTATTATTATTTAGTGACTTCAATCATCATGTTGGTATCCCACAATTCCTTTGGAGTGGGTGGGGTTACATGATGAGCTATGCAATTTTTATGTTAATCAGCATCCCGAGTTTTGGCCAGTTGTACTTAATTTTCGTGGGCATTTATCCAGATTTTTGATGTTTCCAGGTTGAGAGGTATGTGGGAGAGCCAAGTTCCATGTCTGTGTTGGCACATAGAAAATTGTTTTAACAGAGGTTTGCTTTGCTAGTGTTATTCCCCTAGTTTTAGATCCAGCCAGTGTATGACTGTGATATGCTAAAACCACATAAATCCTTTTTTTCCCCTTTTTTATATTTGAATACATTTGAATTATTTTTTTCTTCAGTGGTAATATTGAAAAAAATACTTCCTTATGCATTATATCTAAACAGGACTTTCATTTATGTGTGTTATCCTTCTTTTCTGTTTTATGTCACCTAGTACTATGGAAATGAAATGTCTCAATACCAACAAATCCCCTTCAGTGACCCTGAGAATAATGTAATTCTACAAGCATTTAGGCAACATGGTGGCTTTCTGCTTAAGAGAGGCCATGGAGATATGTTTGGAAGAATGCAAATTTAGGTGCAGATAGTGGAAGATGTGAATGCTGTTGGGGGCTGCAGCATGACATATGATCAGGTGCATCAAACAGCTACTGACATGATTTCATCAGCCTGGAGGAGAGCAGCTGCAGTGGCCCATGGACATCTGGCTACCAGGTGGCTGCTACAGAGCCACTACTGACAGCAAATGAAGAGTTCCTATCCACTGTCAGGGATCCAGAGAGCTCAGTGGAAAGTTCACAATATCATGTAATTGATGTTGTTGCTGCTGTTTCAGGAAGGACAAGTATGTCCCAGGAGGAGCTTCGAGGTAGGCTTACTTATGTCAATTGTATTTTTCTTGTATAGTAAAATGCTGACACCAATACTTGGGTATATCATTTTTTTTTTTTTTTTGGGGGGAGTAGTTGATGCAGTAAAAAACAAATTCTGGATCATTGCACATGGGCTTGGGGTGGATGTGCCATCCAAGTTTCTGTTACATTTATTGTTAATGAACATATAAGGGGCCAAAGCTTTTTCACCCCCTGTGTTACTGTTAATTGTGATGATGATGTCTTTACCTTTTGCTTAACTTCTTCCAGGACCAGCCTTCCTAGGAACTGTGGAGTCATCTGCACAAGGTAAGCCAAACATTTTTATTTTAGTACTGATGAGCAGTACTCAGAAATATTTATTTTAGCTGTATGTGTGATGTGAGTGTCAGTGTATCGCTGTACTGTCTGTAATAGTGGCAATACTGTTAGTTTGTTAGCATATATTGACCTGTAGTAGTGTAGCCATTAATTTCTTTCCTGTGTTTGTTGCTTATTATCACAGGTGATCCTGACAGTGGTACTGTAGGACTCTTACCACCTGATGTCAGAGAATCGGCAGACTCTGATGATGACGTTGGCCAAACAGAGGCACAGTCAGGGGGTGCAGATGTTGAATCTGACACTGAGGTTGACATTCAGCCATCACTTGTAATTCCATTAGACACAGCCAGTAGGCCTATGCCAACCCATTCCAGTGAGGCCTCAGATATTGGACAGGTGGAGGGTGAGACATGTTCAGTCAGGATAGTGTAGTTAATGCAGCATCAGTGCATGTTGACTCTGGCCATAACCAAAGTGTGGGTGAGGTGCCACACAGGAAGGTTGTAAGGGGTGCTCAGAGGATCCCTGCTGTCCATCCTGCACCTGTTGTAGATGCGTCTTCCCATGCCACTTGACATATGTTTAGGGCAGTCATTGAAGGACAGGCACATTCCAATACGGTCTCCTAGGAAATGCTTAGGGTTGTAGATGTGCCATAGGCTGACATGCTAAACTGCCTCCGCTGTGTAGATGATTTGATGGACTGGATGAATGACGTGTTGAAACAGGCAGTGTCTGTGATGGAACATTTGCTGGGAGGGGGATGGCTTCCACGTGGGTGGAGGTCAGCACATCATGTGATGTTAGCCAACATGGCTATGCCGGATCATGGTCTCATCGTAGCACTAATTCTGCTGCTCCATCAGTGGTTGAGGTAGTAAATGTAGTATTAAAGATATCTATGACATTTACAGAAAAGTCTTGTAAGTTATCAGCATATTTCCCATTTTCATGCTCCCCAAACAGGATAGACCTGCCCAAATCAGGACTGCTGTCCAGGAAATGTGATAGGTGTCAACACTATCAACAAGGTGTAGTAATATTGCTTATAAGAAGGTCTTTTATGCTTTCTTTCTGACATCCTTCCAGACAGTGATGCATATCTGTGCACAGATCCATGGGAAGAGACACGTCCCACTGACTTTGATTCAGTCATTACACTGGTGGAATGCAAGCATTTTCTAGTCTACAAAGGAAATGTAACCATTGAATGCAACCTTGATATACAGATGAATTTACTTTAGCATGTGTTATGTACCCTTGCTTTGAAAACACTGGGGGAAAATAAACCAGAAGTATTTTATCTATATATGAAGTGTGTGTGTGTGTGTGTGTGTGTGT